>NC_134411.1:89307325-89676075 GCF_038048845.1 Mixophyes fleayi | reverse complement strand
TATATAAACAGATAAAAGCAGAGGGCCAAGAGCAGAGCCTTGAGGGACCCCGACTGGTAGTAGTAGTAGGGGAGGATAAGTAGTAGAGACACTGAAGGAGCATTCAGAAAGGTAGGAGGTGAACCTGCAGAGTACAGTTCCGCGAAGGTCAGTGGAGAAGAGAGTGATCAAAAGCAGCAAAGAAGTCAAGGAGGATGATTAGGGAGAAGTGTCCCTTCAACTTAGCTGTGAGCAGACCATTGGTCACTTTAGTGAGAGCGGTCTCTAGAATATAGAGGGCAGAAGCCTAATCTGAGAGGTTTGTGGAGTGAATGAGAGAAGAGAAAGTGGGTTAAGTAGTTGTACACATGCATCTCAAGTAGCTTGGAAGCAAAGAGAAGGAGAGAAACGGCTGTAGTTGGAGATAGTGGGGGGGGGGGGGGGTCAGTGATGGTTTCTTGAGGATATGAGAGATTAGGACGTACTTGATGATGGAAGTGAAAGTACTAGTAGAGGGGGACTGGTTGCAGAGGTGAGCTAAATTTGGGCAAGTATTGGGGGAGTTGGGAACAAATGGGGTCCAAGGCACAGGATTAGTGGAAAGAGAAGACCTTGGGGTAAATGTATCAATATGCGGGTTATTATTAAGGGAAGTTAACCCTTTACAATGCAGCGCCGCTTGAAATTTAATCGCGGAAGAGGCTGAACACGCGGGTGTTGAAGAACCCGCATATTGATACATTTACCCCCTTGTCTTCAGTAACAGAGAATGTGGGTGTAGGCTCCTGAATAGTCTTGGATTTTGTCTTTGAAGTAGTTGGGAAGGTGAAGAGCAGTGAGGGAAGGGTGCGGAAGTGATTTGAAGAGACGAGGATTGGAGGACATTAGGTTTGATTACAGCATTTAGTGTTGATGTCTGCGTTTAGCACATGTCTGTAAAGCCTTTTTATTCCCACAAAATTACTTCATTTTTACATGTCTTCAAGGGTGCTGAAAGTCTGACATCGGCCAGTACATTAAGTGGGGCACCTTCTCCTTTTTCCAGAGGCACTTGAAATTTGAAAGGCCATTTATAGTAATAAGAACAGTAAAATACAGAAATGTGACATGAAATTAATGAAGCCCCATTGTCTGGTTTTACTGAACATTTATATACACGTAACGTGAAAATAAACCACTCTTAATAATATTACCTACAATCTATCTAGCCACATTATCTCCTTTAAGCCTCATATAGAGTTGGTTCTGACCTGACAATGTCTGTATTGTTTATGTGAAACTATTACCCAGAAGTCAGTTCTGCACCATTTACATCCCATTTATAATAAGTATTCAAATGCTTGCACTGAGGTTATACTAATAAGAGATATTCCTCTTGTTTTACCTGTATTTGTAGAATATTGTCAGGAAAAATATGTGTCACTAGCACAAGCTTGTTTTTGGAACAGATAGAAGAAGATTTTTTGGATAGACGAGCCAGAGTCATCACTTGTGATATTATCATCAAATGGGGGGGGGATGGAGTGGGTGTTGAATGACCAGAAGTCGATCCCTAGTGATTCTGGAATAAAAAAATATACTTGGCATCAGAAGAGCTGTGGGCAATGTCCGCCCTTCGCTCTGTAAAGCAGAGTGGTAGTTCTATACATGTACCACGCCCTCTGATATTACAGTACTCTGACATAACTCTTGAGGGCAACACCTTCGAGCCTGAAGGGACATTGAAGAAAAATTAATTAACGAGCACCAACGTTTCAACTCTTGCAGTTAAAAGCTTGTGCAACTACAAGGGCTGTCGCAAGCAGCTATTAGATCACATCTGTCTGTGGCTAATCAAAAATTGGATTTAGATGTTATTAAATAGCAGCATATTTCATGAAACATGGCACCATCCGCTTATTGAAGATGAGGAGAATTTTTTTCATTTTTTTTTTGCTAGTGGGTATCTTGTGAGGGTCATGGCGGATTGACCTTGTTGGAGAACACAACTTTGCCTCTCTAAACACAGCCCCAAACCCTAGGCACACTTCTTTCCTGTAGTCTTGATGGTACTGCTAGTGAGCTGAACACTCTTCAGTTAATTACATGTCTACCCTTACCTGGTTAATTTAAATGCCACCTTTCTGTCTCTGATACCCCTAGGTTTAGTGGAAGAGAATCATTTTGTGGACTAAGCCAATTCACCTGACACTAGGCAGTCCCTGTTTTACAGTTTTCTCCCTAGAAATGGAGGTCATTGAAAATGTCCCTGTTTTTTTTTAATACCTCCTTGGGCAGCACGGTGGTGTAGTGGTTAGCACTTCTGCCTCACAGCACTGGGGTCATGAGTTAAATTCCCGAACATGGCCTTATCTGTGTGGAGTTTGTATGTTCTCCCTGTGTTGGTGTGGGTTTCCTCCCACACTCCAAAAACATACTGGTAGGTTAATTGGCTGCTAACAAATTGACGTGTGTGTGTGTGTATGTTAGGGAATTTAGACTGTAAGCTCCAATGGGGCAGGGACTGATGTGAGTGAGTTCTCTGTACAGCGCTGCGGAATTAGTGGCGCTATATAAATAATAATTGGTGATGATAATGATGAAATGCACAATTCCTTATATTCTGTATATAGCATGCAGCTCTCTGTAATTGTAATATTAAAGATTAGCATTTAAAATGGTAAATTATGAGTCAATTTATTATCCGTGGGTGATAACACTGATTTTTTTCATTGCTGCTTATCACAGTGATAAAAGATCTGGTTTCACCCCTATTTATCTATAAAAACCATATCAGAGTAGTTGTATCGCTCGGCAGGCAATGCTGCTGATTTAGTACGCCAAGGTCCTTTTGTACTGCACCGTGTGTAACCAGCTTCCATGTGCCAACACTGCACTATACTGTATGTCTGCATGTTTCATAGTTCTGCTTCACACAAGAGCACTTGTTTTGTACCTATAATTTAAAGTTCACCTCTGATGTCACCTTATCACCTTCACCCATCAGAAAATCTATAGCAGAGCCATCTGCATGTTTTGCCACAGGCAATTCTGGCAGCCGTTCAGGGGCTACCATATACCATCCTTACAAGAGTTATAGGGTGTGGGGTGGGGGCAATATGATTTTACAGAGGTCGTTTGAGAATCAAATGTGTTGAAAACAGTAATTATAATAATAATAACTTAGGTATCCAGTATTGTAAAATAAAAACTAGATTTAGGCGTTTATTTCTCCTAGACATATTTTTGGAAGAGGAACAGAAGCGAATATTAAAACAAAGAAAAAGTTACATATCAGTTGCAATAGTTACTCTAAATTATCTTATACAGCAGAATCGGTAGTGCATTAATTTATACATTACCGATATTATAATTTTCCTAGGTTTCCAAGACTTTCTGTGTTTGCTTCTGTTTTTGGAGAGTTGCCTCCATCCAGTCCATTCTCATGGCAAAGAACAGATTTTCTTTAAATTGTTCAATGTGTGTGTGGGGGAGGGGGGGAGGGGGTAGTCTCTGGATCAACATATTGGAGGACGCATTTTCTGTCTGCTGCCAAAATCACCATTATCATTTTTTTTAACCCCCATCGGAGATCCTTACATTGTGCAGTAGAATGCCTAAAATTGCCCATTTGGGTGTAAAGCGTAGACAATTCACCAAGACCACTCCACACCTGGATCCAGAAGCTTTCTACGTGTGGCTGCGGGATTTAGCTTAATGGAAGTACTTAGGGATTTAAGTAATTTGTTTACTTCTAAATCAAGAAAATATACTAAGCCTGTCTTATTATGGTATGGTCTATGGGGTCACTTAATGTAGTGAAATTTCTTCTTTTTGGAGAGGGTTGGACTATAGGACATTGTCCAAGGAGTTGTTGCAAATTTTTATTAGACTTATGGTGTGGTGTTGTGCATGGAGAAAAGTTAGGCTGCAAGGGCCAATGAATTAAAATTTGTCTCTGGCCTGGGCATATATGAGAGATTTCCTAGATGTTTTGTTCAGTAATTGTCCTATCGATTGTAGGCCTTCTGTTAACCATATTACGATGGGATGAGCTGCCATGCCATTTTTGGAACTCTAGGCTCCCTACAAAAGGTAGGTGTATAGGTTTATACGGGTAAAATAATTATTTGGTGGTAATTTTTCTAAGTGACAGTAAAAGTAGATCATCATCATTTATTTATATAGTGCCACTAATTCCGCAGCGCTGTACAGAGAACTCATTCACATCAGTCCCTGCCCCATTGGAGCTTACAGTCTAAATTCCCTAACACACACACACACACAGACAGACAGACAGCGAGAGAGAGACTAGGGTCAATTTTGATAGCAGCCAAGTATACTAGTATGTTTTTGGAGTGTGGGAGGAAACCGGAGCACCCGGAGGAAACCCACGCAAACACGGGAAGAACATACAAACTCCACACAGATAAGGCCATGGTTGGGAATCAAGCTCATGACCCCAGTGCTGTGAGGCAGAAGTGCTAACCACTAGGCCACTGTGCTGCCCATAATCTAAGATGTAGGTTGGTTTTTCTTGATCATGGTAATGGAGGAAAGCCTTGATATTTAGATTTGTAAGAAAGTGTTTCTCTAATATCGTGTTTATATAAGTGCTTTGGTCTTGTAGCCAGTCTTTTAGGTATCATAAGGGTACCACATGACTGTAAAGGACTGTATTTGGAAAATGAATACGATCATAAGCTTTAAGTTGTTGCAACTTATCAAAATGGATGTCTGGGCCTTTTTCCTGCCCATATAAATGTACAAACTATATTATTGATAGTTTGAGTATATTAGCAAGTTCGTAAAAGAGGTAATGATTATAAAGGATATAGTAATTTGGGGAAGAACAAAATCTTCAAGAAGTTGGTTTTGCTCAAATAAAATAGGTAGTGTTAGCCAAATGCTTGGGCAATTAAATACCTAGATAAGATATAGATTTAGTAACCCAATTAAATTATAATTTAGTCGCCCAAGCACTGTTTGGAAATAATACAATTAATTTGTCAAAGTTTACTTTTAATCCTGAAACTTTGTCAAATTCTTCAATTTGTTTCATGAAGGAGTCAAAAGAGGATTCAGGATTACATATATACTGTAGGATTTCGTACACAAATGCAGAAATTTTGATCCCCCTATTCTGATTTCCAGGAAGGGTTGACAATTTTCTAAATTATCATGTGTTCTAAAGACAAATTAAATAGGAGGGAAGACATTGGGCTCCTTTAATGCGTTCCTTTCACCATTTACAAGTGTTTCCCGCAAATTCCATTAATTTTTAATGATGTGACTGGTTTATCATAATATTATTTAGTATAGAGCTATGAAGTCTTCCTCAAACTCTCTTCTTGGTAATATGACAGTCATCAAGGGTACAGTGTCAAAAGCTTTACGAGGACCGAGACTCGGAAGCACAGTGGGAGAATTTTAATTTTCTATTGAAGCTGCTACTGCTGCTCTTGCCTATGCCCCTGACCAAACGGCAACTGAGCACGAAACCCAAATGATGATCTGTCAGCGGTGTGTCTAGGATTGTTTGAAGTCTTCTTTCTCACCATAATTTTAGATAGTATCTTAAAGTAAACATTCAATAAATGTATTGGGTGTTACGGAGATATTAATGTTGGGTCAAGTGTTTATTTTGTGCTATTCTTAAGTTGGGCAGGTCAGCTTTTTTCAACAATTGGTTAAGAGCGTTTGGTTTTGTTCCCCCAGTAGTAATATATATTTTTAGTGTGATCTAATTTCAATTGGGCCTGTGCCAAAAGTAGACTCTCCAGCGTTTGTGTCGTCTGTTTGTGATTGAGTAATGAGATCTCATTTGGGTCAGAGGCATAGGTATTATATTTATCCTGTAATAATTTAGATGAAGACTGATATCTTTTATTGGCTTCATTTTTATACCTGCTACGTATATTTTTATATTCCCCCTCATTACGGCCTTTGAGTTTTCCCGGAATAGAATAGGGCCATCTAGGTGTTTTATATTAATATCTAGGAAAACCATCCTGTTGTGTTATAAGTGTGGTAGAAAGTGTTCTGAATTGTGTAGGTATGATGGGAAGTTATTAGGTTATTTCTGGGTCCTTCAGAGACTCTGGTGCATGGTTGGAAATAACGATATCCCAAATGTCCACTTTAACGACCTCTGAGATTAAGGAATCTGCCCGCAGAATATAGTCCATTCTGGATTGTGAGTTATGGACCCTGAATGGAAAGCAGAAGATTTGTACGTGGGTCTTTATAACCTCCACGGATCAGTTAGTCCACATATTATCTTAAATTTAGCTATTTGGCTCCGCAGGTCTGAGCGTTTGTTCTTTGGAGTTGGATGTTTGTCTAGTAAGGTCTTATCAACCACACTGAAGTCTACTATAATTATTCAATTTGGGGAATCCCTAGTAGCTATTAGGTGGTAGATTTGTTGAAAGAAGTCCTGTGGGTGGATGTTGGGTGTATATATATTCACAAGAGTATATTTAAGGTTGCATATTTGAATATTCAATAGGATATAGTAACCATTGAGATCCAAAATCACATCTACGATTGGGCAAGGTAGTTTCTTGCCCATTAAAATGGCCACCTCCTAGATTTATTTATATATGGGGCTGAGATATGTTCATTAATCAATGTGTCTGGGGGGTTTCCATGTCTTGTTCAAGCCTTAATGCTGAGGGAAGTGTTACACTGATGTACTTGTACTTTGTTGAATGTCTTGTCTTATATATGCACATTTACCATTTTATATGTCTGTCTATTAATAAAGCTTCAGGCCTGTGATTACCCTACTTCCCCTCACACCCATTGCTCTTTGTTGGCTCTATTATTTCAGTGATGAATGAATGTGCTTGGTGTATAGAGCAGGATGTCACGTTGTATGCATATGTCTTGTATTTTGCTTTAAACTATGACTGATTTGTGTTTCACAGTGTATTGGGTTTCAACCGCACTACGACGCCGTACACTTTATGTTATGTCCGTTTTATTTTCTATATTTTTATGCAAATAAAGTATACATTTTTCAATGAAAAATTAGTTGGGGTGCCTTGATGTTTTCTGGGATACCTATGAATTGGAGGTTATTCCTCTGATTTCTATCTTCCAGGGTTCATCAGTTAATTGATCAGTTTGTATACTAGGAGTAGCAATAAATGGTTTATTTAACAATTATGATATAGTCAAGTTTTCCTATATAGTGTGATACCTAATATCAATTCTCAAAGCAGAAATCTTAAAATCTTGTGTGGCAGAGTGGAAATATAAATTGCCCAGAGGGATAAATATGCTAAATATTGCTAAATATAGTGCTAAATATGAGCCTAAAAATTGATCCCCAGATATTTTATCAATACGCCCCTGGTCCCAAGCCGTTGGAACAAGGCAAGCCAGAGTCCATGTGCTGCTACCAATGATTACGAAAAGCCACATTGGGCCCAGTGTTCGCTGTCAAGGTGTGATTCACGTATGTTCGCTCCACCTGTCGCTTGGTATAACTCTGGTCTCTTTTCTACAACGTGTGGGGAGCTGGATTCCTCAAATATAATGCTGTGGTAATTAGGAGGCTAGGTCATGGGAGAGTGGAGCTCCCCTCCAACTAGGAGGTATGCTTACAAGTGTTCCACTTGTGATAGTGTGGAGCTAGATTCATCGGCCAATCACTGAAGGGTGCCGATTCATCAAAACGGCAATGAGTCTGCTGTGCAGCTAATATGGAGATATACTCTGCGCTGTGGTCTTAGCCAGTGACCCTGGGTATGTGCATGTCCTGCTGCCAGGAATCAGAGGTAATTGCTCTATTGTCCTGGTATGCATGGTGAAATGGGAATCGCACTAGGTATAAAGATCATAAAACATCCCCAAATCAATAAATCATTATGGATTTCATTACTGAGAATATATCATTAATATTATTGCCTGAGAGGTGCACCCTAACACCTAAGTACAGTACATCATCATCATCATCATCATTTATTTATATAGCGCCACTAATTCCGCAGCGCTGTACAGAGAACTCACTCACATCAGTCTCTGCCCCATTGGAGCTTGCAGTCTAAATTCCCTAACACACACACACACACACAAACACACACACTAGGGTGAATTTGATAGCCCACACACACACACAGAGGAGACCCACGCAAACACGGAGATGGATCATATAAAAGAAAAAAGAGATGTTTATAGGGGCACTCTGGGATGTAAGTGAAACATATTAAATAGTATAATCTTTATTCTGTCATCTAAAATAACACATTATCCTGATGATGAGAAAGGCAGCAAAATAATTTAAAGAAAAAAGTGAAATAAATGTGAATTAAAATTGCAGATCCACTGCTAACAACCCTGTTGTCACTTATGATAAACTTATATATATATATATATATATATATAAATTAAACACTTTTTTTGTGTATTATCTTGTTATTATCTTGTTAACTGCACCCTTTTCTTTATAACCAACTGTCACTATCTGATAAATGGTGCAAATTGCATACAATAATATCATAATAAAGGTTACAATAAGACATTAACCATATCCCTACAACTATTATTATCAAAGTAATAAGAATTCTGAAGTAATATGATAATAACGAGACATACCCAAATAAAGGTCTCCAAATAAATAAATATATATATATATGATATACAGCAATAAACAATTGGCGCAAACAACAGTATAGTATATATGTATGGTATTTCAAGAGAGTCCACAAAAACACCTCTTCCACGTATGGAGGCAGCCTTCCTTAAATTGGGTGGTAAGTCCAGAATAAATAAATAGGTATAGTGCAGGAATCGGCACTCAAGGTGTGACAGTATTGGATAATAAGCCAAAGTTCAGTGGAAAATATAAGTCATAAATAAATAGATTTTTCAAGATTCTGGATAGTCCTCTTGGACCAGGGTTATAAGTCCAGTCTTGTATATATGTAAAAGACAGAAAAACAGGAACATCAGAGGACTAGTGTTTGTGATAGCCCATCACCATAGTAAACACACCAGAAAATTTATAAATTAGCTAGATGGAGAGCAAGATGGAAAAGAGGAGAGAGCAGAATACGATGTAGTATAGGAGACTAAGGGAGTGTATTAGCAGTCCAAGTATGCTCTATGACACGTGGATATTATTTTTATAGCCAGAGATATCACAATGGGCAAACATGACATTTTTGTTAGTTATAACCAGCATAAATGGAAAGATCTGGTATTTAGATAATCAATTACACAGGTTGCAAAACAGTCATAGATGAGATATAGAGTGACGTGTGTTTTTTTTTCCAAGCATATCCCCCCCCTGCAAATCTTTAACTCATAGGACTTAGTTTTCCTTCATTTAAAAGATAATAAACCCTAAAGCTGAAAATGCAGTTTTGTATGGAATATCAGAAGTAGAACCTAGTCCCCAAAAAATCTTTTGCCTGGGGACTTGTGGTCACATGATCCGGTGGGTCACCTGACGAGACGCTGAATGTGCTCACTCCCAGGGGACAACAGGCTGCCTACCTGAGAAAACACTGGTTGTCAAGGAGGAGGAAGACATGGGGCTCTTCTTGCTATTGCCACCAAATCTTTCTTTTAGACAAGCAGCGTGTTGTCCACCAACAAGACATTGGTAGCAAGAGTGACCTGAGCAGCAAGACTCTCTGGGAACCTGTGGATTGCATGAACGCTGGACCCACAGATAAGTCATCCTTTGGGACCAAATTATACTTCTGATACTTCATCTAAAACTGTATTTTCAGTTTTGAGTAGAATTATCCTATGAATTAAGGACAAATAAGATTTGTGTTAGAGATATTGGATGGCAAAAAAGGGTTCTGATATTTTCAATTTTCAGCTTTGAATTGAAAAGGCCTTTAATTTCCCGATGCACCTAAAATAAAAAGACAAGTTGAATTAGGTTCCTATAACTGTTTTACCTTATTTGGGACCTAAAAAAAAGGAAGGGACGGATTTTAAGGACTGAGCAACCCTTGGGTCACATGCATGTCCTGGAGTTAAAGACGATGAGCCCTGATCAGGACAGGTATATAAAGTCTCATGAATCGGAGCACATGGAGAATTACTATGTAAATACATTGAGAAACCAGGTCACTGATGAATGTACAGTCATTGTATAACAACCAGGTCAAGGATGTTTCTCAGCTACAGAACTTGGTAGATCTCAAAGCCGATAACTGGGTCCATAACATTCATTTCTCAGTACTCTCACATAGCCTCCTAAATAGGTTTCCACCTTTAGAGGAGTGATGTTATTGGCACATACATGTCCCTCTGCGATTCCCCTGGAGTCCTATATACAGTACATTGTAGTAGGATTTTATACCTGTATACCTGTATATTATTATCTGTTTATTATCTATAACCTTTGAAACCAGGTTCTCGTACAAAATAAAATTAAACTATCAATGCTCATTAGTTGGCACAGGGTACTCTGTTATTAGGTTAGGGGCTTGCTCATGAAGCTGAGAGTTATTGTCATATCTGAGTAAAAATGTCAAGGAAATATTCATTACTTCTCTTAAGATATATACAACTTTACCATTTCAGGTTTCACTTTGTAAAGTATCTCAAGGTCAAAGGGACCTGCTACATGTACCATAATGATCAAGGGAAGGAGAAGGACTGGTGTGTCTTATGTGCAATACAGGTAGGTGCATACAATTCAGTAATTAAGTGACGGATATTGGAAACAAAGGGGCTGATGCAGAGTTGGAAGCAAAATAACTATTTAAAAACTATGAAAATTACGGAAAAAATGCGACTTTCCGCACATATGCAGTACACATCTCCTAAAAAGTGTATATGTGTGCTTCTGCAGGTCTGCATTAGGTGTGCACACTTTTATTGCACTCATCCAATGTTAGAACACCCTTCCCTCCCCTGTCATGCTTCTCCAGGCGTAGGCAGGTGTAAATGAGTCAAGCAAGTCTGCATAGGTGCAAACATTCACGGCATGCAGGGAGCGAGTTCATGCTAAGCAAATTGCTGTATTTCCCAATCTCCAACAGTCCCAAAATGTGTCAGATGTAGTCAGTGATGCTAGCTTCAGAGTACATATATAGATCTATATCAATCACAGACTTATGTGTAAGAACATGTGTACCATCCTAGTTATCTATGGCATACATCCAATTAAGTGCTGGGTGGAGGAAGCTCAGATGCAGTGTGTGGGCACTGTTTATATATAGAGATGTGTGTGATGGCACTGGATAACAAGAAACTCCATTAAGTAATTTTGCTTTAAAAGTACATATTTGATCTAAAAGCAGTGCAGTCAGAAATTATTTAAATGGATCCAATATTCATGCAAATACAACCTATCAATTTAATAGGAACAAAGACATCACTGAGGGATTTGTAAATTGATAGGCTGCATTCTCAGTGATGTCACAGCTTCCTGATGAACCGATAGGCTGCATTCTCAGTGATGTCACAGCTTTCTGGTGAATTGATGATATTCTCAAGTTGCAACTAGACCTGATCAATGACTTGGATTTGTAGTAATAAAGGATGATCTATGCTTAAAGCAGTTATAGGTTGGACTCAGGGGAAATAAGGACTCTGTATTAAATGACACTTTTGTATGTTGGAATGTTTATATTGCATTGGATAAAGTAATTAATTTTGTAGGTGGAAAAGTATATCACCTAGGTCATATGGCTTCCTAGGTGATGTCCTCACACTTATTGCTGTAGCAGGAGGTGAATGGCCTGGTCCCCTCTGAGCTCTCCTGGCTGGAAGAGGGTGACCCTCATCTCTGTAGATGCCATATTGTGAATACTCTCACCGCTCCCACTCTCTATGGAGACAGTCAGACAATGGCGCAGCATAACTAGTCAGCAGGGTTCTTACACAGAATTCTGACATAACCACTGCTGATTATGTAATTCCTGAAAGGGTCATTATGCTTTATAAATATAGGATACTATTTGTTTGGAAACTCATCAGCTGGCTATAAATTGTGGTGGCTTTGGTTTGCCCAGTCTAGATCTGTACAATTCATCCCCGCATTGAGGGGTTTTCACAAGAAAACTATCAAAATAAACAAAATGATGCCACCGTGGACAAATTCTCCTGTACAATTTTTCAGTGGAGTCCAGTTGAACATCATCATCATCATCATCATCAGTTATTTATATAGCGCCAACATATTCCGTAGCGCTTTACAATTGGGGACAAAAGTAATAAACTAATAAACAAACTGGGTAAAACAGACAAAGAGGTGAGAAGGCCCTGCTCGCAAGCTTACAATCTATGGGACAATGGGAGATTGACACATGAGGTTAAGTATACATTTTGCATCTTGGCCCAGCCAGACTGCAAAGGTAGGGTGACTCATAAGCTAAATGATCCTGTCACACAATAATGTTGGTCAGGGGGCAGCCGTCCCGCGTGAAACTGTGTAACAGGCTAAAGGTAGTGAGGTTAAGATGGTGGTTGAGGAATATTATACGCTTGTCTGAATAGGTAGGTTTTCAGAGAACGCTTGAAAGTTTGTAGAACAGAGGAGAGTCTTATTGTGCGAGGGAGAGAGTTCCATAGAGTGGGTGCAGCCCGAAAAAAGTCCTGTAACCGGGAATGGGAGGATGTAATGAGGGTGGATGAGAGACGCAGATCTTTTGCAGAACGGAGTTGCCGAGTTGGGAGATATTTTGAGACAAGAGAGGAGATGTATGTTGGTGCAGCTTTGTTGATGGCCTTGTAGGTTAGTAAAAGTATTTTATATTGGATTCGGTAGAAGACAGGCAGCCAGTGTAGAGACATACAGAGTGATTCAACAGAGGAATAGCTATTTGCAAGGAAAATCAGTCTTGCCGAAGCATGCAAAATAGATTTTAGGGGTTTGAGTCTGTTTTTGGGAAGACCAGTAAGGAGGGAATTGCAATAGTCAATGCGGGAGATGATTAGTGCATGAATTAAGGTTTTAGCAGTGTCTTGTGTGAGATATGTGCGGATTCTGGAAATGTTCTTTAGATGTATGTAACATGATTTAGATATAGAGTCAATGTGGGGAACAAAGGATAGGCGTGAATCAAGGATTACACCTAGGCAGCGAGCTTGTGGGGTGGGATTTATGGTCATGTTATCAACAGAGATAGAAATGTCAGGTATGCTCTTGTTGGCGGGTGGGAATATTATTAACTCTGTTTTAGAAAGATTAAGTTTGAGTTGACGAGAGGACATCCAAGATGAAATGGCAGAAAGACAGTCAGTTACACGGGACAACACAGATGTCGAGATATCAGGAGAGGATAGATAGATTTGGGTATCATCCGCATAGAGATGATACTGAAAGCCAAAGGAACTTATTAGATTTCCAAGAGAAGCGTTATAGATAGAGAACAGCAGAGGACCTAGCACCGAGCCTTGTGGTACTCCAACTGATAGGGGAAGCGGAGCAGATGTGGCTCCAGAGAAATTAACAGTGAAAGAGCGATTAGAGAGGTAAGATGAGAACCAGGATAGAACTGTGTCTTGAAGACCTAGGGATTGCAGCGTTTGTATGAGAAGAGAGTGGTCAACTGTGTCAAATGCAGCCGAGAGATCAAGGAGAATTAGGAGAGAGTAATGGCGTTCAGTCTTAACAGTGATCAGATCATTAACAACCTTGGTCAGCGCAGTCTCTGTGGAGTGTTGAGAACGAAAGCCTGACTGAAGAGGATCCAACAGGTTGTTTGCGGAAAGAAAGCGTGTGAGGCGAGTGTAGGCAAGTCTCTCTAGAAGCTTGGAGGGGCAAGGGAGCTGAGAGATAGGACGGTAATTTGAGAGAGAGTTTGGGTCGGAGTTTTGTTTTTTTAGAATAGGAGTAATCACTGCATGCTTGTATAGTGATGGAAAGATGCCAGTAGAGAGTGAGAGATTACAGATTTGAGTTAGAGGTGAAATGAGCACAGAAGACAGGGATCTACCAATTTGCGAGGGAATAGGATCAAGAGGACAGGAGGTAGAGTAGGAAGATAAGAAGAGCGTAGAAATTTCCTCTTCATTTGTGGGGTCAAATGAAGAGAGGGTGTCAGAGGGTAGTGGGAAGGAAATGAGCTGATGGCTTGTTGAGGAAGAGGATACCATTTCTAGTCTGATCTTATCAATCTTGTCCTTGAAGTAGGTAGCAAGATCCTGAGCACTGATAGTAGATGGAGGGTTCGGGTGGGAGGATTGAGAAGATGATTAAATGTATTGAAAAGGCGTTTGGGGTTAGAAGCCTGAGCATAGATAAGAGATTGAAAGTATGTTTGTTTTGCAGGTGTTAATGATAAGAGTGACGCTCCAGGCTTCTTGTCAGATGTGTCATAATGTTCATGTATTAAGATAAACTATGTCAGTGTGTTCTAACAAATACACCTGTGGGGATCACAATGTCTGTCTGTATTTCTACACCTACATAGCTAATGGTGCTAATGACAGTACAGAGAATAAAATTGTGCTTTGCAGTGATCAGTGTGTTATAGACAATACTGCAGTACTGACTACATAACTATGTAGCAAACACAGTGTACACACCAGTGTGCCGTAGTCTGGGCTACCAATATTTGGTCACAAAAAGCATCCACGGACAGTTCCCATAGTACAATCCAAGAGGAATCAGTGTCTGAGGGGCTGTGTGCTGCTTTTACAAGGTCATAGACATCTTGTATTTGTTAATGCTTGCTGATTGGCTGCTTTACATTCTATGCACTGTGATTGGCCCGATTCTCCAATGGGCGTTATTTATTCAGCAAACTTATGACAAATCTGTATCAATTTGTTAATTTATTCAATGATGGACCATCTCTGAAATTTCTACAAACTCATCACCCGTCTCTAGTGACTGTACATCCCAGTTAAAAAAAAACCATCTTTAACTCTGTAAAAGCACATAAGTAGCAATAAAGTAAAATTAAAACAAAACTAAACCGAGCTCTATAACACATAGGGCCTAATTCATTAAGGAAAGCAAAGTAAAAAAAAAGAAGAAGTACATTTGCAACTTGGAAAACCATGTTGCATTGGAGGGGGAGATAAATTTAAAATGTGGGGACAGATTTATAGTTGGGGGTAGGACATGTCCTAGATCAACTTTAAATTTCAACGTAAAGCTATCAATTGTTTTAATGAAAAATTAAAAAGCAGCAAGTATTTAACTTATGTGCACAGTAATAAACTAATTTGCACCCCTTTGCATTGTGACATGGCTTGTCCAGGAGCAAATGTACTCCCCCCCGCTTTGATCTCCTTAATGAATCAGGCCCATAAACAGATATGATGCTTTGGACGGACACAGCTAGAACCTTGTCTGTCTGTGTGTACAGAAGGTTCCTTCCCAAGATTCCAACAATAACTCAATTCAGTTTACTGCAATAACTCTTACGGTGATATAGTCCGCACAAGCAATATTAAGTAAAGCAGCTATCCCATATTAAAAATAGGTTTAGGGTTTGTTTGTTTTTTAAAATAAATAAATCACTGTGACAAGCTAGAAGAAGTTTTTTTTTTCTTTCTTCAGGCTGCTATTAATGATTTCTGATTCTGAACTTCCATGGTAACCACAGTCACATGGCACATGATGTAGTGAGCAGAGAGACTTTGATGCGGCCCTCTGAGCTCTGTCTGGACTGTGACAACAGTCCTTCACCCCCTCTCTACCATCAAATGACATGCTGAGAGCTGTGTCTATGTCTGGCAGCCAATTTTTGTTTGCCAACCAGACAGGTTTTGAAAATGAGATAATTATATGTAGGAGGGATAGCAAAGAAAAAGATACTTAACTTTCTATATAAATAAAAAAAAAAATATTTGTGGAAATGCTTTACTCAGATTATTGTTTGGACAAAGTAAGTTGTCTTTATAACAACTCTGTCTCTGTTCCAAATAATGGATTGCTGGTCTATAAAGTTCTGTTACTATTATTCTTTATTTATATTGTACACCTCCTTAGAATATGTTGGTACTTTCAAAAGCCTCACAACTGTCCCAGGGCAGTCTGGATTGTCAGGCCTCAAAAGGGACGGGACAGGGGGGGGGATGGGACGGGACGGGGGGGGCGGCTTTACCCAAAAGTGGGCGTTTTAGACAGATGTGGGGCAGGATTTGGACTGATCAGGAAAGAGGTTTGGGAGTGGGACTGGGACTTATTTTGTCCTGATTTTGTATGTTTAGATGTTGGGAGGTATGTGATATGGGTACATTATTCAGGCACACACTACTATTGTGCACACAATATACAACCACATCTGCAGCCTTAGGCATAGATCCCTGTTTTTATCTTCACATTGTGCATCCTCTCTGCCCTCAGACCCAATTTATTAGAAAAAAAATAACACTAAATAAAATAGACTACTACTTAGAAAACAAATAAAGTAGGAGTAATGTATTGGTGGGTTATTGCATTTTTTGCACTTAAAAACAAAATTATACAACAAAACAAACAGAAATATGTTGGAAAAACAGCATAAAAAATAATTCACTATAAAAAGCCACAAACACTCCAAAGCATTAAAACACATATATATATATATTCTATTTCTAGTAACCTGACCCATCTTGCCCTTACAACTGAGACGTGGCACCCTGCTTCATACACAACATACAGACACCTAGATTCCCAGACAAGACATCCTAAGCGAAGGTCGTTTGCGTATACAGCGATTTAATTGACGGCTCCAAACCAGGAGTTTTCCAGCCAGAGACACAGACAAACATACAATAGCTAGACAACAAAAACAACTTTTTCAAGAGCTCCGTGGTAACAGCCCAACAATAGCCACAAATCCAGGGTTTGAACACTAGACCTGCTCTGCATGCAGAGTGGGCAAGAGTTGGCACAAAAGCACAGCTTAATAATGGCACAGTATGGGTGACTGATAAGAGAACTACATGACTCCAGATAACCTCAGACACTCGATGCTTTCCTTAGGATCACAATCTCACTGTGACATCATACTGCAGGCCTTCTTCCAGTATGCCCGATCTTAATAACCTGTGACTCTCCAGCCAGAGATTGACAGGTCATGCTGGATCTTGTAGTCCCATGACAGCTGGAGAGCCACATGTTGTCATCAGCTTGCAGCAGAGCGATTCAATTTCATTGCACTTTTACTTACAACAGAAACCAAATATTTTAAACTTCACTCACCAATTTTCACCCCAAAATGTGATTAAATATTGTGATTTCCCCCTTTCCATCCGTGCCGTGCTTCCACCCGGTGTAGCCGCATTGCAACAGAAAATACCTATTAATCTGCAATGAAAACTTGGAAAAAAAAATAAATTTGTGCCTTACCTTTTGCTCAGAGTGGCTCAACTTCCACTCCCTCCTCCTACCATGTTATAAATAAAATTCTTCCCTTAAAAAAAAACACAAAAATCTCCTTGTTTGGAGTCTGAAACTGGATCCAGGAGAGGAGAGAGGAACAGGCGGCTCATTCTCTCATCCTCCTGAAACTAAAAAAAAAAAAAATAGCAGAAAACACCCTCATCCATAAACATCATCAGGACATACACCTACAGGGAATGGGTGTCTCACAGGGACGTTGCAGAGAGGATATTTCCACTACTTGGGAAAATAGACTGCAGGAATTGCGGAGCGACTGGTGTCCTGAGATCCGGACATCTGTAAATCTCCCTACTGGAAATTGTGTGATCAAGTGACTCAATTACCTTGTTCATTATAGTTGAGAAGGCAGCCTGTGGCTCGGAAGTTGCTGTGGAACTACTAGTCCCAGTATACCCTGCCTGGAAAGCCAAAGAACACCTAAATCTCCTTTACTGACAAGTTAGAGAGGTTTTCCATTGTATTTAAAAAAACAAAATATATTTTTTTAATCCCCTAACTTCCAAATATAGTACTTGGGCAAGTCCCTCTCTTGGATCTGCACCATTCTCTGTAATGAACATGTAATACAAATGTTGATATATATTTATTGGAAAGTCCATGTGTTCGTCAAAAAATGGATAAGACCTCTAAACATTTAGGGGTCTATTTATGACCCTTCGTTTTTTTCTGTAGAAACTTTTCAATCCTCATCGCATAGATGCGGATTGAAAAGTTTCTCATATGTATTAAAAATCAACACAGGAACAGCCATTCCGAAAAACGGCTGCTCCTGTGAAGTCTTACACTTACCTAACACTGTATTCTTCTCTTTTCCTCCCTCTGCGGTGCCGATCGTCCCTCTTTCAATCCCTGTGCGCATGCGCCGACTGGTAAACTCGGGCATGCGCACAGAGATCCGTGTCTGCAGGAACCTGAAGCATGTGATGGAGGGATCATGTGATCCCTCCACACATGCGCTGTGCAGCTCTGCTCGTCAGAGCAGCGCTGTTTTCAGTGTAAAGTTTCACTTATGTTAATGTACGCCAGCTTCAGATGGCGTACATTAACAAGTAAAAAAAAAAAGAAATATTTCACCTGCCAGTTTGTAATACATAGCGTTACTGAGCACTCCCCATACATTGTTATGGGGAGTGCTCAGAAAAACGCTAATGGGTGCAAAGCAGCAGATATTGTGCTAGATTAATACATAGGGATTTTAACGGTAAAGCCCCGAAAACGTGCTTTACAAGGGGGAAAAACTTTAATAAATAGACCCCTTAAGAACAAGAATTTGTAAACGTGTTAAATATAGAGAAGGGAATATTGACACATAGAAACTGGGTGTTTGCCCGTTTACTTAATGTAAAATACACAAATGTGCCCACAAAAAAGTGCCTGCCTACATCCGTACGCAGATTTGGTACTTGTTGCCTCCTTGCGCTAGGAGTGGCGATTAGGGGGAGGGAAGGGGGTGGTCAAATGTAGTCCAAGTACAGTTAGGGTGAAAATAGTGATGATGGTGAAGGTCGCCAGAACGAGCTAACCACGTCTGATTGGCTGATTGAGAATTCACCTCTGAAGTTGATAGGTGCTTTCTTCAGTGATCGTGCCTGTTATATGATTTTGTGGGAGCGTATTTTAAAAACCTTTTTTTTTTTTTTTTGCTACTTTCATTTGTATGCGGTAAGGAACATTAGGTCTGCTTCATTACAGAGCTGGATGCGTCTTGCGATTGGCAGAAATACATGATTTTTGTGTGCAACTTAATTTTTTTTTTTTATACATACATGGCATAACAAAAGTTGCTATGGACTTATCACAATTGAGGTCTTTTAGGTACAAGTGATGGAAATAGATTAAAAATTTGTCAAGAGGAGATGTTGTTGGGATACCAACAAAAGCTGCGATATAGTTTTAACTTTTTTTCTGGGTTAATGTTTAATTTCAAAGGCTATATTGTATTTGTTATAATGTCATTTCTAATCTTAATATATTTAATTATTAAATACTATATTTTGTAGACATCTCTTATTACGATAGATTACTTATTGATTAGTGTCCATTTGTGAAATGTTTTCCTTTTTTTGATAAACCCTATTTTTACATTCATGTTCACACTTATAGACCTTTTTTTTAGCATTGATCTCCCCCCCCCTAGTGTTTGAGGCTATCTGCAGTGCGTGAAGTTGGTGCATTAGTATTTGAGATTTCCGTCACTATCAGAGTTGAGCTCCGGCATTGGAGAATCGGCTTTGCACACGTGTGAGATCCCTGCATGCAGGGGCTGGCTGGCAAATTTTAGCCTGGGGGCTCAGCAGCCTATTAGGAACTTTTTAAAAGAAAAAAAAATGCATGTAGCCCAGTGACCCAGCCCAAGTTAGCCCACTATGGGACCAGCCTGGGGCTACAAATGCCCCCCTGCCTGCATGCCCAATCTCTCCCTCTAGTGCCAAGTGCTCCTTTTTTTTTTTTTATCCAGGCCATGCTCAGTAAATATATAAATTCGCTTAAAAAAATTCTGTTAACATTTTATTTAATGGTAATTTTATTCACCTCATTTATCTAATTTTATTATTCTTGTCTTGCAAAGCTAAAGCTTCATTTTTAATAGATGAATTCATAGGTCTTAAAAATATATCCGTTTCTATTTATGATAATTTGTTAATTAATTAGGAGCTGCTGAAACGCTTCCCAGCGCTTGTGTAATTCACTAATATGGTTTTATCAATGTTTATTTTGTTTTTAATAGAGTAATTTAATTAGTCTGGCTGTATTATTCATTTGATCTGTTGTTTCTGCATCATAAATTAGCATGGAAGTAAAAGGATTTAGGAGTTCATTGATTTAAATCACCCTATAAAATTTGGTTAGTTGAACAATTTTGCTTGATCAAGTTTGTGTTTTACTTTAGTCATAAAAATAAACAAATACAATGATGAACAAAGTTGTTTTCATATTGCATATGTTGCAACATCTGATATGTAGTTAAGTTCTATTTCTTGAGGAAGACTTAACCGGTTCCGTGAGATTGTAAGGATTAAAGCTCATGCAGATGAGAGGAATCCAGATATACGATGTATGGACTGGTTACTGCGCTGTTTCGTGACACTATTGTAAGTGTAACTACACTTTACATTTTGATTATCCCTGGGCATTATTTAAGAACCAGCCCATCCTAATATTTCTTACCGAACCCGCAGTCCACTTAGGAAGCGGGGGCTTTAATTATTCAACACCAATTTTTTTTTGTGAAGTAACACAGTAAGCACTAAATGCTGGTTTATTTTCTTTTATTCTAAATCTATAGACTCCAATGTGGGGGCGCTGCATGCTACTGTGGACCACTAGAGTCCTTGCGTAGTTTGATATTAAATATACTATATTACAGTTATCTATTTGGAGAAATGGCTATCATTGTTAAAACAAGAACGTTTCCAGTTACATCCTATGAACAATGTGCAGCCCTCCGGTTCTGGAGAACAGATTTCTCGGAAATGCCATTTACATTCCCGTTAATGCTTCTCCCGCTGGGTATTCAAAGTGTGTTGTTCACATAATGGGACATATTTCAGTTTCTTCCAGCTTACATGACAGTGAGATAGGGTGCAATTTTATAAATATCATTTATTATATACATTAGATACTTTTAGAAAGGAAAAGGCACTGTGTGAATCCTGTAAACAAGTATAATTCCTGCATAACAAAACATGGTTTACTTCTATTTCCCAGATATCAATGGTACAATTAAAGAGTTAAACATTTTGGAAACCCCTGATCTTTTCTCAGCTTCCTACCCTATGTAGCAAATTTGGAGGGTGTCAGGGCCATACCAAGCTGTGAGCACAGGGGGAATTAATCCATCCAGCGAATACGGTTAGTTGGGGCCTCTGGGTCGATTGTTGACTTCTAACTTCTGGCAACAGAAGTCATAAACCGTTTTTTTCAGCCACACCAGATTATATTTTGGTAAACACCAAGCGGTACCACCAATTTATCCACAAAAAACATTACCCTTACTAGAAGCTCACAAGACATTTATTTATTACAATTTAGATAAATAAGTGGCACTATAAATCATTGTAGGATAAGGCCACATTGATGAGGGACCGGAGACTATAGAGACTTAGAGAAGCCGTTCTCTCTGTAACACAAGAGTAAGGAGAGTGTTCCAGGAGATCACTCACATCTATTAAGGTAAAACAACAATTTTCTTCTCCAGTTTCTGTGGAGGGAACAGAAGAGCCCTCATGATAGTGTCCAATTCCTCCAGTCCGAGCTGTGCGTGAAGTACAGACACAGAGTCAGACTCGCATTGGACCACAAACTTCAGCAACCGGTACAAGTCCAGGAGCACATCATGTAATACCTGGGGGAACACATGGGAGTAAAAGGTCAGTGAAAGGGATCTGAAAGAAAAAGGAAAAATACAAACAAAAGGAAAACACATCACAACAATTTTTAAAGACGAACTTCAACTTGCAACAAAACACAAATAAGCTGTAAGGAAAAATACATTCTTTGTCTTACTATGTTGTGTCTTATTATTGTCATTGTTGTAAGGGGCCAAACAGTAGAGAATACAGGGACATACATAATACAGGGCATACAATGTAGACAAAATAAATGCAATTGTTAGGGGAGCCCCCTGCTTACAATTTAGTGGGAAATAGGCACAGCTGAGACTAGAGGAGCAATTGTGGCTCAAAGTAGATATTAGAACAGTACGGAGTTTTTACTGCTGTGAGTAGTATAGATTATGCTGTAATAAAGAGGGGGTGATTATAGTTTTGGAGGCTATGGAGAGTCTGATCAGGGAATTCCGGAATTCCATATTTGGATAATGGGATGGGAGAACTGTTGTAAGCAGGAGTGCGAGATGGTTATCATTGACAAGGTCAATGGTAGATCTAAGAGGGGTGCGGGAGAGTATTTAAAGATGAGCTTTGAGCTGTATGGAGGAGTGTTGAAGACGGCTGTAACTTAAATTGAATTCTGCAGGATATGGAGAGTCGGGGAACGAATTCTTTAGATATTGAATATTTGCTTGATTATTAAGATTATAATAATTATTAAGAGCTATATGCTTCTTTCCCAGACAGCGAAGAATTATCCAATAAATTTTGCTCAATATTAAGGTTACCTAAAATTTCTTCAAAAGATCTAAAAAATATTAACAGACCTACATGATATGAAGAAATCTTTATCTCTTTATACAAGGAGAAATCAATACGGCCAAATGGGCCATCTGCTGGAATTTATAAACCTCTATCTAGAGAAGCACATCAGCTTCTGGGAAAGGTATAGCCTTACCTTCTAGTAATTAAGCGTTTATCAGACTGTTTCACAAGGAAGGAGAAGATCATATAATCCCTTCCTCGTACCGTCCAATTATTTCTTTTTAAATCAGGACATTAAAATAATAACCACAATTAGAGAAGACAGACTTTCAATGTCTCTTCCAAATTTAATCTATTAAGATCAATTAGGTTTTGTAAGAGCCAGGATAGGTACAAAAGAACATTAGAAAAAGAATTGTCTGATCTCACATGCAAAGAAACTCTATAACAATTGATGCTGAAAAAGCTTTTGACTCAACTGGAATTATCTTGACACCACCTTAAAACACGTCACTATCCAGGATAATGTTATTAATGTAATACTGCTCCAGCCACTCAACAAAGGTACCCCTTTATGAAGGTAACTTATTCTGGTCTATGTTTGGATCATGTTGACCGTAAACTGGCTGTTTTTGGCGATTATAGGTTATTAATAGTGACAAATTTGAAATCTTCCCAACCAGAATTAATTTATTTTCCCTATTCTCAAAGAAAAACCGTTTTAAAGGCTAAAATTTTAATGAATTCCAGCCAATCACTCCACTTAGAGATTCATATTCCTTCAGAATTGTCCCAATTATACAAGTACAAAATATTACCTATATTAGAGATATAACTGAAATTGAAAGCAAATTGAATTTGGATAGAAGAAAGGAGACCTTTTATTTCAAGCTTGAGAGCATGGGTTCATCAACATGGTTATAATTTGTGGTCTTATTGGTAATGGGATGGTAGTGAAGGCTGTGCAACAGAAGAGAAGATCAACGGTCTGAAAAGCAGCAGAGAGGTCCTGGAGGATGAGTATGGAGAAATAACCCTAAGACTTTGGGCAGTGCTAAGTGGTTAGCACTTCTGCCTCACAGCACTGGGGTCATGAGTTCAATTCCTGACCATGGCCTTATCTGTGTGGAGTTTGTATGGGTTTCCTCTGGTGCTCTGGTTTCCTCCCACACTCCAAGAACATACTGGTAGGTTAATTGGCTGCTATCAAATTGACCCTAGAGTGTGTGTGTGGGGACGGGGACGGGGGGGGGGTGGAAATTTAGACTGTAAGCCCCAACGGGGCAGGGACTGATGTGAGTGAGTTCTCTGTACAGCGCTGTGGAATCAGTAATGATCAATGATCTACTCAAGTAGATCATTGATCTACTTAAGTAGATCATTGATCTGTAAGTAGATCATTGATCTGTAAGTAGATCATTGATCTGTAAGTAGATCATTGATCTGTAAGTAGATCATTGATCTGTAAGTAGATCATTGATCTGTAAGTAGATCATTGATCTGTAAGTAGATCATTGATCTGTAAGTAGATCATTGATCTGTAAGTAGATCATTGATCTGTAAGTAGATCATTGATCTGTAAGTAGATCATTGATCTGTAAGTAGATCATTGATCGCTTCAGTCAGGATAGTTTTGTGGAGAAGAATGGTGGAGGCAGAAGCTTCGTTGCAGAGAAGAAAAGAGGAAGCAGAGTCAACTATGGAAGAGTGGGCAGGTTGTAGGGTGGGAAGGCGAGTGGGGATGCAGGGGTCTTGCTCAATGGTGTCAATCATATCTTTGCAGTAGATGGCAAAGTCATGGGCTGTAAGAGAAGAAGGGGAAGGTGGTGCAGGAAGGCACAGAAACAATCTAAAGGTGGTAAAGAGACAGAGTGATATTACAGAAGTGAAGCATACTTCTCTTCTGCACTAGACACTGGGTCTTTGCTTGGCAGTGTTGTAAGATAAAAGGAGAAATTTATAGTGGTGGAAGTAGCTTTGGGGCGAGATTTCCTCCCGCATTGCAGGAGCAATTTTCCCGGTAACGGATATATCTGATGTACCAAGGTTTGGGTTTGGACTGCTGGAGACTCTGTGGTGTCTGACGTGAGTGCGTTGTAAAGAGACAGCTAGAGCAAGGCTGCAGGTTGTGGTTGTAAAGTTTGAGACACAACAGATGGAGCAGAACCAGTACAAAACAAGGTCAAAAGATTGGGTGGGAGGTGAAGGCCAGTGGTAGAGACAAAATGGAAAAGGAAGTGATAAGTGTGGTTGTCAATTATAATATTGAAATCACCTAGTATGGAAGTAGTGTGAGCCAGGCAGCAGAGTTATCAAAGAATCAGGAAATTGGACCTGCAGGGTTATAAATGACAGCACCAAGAAGTTGGAGCAGAGAGAATAGACGGATGGTGTAGACTTCAATGGAAGAGAAGAGGGATGGGTTCCATGGGGAGATGCCGAACTCTACACACTGTCTGTCTCCAGGTCGTGTAGTGTTTCTGAGGGAGGGTCCCTTGTAGGAGAGATCAGCAGAGGACATAGTGTCAGATCTCTTTAAGGAGGTTGAAAGATTTTAAATTAATAGTCAATGGATGGATGCAAGTTGTTTTTTTTTTTTTTTTACAAACAGTTCTTGTGTTCAGGGGAAACATGGAGAGAGGGGGAAGGGGGGTAATGGAGATGTGGATAAGGTTGGAGGGATTGGAAGTACAAGGTTTATGGGAAGTTTTGGGGTGAAATGAGAGCAGATAATAGGGACTGTATTAGCCGGGCGAGGACATGGGAGATTTGTGGGTGTGAAGTTTTTGTTGGCGTAGATTGGTGGGTGCAGGAAACAAAACAGGTCACATGTGGAGGACGGAAGTAGTGAGGGAGAAATAACTATGAGGGAAGGAGAAATAGGAGGCCTGAGAGGAAAAAGAGAAAATTGTAGCAGTAAAACTGATCCGAGGCGGGGAGTGGAGGCAACTTTGCGACCCCCATCCCTCCGCCTGACTGGGGTAATGGAGTACGCAGCCTCCAGTCCTTGAACACTAGGTCCAGGAGACAGATCATTGGGCTCAGTGGGTAAAGCAGCCAAACAGATGGCAAAAGAAATGACAATTGAGCCATTACTACTATTATATCTCACAAAGTCATTTCATGGAAGACTTTACACCTCGTCAGCCACATAAGTCACACAGAATACACGCGTCACTCCAGCTGGAACAGATTATATGTGTTGTTATGGAAACCAGTAGAGTGTAAAAGCTCCGGCCTAGCTGCGACTACAACCTGCTACTATGACAACTGATCGGATGTAGGTTTCTAACGACACATAATAGAACACACACAATGGCAGAGATGGAATCTTGAAGTCTTTACTAGCAACATTATAATGGTCCGCATAAACAAGGTGTTAGGGGATAAGGCAGATGTCTACAAAGGTTATCTGCCTCCATTGATGTCAATGCGGCCGTAAAAACGATCACAACAAGGGGGAAATATATCAACAAAAAGCAACAATACTATAAAAAATATGCATAGAAAGTCCCTGGAAGTCAGACACCTACATATACATTAAATCCAGGGATAACAAACCCTGGATGTACGCCAGGGTTAACTCTACACTTCTAGCTGTGAATTATCTTCTATTGACCTCTAGAGGAGTCAGGGATACCACAGATTGTGCCTAGTCTCAAAGAAACTGCAGACAACGGCAAAATAAAAAAACAATCGTTAAAAGACAATAAAAGCTGATGTAGGGAATCAGCTAAGAGGTGGAAATAGATCAGATAGTAAACCAATGTTATAGTTCTATATGTACACAGACACATAATTATTCCAACCGGAGAGGGTCGTAGTAACAGACATCACTAAATTTGAACTATGAATGAAGTATTCTAGAATAGGATTCTATAATCATATAGTGATAATGTGCCCTAATAGGTATATTTGATTTATATAACAATAAGAATTTTGGAGTGATAAGATCTCAAAGGTAAATAACATACCTACAATAATAAACCCCAACAAATACAAATTGTATTTGATATTAACAACAACAACTCTGACGTAGTAAATAAAGAATGTTAAGAGATCATCAGGTGCTCATAGGCAGCCATTTTTCTCGTTCCCCTCTTTTTAATCCATCACACTAAATTTCTAATAGTTGATCACATTTTATTCACATATGTTGCATGGGACAGTATAGCACTATATGAAGCCAATTAATAAGATAATTATTTTAAGTCTACTAATTAATAAAGAATTACTTTTTAAAATAACAAAGGGAAGAATTTTTGTCCTAGTACTGGTAATAAATAAATTTAAAGTGAAGTTTAAAGCTACTTTAAGATATATTACCGGTAGCAAGTGATTACAATAAAGTGCACATAATTTCTTTAGAATGAAACACTTGTAATTTAACATGGGTTTTGGGGGGCACAAAATAGGGTACAGAAAATGAAAGAGAGCCATGTACCAACAAATCCCCTGTTTTGCAGGAATATGAGGCTATGGCAATAATTACAATGCAGAAAAAGGTACGCACTCCCTGAATATATAGAATGCAGCTTCTATAATCTATACAGGTATAGATTTAATAATTAGTACAAGGATGAGAAGCGCCATATGTAGTATATACTGTGCAGTGTGTTAATGCACATTACTCACTAAAATATGAACAGACACTGTTGGCAACTACAGAGTGTAAGAATGTATATTGATTATGAAGATATCAACACGTTTATTGCACCAATTGCAAACCAAAGTAAATAACATGGAAGATAAAAATCAAATTAAACATAACCGATTAAAAAATAAAGTGTAGCTAAAAATAAGAATAAAGAGCAATGTTAATAGCCGATTTTGATGTACGGCGGCAATTAGCCCCGGCACACTACAGCTTATACAAGCAGCCAAGCTCTTGGACCCCTGAGGTGCCATAAGGACGATGTATTACAGTTGGGAAAGAGGACTAAGTAGGATAATATGAGAAATCAAAGGCTGAGAATAAGTCACGTTTCTAGATTGTATAATGCTCCCCATCAAAGGAATATTCTGTCCAGCTGCAGTAACGACATTACCCTACTGGACAGGTTAAATGATGGTTTCTCAGTGAATTTGAAATATAGATTTCAGTAGTGTAGCTCTCCATTAGATGACGTGTGGCAGGGCATGCTGGAACTTACAGTTCAGAACAGATGGCGAGATATGACAGGGAATTTACCGGACTTAAGTTTGTCTGAGGGGGGGTTCTTTCGACTTCCAGTTAGCATGAAATAGACAATTACTACGGCAGTGAAATTATTTGTGTCTCCCATGTATAAAATGTATATATTTTTAAACAGCGTTTGTATGTTTTCCCCATGTTTGCGTGGGTTTCTTCCAGGTCTCTATGGTTGCCTCCTACACTCCAAAGCCAGGCTGGTAGGTTAATTGGGACCTGGCAAAATTAACCCTAAATAAATAATACATTTGGAATAAACCTCTTTAATAGCAAAAATACATTTATTATAAGCTAATCTATGACTGGGCAGGACATGCTGCCCTACAGGCAGGAATGACGGCCGTGAGAATGAGATGTTCTGCTGACCTGAGCAGACTACTCTTGGAATTACACTCTTAGTACCAGAGATTGTTCTCTGCTATTTGAATACATCTCTGCAGTGATCCTATAAATAGAAACCAGGGGAGCGCCGCCTCTGCCCCCCTCAGCAGGAAAAATGAACAGAGCAGCAGAAATTGGCAGTTTATCACAGTGGGTAATTAAGAAATTGAATTCGTGCAGGCGCTGGGCTTAAAATACTCACACAGGCTGCTTATACTACACAGAATGAAATTAACCCTAACAGAGCCTCTGACATTCAAAAGTTAGTGTACTTCTAAGGAAATAAAGCAGCAGGTAAGCGATATTGTGAATATACTTTACGCACACTATGCAGGCAAGAACAAATATTAGTTATACTACTTTTTATAATACAGATTCTTCCCTCAGTTACCTTAACCTAGAAAGTTGACCGCAAATGAATCAACTAGTTCACCTGAGAAAAGATGTGTGTGTTCTATAGACTGTATGACGGAGTTATAGGGGGGAATTCAATTGCTGGCGATGTCGCGCCATGGACATTGCCGGCAGTTATGGTAGAAATCTTTATTTTCCCTCGAGAGCGGAGATTTCTGTCAAAATCTCCGCCACAAAGTGTCTCAGGAATGTCCGTAAGACACTTCGCTAACTGGATTCCCCCCATAGGGACTCGAAAGAAAAGTTAATTTTTTTTGTTATTTTAAATGAGAGAGCGTCTTAGACCACGATAAGCAACTGGATACACTTCAGAATCTACACGATAGATAAAGTGTATCCATCTTGTAGATTCATTTTACAGCGATACAGTTCATCACATACCCATAGGGTAATTCGTGATGATCCTATTGTGACATCACAGGATCCCCCATTATCTATGGGGTACTCTGGTCAATCTCATTTAAATTTTACACGTTAAAAATATATTATGCTACATTACAGTTTTCCGTTAAGATAATTTTAGAAATGTGAGAAGAATGTCTCCAGCAACTGAGAACGGTAAAGATTGGCCATCGCAGTCTGCTTTACATTTATAATCTGTGCACTGAAACATGTCAGATTAATTCTTGGGCTATTGGCATCTCATTACCGTAGTGTTGAAAGGGCAGAGAATTCAATTCTATAAAATGGCAATTACAAATGTTTCAAGCGTTGAAAGAAAAATAAAAAAAATAGAAGGCAGAGAGTCTGCGTATGAACACTACCCGGAATATGGAATGATTTATTGAGGGAGTCCCTGGCTACAATTTTTTTTTAAAAAAAGGGTGAAGCAATCTGAATCCCCTCTGAGCCAATGCATAACTCACTAAGTACAAGGATCATGCAACAGGCTAGTGCTCACATGTAAACAGTATTCTCAGTCGTGTTCCTTCCAGTAATGGAGAAGCTTATTTGCATATAGTCTCTGCTAGGGAGGTGCTTAAATATGCTACATAATTAAATTCAGACATATTTACATGTTTGTTATAACAAATCCTCATCCTCTGGTTAGAGGTTGAATTTAGTCAAAATATTTTTTTTTTCTTGAACAGAGAAGACCCCTTTGAGATTTAGGAGTCTGTGCAAGTTATTTATGAACCTTTGCTCGAAGGTGCAAATCTGCATTACAATCACAGCAACCAATCAGCAATTAGCTTTCCTCCATCTAGTGCAGATAAGTGTGTTGTCAGCACTGATTGATTCAGTGTCACCGGGATCTAATAGTAAGCAAACAGTGCAGCAGACACGAGGCTTCTACCTTGGAGGTATATCATGATTGTATCCATGGTTGTGTTTCTGCATTTTCCACTGGCAATTCAGATGTTTTTACTTCCCCTGAAGACAGCCACAAAAATCTGTGTTCAGAGATATCACTGCTGGGAACCAAAACAAATGATTCCCAGCCTTGTGCTGTATATACAGCCTTGGAATGAGGACAATTCAAAGCCAACTTCTACAAACAATGGTAAAATGAAGGGGGTTCAGATAAAGCATTGATTGTGGAACATATTTACCTCTGTGGCTCGCTCACTCAGTCCTCTGAGAAGCAGCACAACCACGTGTATGGCCGCCCTTCGCACCTGGGCCTCTGAATCATAGCGAATCACAGCTGATAGACAGGAGCTCATCTGATCAAAGGGAATAAAAAGGAACGAATGATATTACAGCTACAGATCCACTTTGTTAGAGTAATGTCACATGCTTTAAAATGCTGCAATATTTCTACCAGTAAAACACAGAATTCTAAAGTGATCATATGCTGAGATACGCCCACTCAGCGCTACAAAGTGAATTAGGAATGCCGTTCCCCTCTTACACCATAATGATTCCAGTGTCTAAGCGTCACATGTGCAATCACTAAGGTAGGGACAACTGCTTTCCCTCTTTCCTTCCACGCTTCACCGAATGACCAATCACCACTTTAGAACACCGCAGTTTCCCGGTCAGAGAGTTCAAAAACACCTGTGTAACCTTACACCAATTGTGGCAAAGGTGTAGAGACACTCATGGAGAAGACTTCTTTGACCTACCTCATGGATGATCGGGCCCAGAGAGAACTGTAACTGTTGGCAGAGTTCACCTAGGTTGGAAAGGCTGCTAGCCCTCACGGAGCTATCCGGGTCCCGGGACCCCCTCAGGAAGACGTCAATCAGAGCATCTTTGTGCCGGAGAACCATATCCCCTGTCGGCAAAGAATTGCAATTTAGATGTGTTTGCATGATTGAACACCACGTGTAACAGCCCGGACCAGCTCAAAGAAGTATAGGATACAATTCACAGGGATAAAAGAACATCTTTTACCTACCTTTGGTCTGGCATTATCCGAATATTGAGAGTCCCCTTGACAGGCCATAACATCTCAAGCTGTGTCCATTGCCATTATTTTATTGCATTTACAGGATGTGCTGGTAGTTTACCATAAACACACAGCAACCTGCCTAGGCCTTTACACAAATGTGGACATTGGCGTCTTCATTTAAGAAGAAAATCACAACACTGATTAGTATTGTTACTCTTCCAAGCTGTTACTTCACGGAGCTATTTTTAACATGCCTCCAAAGTGAAGTAATGGTCATTTACTAGCCTAATATGGGCGAATATATGTGTATATGGGAATGCAAAGATTAGCAGAGGGAACTATGGGGCGGTGGGTGCAAAAGTTTGTTACTTCTGATGGGAGGAGCTGGGTGGATTGGGGTATTCCTAGCAAAATGGGGGCAAATAGCAGGACTGCACCTTGTATTTCACCCACATTTATGGGGTGCTCCAAACACTGGTCCATGAAGTTCAACATTTTATAAATTCTAATTGTCTTGATCCAAAAGAAGGCAAAAGCAAAACCCTCAGCCTGAAAGTTGCCAATTTAACGGGGTGAGGTGGCAACTATTTATGTAACTGTTCCCTGGTATAAACTGAGAATAACTGATATTTGTACACACGATATATGTATATAATAACATTAGCATGACTTTTATGAGCGACTTATTTCTAGGATGCCGTTGGCTGAGCAGGGCGTCGTAATCGGTTGCATCGTTTCAAAGTTATTTTGCAAAAAGTCCGTCCGCCAGTTACAACAATGCATTACCATTGTCCTCTGGAAAATGTGGTTTTGGCAATACACCTGTGCACCTGCTGGTTGCTCTGGAAACTGCGACAGTGAACTCTCTCTGTGCACCTGCTGGGAGACCTAGAACATGTGACCTGCTGGGTGGTCTGGAAACTGAGTCATTTGCAGCCATATATATCAGCGCGTCTTGCGGGGACCTCAATTACGGACTGCTGTGTTATTTCATTATTCACTTATACTCTCTTTGTTCACAACAAACATGCTAAGAGGACGTTGATGTGGTGGAACCCTTACAGAGCGCCCAGAGGGTGCAGTTGAACGATCTTACAGTCAAGAATATTATAGTCACAATCGACGTATAACAAAAACAAATGATACGCCTCTTGGTTTGGATATGACTTATTTGCCACAATCCTACTCTGTGCTCTATGGACGTGCCTACGGAATGTCGTGCTGATGTGGCAGGGATCTCCGCTCATTTATCCACGCAGAAAAATGAGCGGATATTCCTACCATAATCACTGGCAACGTGCGCTCTTAGATATTGCAGTGATATCAGCTTGGCCCATCGCCAGCAATTGAATCTCCCCCTAAGTGAAAGATTTACCAAACCTTCTAAAAACTGAAGAGTGGAGGTTGCAACCAATCAGATTCTGGCTATCATTTATCTAGTACATTATGGGAAAGGATAGTTCTACTGATTGGCTGCTATTGGCAACACCTCCACTTTTCGTTTTTAGGTTTAGTAAATGTACCCCTAAGTAGGTATATATATTTTTACACAAACAGGAAGTGGAATTACAGTCTCTATATAGCACTACAGCTTTCTTGGTACAAGTCTTATAAATGCATACATATAATTGTGAATACCACTCACTGCTCTTAACAGAAGGCAGCTTATAGTGTAGGTTTAGTGGCTGTCTGATGCTTTGGGACCTGCTGATTCTTAGCATTTTCGCTGTGCACAGACCGCCCCCCCCCCCCCATAACTTGCTGAGTGACTAAGGATTACCATAAGATCCTGTTAGCTTCACACCCAGGATGTTACTCTCCCTATCATGACAGCGGCTTCTTCACACAAAGCTCCTTAGGCATTTCCGTTTTCACTTGTTGGTTTACACATTGTCCATTGTACAGACATGCGGGATTGATGTTAAAAATTAGCATGACAAAGCAGAAGTCAAAAAATAAAGAAACAAAAAGCTTTGTCTAAATAAATTTTTTGGAGAGCATATCTGAAGCTCTAAATATGATCCTAAGACTCTTAGGGGCATATTCAATTAGCTTTTGGATTCGCGGTAACGCGCCGGAACGGCCGCGAAACGTAATACACGGTACCGCAATAACGTGGATTTTCGTTCGCAGCCCATAGGGTTGCGTACGAAAATCCGCGTTAATGCGGTACCGTAATACCCGCAAGAACGCGCACTTTTCGCGGTAACGCGCGTTACCGCGAATCCAAAAGCTAATTGAATATGTCCCTTAAAGCGGACTTGTCACCTACACACAATCGTACATTAAGCAGATCCATAAACTGAAAGCACACAGTAAATGTGTTGTCTGCCATGTACAGTAGTTACTTCTATATTCACCTTCTGAATAAAATTAGACATTTTCAGGGTAGCTATGAATACTCATGAGTGTTAATAGGGGAATGAACAGTCCATGCACTGACAGGAGCATTCACACTCAGTGCCTGAGAAACATCCTGTGACATCATCCAGCTGCCAGCTTTCAATACATTGGCTCTGAGTGATCACATGAGCTCAATGTCACAGGAACCCTCTGGCCTCCCTAACAGCTAATTTACATAAGGGCTACTGGGCTTTTCTCAAGAATAGTAAAGTGTTGATAACTGTCTGATGCAATCTATGCAGGTTACAATGATAATGTTGTATGACAGTTACAACTCTCCCTTCCCTGGAACAGGATTTGAAAGTCCACAGAAGATTTACACAACAAGGAAGAAGAGATTAAGATATAACTCCTAGATCATTCTTTCTGGTGAAAGGCGTTACTGGAATCTATTTCAGAGCCTCTTTCAGGAAACGGATTCTCCCTTCATTACAAAGAAGTAACAGGAACCTATTTCACAATCTCCCATTATTTTCACTTGCATCCAATGCCATATTACAGAGGGTTACATTTTCTGCACAATCGTTACAGGCAAAGAACCTGTCTTATGCCCAAGTTCTCTCTTTATTGAACAATAATTAAAAAAAATAGCAAATTAATTGTTAACAGATTAAACTACTGCCTGCTTGGTCTAAATGAACGATCTGTGGCATCGCAAGGAATGAGACAACACCATTAAGAAGATAAATAAACTATGCTCAAAGACACAACATCCCTATATTTGTATTCGCTATGGAGCAAGAAACATCTTTGATCCTATAGATTAGCAGTTTATGGGCAGGGTATGGAAACATACCAGGTTGGGAGGTCACTTTAGTAAAACAATTCTGGCACTATACGAGTGGCCATCAGTATGTGTTAATGGCCAAGTTCTCCTCCCAGACGCAATGTGAAACGGACTTACACAGAACCTACTCGTTGCAACCGTGGGAGAACATATACCTCGCATCCTATCGTATCTCCAAATGCCTCAATCATACGGAGATGCATGTCAAATGCATCTCCCGCTAAATTACATTAAATGTGGCCCACACAATCTAAATTCTGCTTGAGACACTTTACGCAAATAGGAGATATTATGCATATATTTTGGGACTGTCCAATAATTCAAGCCCTAGAGAGAAATCTTTATAGTGTAATTTCCACAGTAATTGGGGTACTCGTTACTCCAGATCCGGAAATAGAATTAATGTATTTATGACCCTAAACAGTTTTGAAACAAATAGAGGATAAGTAAATCATGATATGACCACATAGGATATTCCCCACTTTAATCGGTTGGGACAAATTACTATTAAAACTATTCTACCAAGGATCCCAAACTTCATGCAGGAACTCACGTTATCACATTTTACGCAGCCAGTTATCGTAATATAAAGAATTCAAGGTCTTCTCTCACAATTCACATGGAATAATAAAAATCATGGAATCAGGGTCTATGTCCTCACACAGAGATCAAGGTGGGCTTCAACTCTCCAATCTCTACTGATACTATAAGGCCCATCTTGTACAAAGAGTAGTAGACTGGCAAAGAGGCTCTGCAAAGAAACTTTGGATAAAATGCAAAGCAGCATGGGCAGATTTGCCAATATTATTGAATCCTTGGATAAAGGGTAAACACATCCCAGAACATCCTACAATCACACCCACACTGGGAAGCTGAGATGAGTAGTTAACAAGACTTCACCCTCCCATGTTTCCAATTGCACCCTCAACTAACATTTTCAGCGGTTAAGTCAAACTATGATTGGGCAAGTCAAAGTGCGTCTAATGAACGACTACCGACACCCTTCGACTCGCCCAAATATTGACCCCCTGCAGAAGCCTCAAGACATTCCCCAAACTCCAATCCCAGTTTTCCCTACCAACACGACAAATTGAAATAAAATACTTCTTCAGCTCTCTGGACAAGGGAGATTCGGTACAAGATATAAAACAATTTGATGACTTATGTACTAGCGTCTACCCTCTTAATAAAAATGTACTCTCTTACATAACATATTGCGCAGGGTAGAGGCAGACTTTTCTCCTCTATATACCACAGAAGTGGGGTGGGTGTCTGCTATATATTTGGTAGTCTTGTTTCTGCCTTGCTCAATATTGGTCACAGGGGACTGCAATCCAATTTCCTCTGATGGGTTGTTTTGAAGATCTACTGGATTACAATCAGATCAGCTGTTGGACCCACTGTCGCTAGATCTGTTCCTTCATTTGGTGATCTCATAGACTCCTTAGTGGCTGCAGCTAAGGCCACAACATCTGCGTACACGGGAACAAGTATCCTGGCTCTGTCGAGCAGCGAAAATTATGCTACATACTGTGGACACAGCTGGCGAATTAGTACAAGAACAAAAACTTCTCCAGAACCAGAAGACGAAGAAGGAAGTAAATGGTAAATGATTGTCATGGGTACCAGCAGCTGACTGTCTTCACATTTCTACAGTGACTGGTTCATCTTTTAAGTCTTCACCTTCCACAGTCACCCCTCATCCCAATTAGCACAGCAGCAGTAGCTGCAGAGAGATTCTAGTTGCTGCCTTACAATAGCTACACACACACACTTTCCCAGTCACAATCGTTATTCCTCTACCTTGATTCTAAAAGGCGCCATCATCTGGCCGCAGCGCTGTACATAAGGGATGATCAGGGTACACATTTACAATATTACACAATTCACAGCTACAAATAAGCATCATTACACAATATATAAGTATTTGAACAAACAGCCAGGAATTGACAGAACACATAGCAGGACAACTGACTAAACAGTGAATCATGCAGATTAGACATATGAGAACTCTAGGCTTAACAATGGGTACAGATAAGACTGATCAGAGAATGGATGCAATTAACAGGGGGTGTTGAAGGTGAGCAGAGAATAATTCAAGTCTGTGCATGAGGAATAGCAAAAACGTAGAGATTAATCGGTCAGATCTCGAGCAGCTAGACCGCAAGACAACGCACTGCGCAGCGGCAGTGAAGGAGATTGTGGGCACAGAAGGAACCCTATGGCCTGAGGGGTGCAGGCAGAGGAGGAGGGAGTTTTCATAGGAAACATGGGAACCCCAATGTAAGTAGATTAGCCGGCTCGGTGAAAAGAGTTGACCCAGACATCCAATGTCAGGTTGTGGGAGAAATTTAGTTGCCTGATGGCATTTAGGACAAAGTAGTGGTTAGATTGAGGGACTCAAAATGTGGCCACAATATCCAAAGCTTACCAATACACTCTTGCTGAACCTGTCCTTGGACGGACGGATGGATACACGTTGGTTCCATACCCCATTGTTAACTGCTTCATTAAGATAGATGTATATCCATATATAGATGCTAATGTTGTCTCCCCTCTATATATACCCATTTTTTTCCCACAAAAATATATTCATAATCCTGCATTTTCCTATAAATGTTTGAATTAAAGTTTCCCTTTAACAAACTACGTAATTCGCTCTCTTCCTGGTCTGCTATGTGCACAATGTGCCCATAAGAGAAGATAAACTGATCGGTCCATGGACTACCAAATAATTGTATCCAATTCCTGATTCCTTTGGTTTGCAAGTTAAGGTTTCACAGTAACATAAACCAACCATCAAGATATAAAATGAAATTTAAAAATTGTCATGTTGTAATTCAGTATAATTTAGGCACGATTCTCCAAAGTAAAGAAAAATTCTTATCCAGAACAGGCCAAGTATTCCGCATAAGAGATGCCTATACCTGAATGTGTGTGTTATATACAGAATAACACAGGCCAGACTATATAATCTCAGTGTTGGCACAATAGGAGAATTGAACATGCACTTTGGGTCTCCCTCACTAGGTGTGTCCATGTTTGTCCTGCTTGTGGCCGCACTCCCGTTAATTACGATACATTAGTCCATATGTTTTATCACAATAACAAGATACATGAACCCACTTTTAAATCCTTCCCGTGTAATTCTGGCGGTATATCAAACGTGTACAGAAACAGCCCATTTGAACCAACACCTTAGTTCTTGTTGTCAGATCAGACGTTTTCTTATGCGTCTGTGTTAGATATTCCCACCCCCCACTTCCCAAATGTTGGCAGAAGTACTTTTATTTTGTTATCAGACATTTGCTTGATAGGTGAAGGTAGAGGAGAAGGAAACGGAGCAACAAGCACCATCGAAGACCACTCGTGGCTGCTAAACTCACCGTCTCCCATAGAAAAGGTCCTTATAGAGAAAAGTAAACTATAAAAATAAACCGTACTTTCCTGTACACAAAGTAAGAAACATTTTGAGTCCCTTTAAGGGAGATGTGGGACATACAGGATGCAACATGTCCTGAAAGTCTTCCAAGTTATAGGTGAGGCAGAGATTAAAATACAGAGGAATCGCCGAGTCTTTGTATAGCCCCAAAGGCACTTTATAACTGCAAAACATCTAAAATCACAGCGAAATATCACAGCCCTCCGTAATAATTACTCAATTCCGCTTAGTAATGTGTGTAACACGTAAGGTGATCAATTATAAAAACATGACAATAGTAGTTTAGATTTTGATTAAAAAGTACCCAAAATATTTGCTTTCGTCTTTTATTTTTCACCTTACTTGTATTTATTTTTAGTCCATGTCTATACACATCATATTACTGAAAAAGATTGACAAATGTACAGCATACATAGAGTACATTCATATCTAACCTTAGTGGAACAAAAAGATTAACAGACTTAAACAGGTTTTCATTTGCTTATCTTACAGCTGGATTTTGTAGTAAAATCAAAGACCAGCATTTTACGGTAGCTGGGAGCTTACAACCGTGACCCGCCCCCTAAGCCCGTAAACACACTCACCCAATATTTTGGTGCATCTCATCAGTGCTTCTCCCACCTTCATCCTGGTCTCAGGAGTCTGCACCTTAGCGATGGATGGTGTACTCTCATACTGTGCCAGAAGGACAGGCAGGACGCGCTCAGGGATGTCTCCGGACAGTACGGCAATGCCTGTTTACCAAAACAAGAGTACATCGTATTCATGGTGATGTAAGGATTTATTTTTCACCTGTGCTTCATATTAATGTTATCCGTTTTTTTAAACATAAAACATATTACGCGGCCCTGTTTGTTAGAGGATTGAGTCTCTAACATATCTACAAATGTCATTAAAGTGAAATAAAAGTAAACCTTCATAACACAGCTTACAATCTAAAGCTGGGACCACGCACTGTAAGATCAGGCAATTTGCTCGATATCGCGACACATCGTCAATAAAAGATGTGAGATAATGATCATGTCCAAATCAATAGGATTTGAGGGAAGGAGGAAACAGTCACACAATTACAACTATTGAGGGGGAATTCGATTAGCCGCAAGTGTCTCCAGAACGTTCGCGAGATACTCCGCGGCGGCGATTTGACAGAAATCTCTGCTCATTTTTCCTTGCACTCCACAGAAATCACAATAAAGTCAGAAGTGATCCAGCCACATAACCAGACAGACGGATCTCATCTGATCTGACCACCACATACGTCGCCAAACTAAATAAAGACTCTGCCGCATCAGCCCGTGCATGGTCACTTTTAGATTACTACAAGAAATGTTCTTGGTTGCTCATTGCTGTATTTGAGATCGATTATTTATTTAAAAGGAAAACAAAGGCTGTCATATCAAAGCACTGACCTCTAGAAGCAGTTTATAAATATTGTGGCACCATCCCGAAATAGACAACCAGGAATGCACAACGCATTTCACAGATTTTACAGTTGTGGCGGACAAGTTGTGCTCAGGGGGATGGAGATAACATTTAGATGTATATATTTTTACACAGAAACCTGTTATTCAGGAATTTGATCGCCGCTTTTTACTAATGTCACACTCGGACATAATCACTAAGGGTTTTCTTCTACAGTCACTGTGAGGAGCACTGCTAATCAACTTGGTAAGAAGGTAAAACACTAGACCTATCCCTTCACCTCTTTGAGCAGACAGGATCTAGATGGATTTTTACATGCAATTCTTGTACTGTGTAGTACAGTTACGCACATGAAATTGAAGCAGAAAAACTTTATAGAAAGAATTATATATGGACATTACATTTGTAGTAGGTAGACAAAGGCATCATGGGAGATGTAGGCTAGCAGCATCTCATCCATTGCTTGTAAGTAATATAAAGCTGTATATGTATGTTTTAGTAAAATACATGACAATAAGCATGGGCTCGGGTTCTCCAGCATGTGGCTTTCCCTGCACCCGTGGTACGGTCATCGCTGCTGAATGCAACACAACTGACACTACAAATAGGAGCACCCACACACAGCATAGTTTAATCTTTCCAACTCCAAAGGTAGATTCATTAAACCTAAGGAGGAAAAGTGGTGGTGTTGCCCATGGCAACCACATTCTAGCTATCATTAATCTATTACATTCCAGAACATGAACGCTAGAATCTGATTGGTTGCTATAAGCAACATCTCCACTTTTTCAAACCCGCAGTTTAGTAAATATACCTCAAAGTGTCTAAAAAGCATACATGGCTTCTAACATAAGTAAGCTTTTAGCATGCATTATTTGAATGACTATTTGTTCTTGGTTTGTAATCAGAGTTTAAAGTTATGGGATAGCTTCTAAATGGACATGAATATTATTTAAACAGCACATAACATAATGGCTCTAATCTCATATAAGTGACCACCACTTAAACTATTCCAGTAGCTCTACATTATCCTGGCCGAGATGCCCTGTGTGTGCATCAGTAGGTTGCTTTGAAGCTGAGCCCCGCCCTGCAGGTATCTTATTAATGATTAGCGAGAGGCCTCTCAGGAGTTAGATGAAAGGCTGTTCCCCGCCTGACTTCTGCTCTAGAACCTGTACAGGATGGAGAACATAGGTTGTATTGTCTCACTGCCACAATGGGGGCTCTCACCTCAAGTGGTGACTACTATCCCCCCACTCCTCAGGCCTTGCTACCATGATCAGTGGCGCGGATCGACGTGGGTGGATGTACACACACAAAATAGCCACTAAATGACCCGTCGTTATTCCTGTGTAACATGCAATGAACAAAAGTAAACGTTGGATTAATTGTTGCCAATTTAATTGCACCTTAATCAGCGTTTATCACTGAGATTTTTCTTTTCAATTTTAGACATCAAAAGGAGATAATGTGGGAAAATTTAGAAACCTGTAGAAATGGTGATGTTGCCCAGAGCAGCCAATCAGATGTTTACAAAATGACAGAATCTGATTGGATGCCGAGGGCAAACCCTCATTATTTTACTTTACTTTTTACAGTGACCCGTAGAGAATCTTCATCAATACCCCCCAATGAAACGAGTTTATATGATGTTTAAATATCGCTCTCTATACAAATATATGTCTGAAAATAAAGCAGTTTAAATAACTGATCTACACATTATAAAAGCTGTATGTGCACAATCAACATATTTATTCCATCCCTAGGGCCGATATTATATTACTACGGCAATGACGCACATCCTGTAACCTCTCGGCAACCTAAAGCGTTATAAATCTTTGCTTTCTTTCATTTTTTGTGCTTGCAAAATAAAATATTAGCAATATAAAAAGAAAAAACACCCACACTTGGTGATATGATCTTTTTTTCCATTTAAAAACAGGATTAAACAGAATTTTTCTGAAAGTACAAATCTACAAGTCAGGACACACACACACACCAAAAAAAAGAAAATTTGCTTGGGAAAATACCAGATTACACACAAGCTAGTGTCAAAGGTATGTGTTAAGGCAGCAATTTGTTTGTTTATTTTTTTATTTTTTTCCCAAGCCAGCGTTAACTTCCTTCCGACGGGAAACCCAATGATCTCTTTCGGTAATGTGTCATTACTATTGGGCCTGATATTAGCTGCTCAATGCACATGAACATACTCTAGGATTGAGATTCATAGTCTATTACAGCTTTTCCTCAGGGCTCCATTAATAATTTTAACTGCTTTGCTATATCTATACCTACAACTAAGCACCTGTGTGGTGTGAAACCAATTAGAAAAAAATTAATTAAAACTTTAATGGGGCGCAAAGAATAAAGTTTGGCAAGTATACGAGTGCCTAAGAAAATACAACCCTCCATCCACCCCTTGTTCCAATGAATATGCAGCGAGGCGCTCTACATGGCGTACAGCAGAGGAGCTGACGGAACCTCGTGCTTCTTGACGTGTTTTCCGATGCACCCTCGTACCACACATCAATATTAAGCTTTTAATGCTCGTTCTTAAAGCATATTAAACATGCCTTGATGTAGAGGAGTCCAAAATATAATGTAAGCCAATAGACCTGTACAAGACTCTTTGACAAACGGCCGCTTTATTTTGTTGCAATTTCAAAAGAGCTGCATTTCGACAATGGAGCTCTATGACTGCGCTCCTTAAGTACATGGTGCATTGAGGGTGTGAGAACACTCCTCTGCTTAACAAACGGACAAGGTACAAGGTTTCCAAGCCCGTGTGTACGAGCCAACCAATCAGGAGACAGCTGTCACATCTAACGGTGCATCGTGTCCAGCGGGTTTTTAAGATGCATGAACAGTAGTAACAGTACAAGTATGTGTAGGGGGCATCTGCATTGTGCAAATGGCAGGGTCCTATGGGTAAGGATCCCCTCCAATGTACTCGTTAGATGATGGCAGCCAATAGGAAACTAATCTGGTGTAACAGTCCTGTCGACACATTTAAAAATAAAAGCTTTGTGGGCTCACGTTAGTAACAAATCAGAGTCATTGTGCCATGGACACGATCTCAACGTATTGCATCTGCCACTTGGTTACAGCCCATGTGCCCCAACGTATTAGGATTCATAGGAGGGAGGATGGGTGATCACAAAATGTAATATTACATAATGGATTTCAGTATTTTTTAGGCTAATTTGAAACAAATAAGAATAAATCTTCAGGGAAAAAAATCCATTAACAAATGTCATGTCTTCAGTGGGTTTTAATCTGTTTTATCTGATAAACAATGGCATTAGTTCCTGGAAAAACTAAATGACATCAATTCGTTCAGGGGCTATTCATGACTACTATAGTGTTTGGACATAATGGGCAAGTGTGAATTACCTTGAATAGCCGACAGGTACACAAAGGGGTCCTCCTGCTCCAAGTTCTCCAAGAACAGCTGAAATAAAGTGAGGACATCATTGGAGCATTCTGCAAACAGCGCCACTCAATGGCCAACAAGACACGGTCATCTGCTTACCTGCATCACCTGCTCCCTGAGTTCCATCACCCGTGGGTGCCTCTGCTCCAGCAGACGTGTCAAAGTGCGCAGGGCGGCGGCCCGTGTGGGGATGTCAGCGTCCGTTGCAGAGCTCAGCACCTCCTGGATGTCACACAGTTCAGAGGTCGTATGGCCTTTGCTTGGCCTGTGATGTTTTGTCTCCTTTTTCTCTGTCTCCTGGTCGTTATACGTCCGGTGCGTAAGAGGGACAGCGCAGTGTGTGGCTATAGTAACGCGCAGGTCACTCGCCAGCTCCTGAATAACCGGCTCAGGGTGGGAGTGGGCGACGGTTTCCAACACTGGGAGTAGAGACTTCAGATGCGTGAAATCTGAGGAAGTCAACTGTGGTATAAGGAGGGGGAAGTGGTACATCAGGCCAGACACGTCTATCACATCGGGGTCACATTATTTAAGTAGTGTTCACTTATTTTACATTCTGTGCCATTAAAGAATACCTGTCAACTATACAAAAGGGGCCTCCATTTGGTGGGCTGGACTAACTGGCAGCCTATCAAATTGCTAGGAACCAGTGACATCACACACCCTGCCTGAAGTTTATGAGGCCTAACTTATATTCCTGAGGTGGGAGCTGCCATTTTGTGGGCTTACCAAATACTCTCCTATATACATTCAATAGGAAAATTATATTTCTGAGCCATGAGGCACAAGGTACCGCATGTCTCCGCGTGATGTCACCAGTTCCTGGGAAATGGATAGGATATATTTTTATGAATATTGGCTCAGCCCACAAATTGGCTGCATTCACTATGTGAAGGCAACGGCCTGCGGTGTTTCTCCAGAGCTTGTCAGCGCTAGGCTGATGTGCCAAGGATGTTTTGTAATAGGCATACCAAGGGTAACTGGTCTTATGTAACATGTCAACTTCATATATAAACAAAAACAATAATAATGATCTAAAATTTTGACACGTGATTAAATATTCTGAAAAGAAATAAGGCGATGTAAGGGTTAATGTTTCATACAGCATGAAGAGCTTGCGGGGAGACGAGCTGGCATGCGGTGGGCAGAGCGGCTGTGCCTACACATGTAACTGGACAAGCCTGCAGAAGGTGGAGGACTAGTGGGATATACATGCCTCTAACATGATGAACCAGAGATGTTTCCTATCCATGTTCTGTCAGTGAAAGGGTTAATCCACCACACACAACGTTCTAGGTTACAGGCGTAATTATAGGAGAGGCTGTAATTAGCTCACTCTGGAGGGCTCCTGTGTTCCTGCACTGTGCCAACTTATTCAGGGTTGGGCAGAGAGCATTACCTTGTACCTTACTTCCGATCATAAAATGTCATCTATTGTATTATCTATTGATGGATACGTTGCATTCTCATGAATAACGGGTCATTCCATAACGGCTCTATTTGCATTGTAAAAGGGACGTTATAATGTGTCTGAACTACCGAATGGGTTCCTGAAGAAAAATTATGTATGATATAGAGTGACGATTGTTTCAGATACGCTCCGACAGACCTGGCTAACCTGTGGCTCTACAGGGGTTTGTGAAACTACAAGCCCCAGCATGCTTTGCCAGTAGATAGCCAGCCGATAGCTGGCATGGTATGCTGGGACTTGTAGTTTCACAGCACCTGGAGAGTCACAGGCTGGCCAGGCCTGCACTATGACATGAGTGTGCAAAAGTGGGTGAGAAGATGCAATTTCCACTGCAATGTACCCGTGATTTAGAGCAGTTTGATTCCTTGAGGGTGAGGAGAAGGGGAAGAAAGATATCCTCTCTGGTGAAAACAGGTATATTACCACTTTGGAGTTATTTGTTGAGAGCGCAATATAGAACACAATGAGGGTAGGATGCTAACATTCTGCATCATAACTCAGCCACTGGGGCAATGCACCACTGCAGTGTATGGTTAGTATGGCATTTTACCACAGCGGAAAAAGTGGTCATGTTAAAGGACCAATAACCTCAGTTATAACTAATCCTTTCATTGTACAACACATTGATGCATGCTCCCATGTCCCGTCATGACGTCACGTGAGGGCCATGTTTTGAACCATGCCAATACAGATACCAGCTCACATTCAAAATGGCTGGAAACTAGGACTCACTGCGCATGAAAAGATGGATTCATGCGACAGAACTTTTCTACCACCCAGATAGGTGTAGTTGTATTCTTCTTTTAATAAATTAGGTTAAAGCTTTACCCAAAACAAATAGATCATCACAGGGAGCAGAAAGTACACAGTACATACTGAGCCAGAGATGTCACAGTAACTCAAATGACTGCAGTCTGAGCTTTTTGGCCGGCATCATATCCCAGCAGGACAGAACCTTTTATCAGAGCTGCAGCGACGTGTCAGGGTAACACTGAACAGCATATTATATCTTTATATCTGAAAATGCCAATACTGAGGTTCAGTGGTCCTATAAGTTACAATACAAAGTTGGCAAAAATGATCTAAAAAGCCATTATCACAATACAACTTAGTGTTATAAACAGTGAAATTAACCTAAATGTTGCAAATCCTTGTAATGTCTACACACAAGTAATTACACAGCTAACATGACAGAGGAAGTGAGGATACCGTCTGTTCATGCTTTAATATATGTGACTCACTCCCTTTTACTTTAAGGTTTCATCACCAGCCACTGAAATCAGCGGAGGAGCCCAATAAATGAGATTAACTCTTTAACCACAGCACTGGGCACCACACCCTACCAGACGTTAGCTTCCTCTGCTCACCTCTACAGCTCCCAGCATGGCGGCTATAAGTCCCATCGCCATACTGAGCGTCTGCGATGCCACCGTACCTCCCTCTGAGACGGCAAGGCTGGCGCAGGCCCGCTCCAGCGTCATCGCCACAAATTCCACCACCTGTGCAAACAGCAAGATGTTAAATCCAACAAGCAACAGTAATGTATTAGGGGGGGTGCTAGGTAACTGCTTCCAGGGCTGTTCCTCACCTGCTTGACATCTGTAAAAATGGAATCAGAGACTCTCTCGCACAGCACGGACAGAACCTGAAGGAGCTGAAGCTGCTTCTCCCGAGTCTGGTAATGGAGTGTAAGCTTCTGTTCAATATCCAGGAGACTATCGCCTGGACTTGTGCTATGGGCAGCTCCTTCCTTTCCTTCAGTAATGGGGGTCAGCTTCTACACAGGGCAGGAGAAAAGCCATCAATACTGGGAACTGGGCAACTTGTCTGACAAGCCCAATGGTGGCCACATACATTCAGATGCAATGGTTGATCACCCAAGAAATGACTGTGTCTAATCTGGCAACTTGCATAGAATAAATTGTTTCATGGTCAGGTTGAAAGACCGGATCACATGGGGTACAGTCAGTAGACAACGGATATAGTGTGCGGTCTTGGCTCAATAGTTTTGTTTTTTCCTTTAGCCTGGACATAAACTGTGATTGGACTGTAATCATTTTGGCCAACTTCAGATAGAAAGTCTGCATCATAAGAAATAAAATTTGCACAAAAAATTGTGCGTCCAACTACCAAATAAAAAACTGAGAGTCAATTTTGTGTCTCTACAAGTAGTAAAAGGTGTCCTATATAATGACCTACATAAGTTTAACAGCACTCTTCTTTTTACAAGACTCTGTTTTGCAGACGTTGATCATCAAAGTCAGTGACTCAGAATGTGGGACAGACATTTTCTGAAATATGACAGCAACAAATGAGCCACTAATGATATCATGACTAAACATTTGTTGCAACATCCTAGTAAAGATCTTTTTAAGTCAATGACTTTCATGCAAAAAATTATGAGATGTGCAATTTTCATAGAGTCTAAGCTAACCAATGACACAAATCAGAGTTTGTATTTGCTGATTGACTGTTATTTAACTGCATGTCTGATAATTACAATAAATGCATTAACACAGACATGGATAAGCAGATTACAGACATTTACGGTGACCACTAGATACTAACAGACAGGCCCAGACGAGAGGTTTGAGCCGCACAATTACCTGGAGACAGTAAAGGAAGAACTCAGCGGCCAGCCCGGTGTGAGGATTAACAGAGAGTAAGTCCACTAAACATTGCACCCTCCACTGGTCCCAGGACACCTTCTCATACAAAGCATCATCGTCATCGCTGGAAGAAACATTAAAGGATACAATCGGGATATAACTCCGACCTGTGACAGTGCAGCTCCCCTTTAACATCAGAAGGTTTTATATTACAATCAGCTGCATAAAGCAACAACATCACAGGTCACATTGGTTTTTAAATGATTAGAATGTCGACTGAATCTGTCTTCTGCCTCTCAGTTACATAGAAGCCACAGGCATTGGAAATAGAAGATGTAGGAGACCATTTACAAACATCAACAGGACAGGACAGGAGCCACATAAACAAATCCACAAATTTAAAAAAATATTTTTCATTTATCTAGACATCCTCAAATGCTGTAAATTTGTAATTAGGCAGCACTAATTTAATTAGCCTATTTCTGTGGGACATAGTATGCTATATGATGGGCACTGGGGCTATGTGTGTTAGTTATAGGGATATACTATGTAGACTGTGTATTGGGCTCTATACAATGAATAGTTGGGTCTAATGTATATAATAAGGATTTACTTTTACAACATTATTTTAACATGCCACACTTTCTAAAATATTCCTTTATAACAAATATCTCCTATTCTCATACCACAGACAGCCAAAATATTTCCATTTCCACAGGTCTAGTGTTTGCAAAGCACCATCTTGTGGTGAAGAACGGCACTGACGACGACTATACCTCTTACCTCTGGTCTTCCCGCAGGATGATGAGAGCTCCGCCCAGACTCCCCGGCTTGATGTGACAACAGTGAGGCAGAGAAGGGAGGGAGGCTTCCATGCCACTCAGTCCTGCAAGTGCGGACAATGCGGAATCTCTGTCGGACTTCTCTAGGAACCAGAGCAGCACATCCTGGCATGGTGAGCTGTAAGGATTGGGCATTCATATGGGTGAAAGCATTAAGCAAATCCAGTAATACTGCAAAATTGTGTATGAAACACAATGGCAGACATACATCAATCATATACACATTACAAAGGGGACAAATCTGTTTTAAAAATCTTGAACTATAGTTTAGTACATCAGGAGCTGCGTGGAGCTTTTCATTTTGCAGAATTATGCCCGTTCAGCTGTTTAGAGTGTTATATTTTTATTTTCCTCCATTTATATAAGCATACATCTGCAGAAATATTATATTTGTATTCAGAGAAAACCCTGTCCCATCATAAGCTGTAGATAATATCACATCTATGGAGGCTTTAACTTGAAATCCTTTTCCGCCGTTGAAAAGCTCTACATCCGTCCTATTTCTGCATGTAAATCGTGAATGCCTTTGTGTCTGCACATATCCCACATGCTTCAACCCATCCAAATATCTATCCTACAAAACAAAATCTAACATTGGCCTTAATCTGCTACAAAATTGTAACTTGAGCAAAATACTGTATCTTTTACCTGCTCTCTTACCGTAAATGGGACACGTTCTGCCGAGCGAAACAGTACGCGGAGAAGATGACCGGGAGGACTTGTCTGGTGAAATTCAACAGGGTGGATGTGACATCATTGCCCACTACAAATACCTGCAAATCGCAACACCAGATGTAAAGAGCAGGATGTCCAGCATTTAAAAAGGTCGACTCTTAGAGGAGCTTATATATTTAACATTCTAGCACCAAGAGAGTAAATTCTGGTATTAAATACTGTACTACTATGTATCATGGTGTCATGTGACCAGCCGGTCTGACTTATTATATTATAAGAGACCAGACTGCCATGAAAGGCTCTTATGAGAATACTATGGGCCTGCAACACATTCCTAAGAAATAAAAACAGAAAACTCCAGAATTTAAATGTTTTTTCTCTTTACAACGATCACCAGACACAACCACATTTCAAAAAGCAAAAACAATACTATCCCTTTAATTCAAATTACCAATTAATCGTTTTAAAAACAATTACAAACATTTTCAAATCTTCCTTGTAGATCTCTTGGATAGTGGATGTGGAATTTCTCAATTACCCCCAAGGGTGCTCTGACAGCTATCATTTACTTATTGCCACACGGGCACTGTCAAGTCATAGGAAGAAACGGATGTTCCAGCCAAAGGACCAACCCTTCACCTGGCACAGGTCCCAGGAAGCTGAGCACTGGCAGGAACAGACACGCCAAGCATCAACTAGCTGCAACGTGCCAATTATCACCCAAAATCCCCAGATGAATACCTCATGTCTTATTACAAAATATTCACACCCCAAGCATAATCCCCCACCTAAATAGTCCTTTAAAAGTATCCTGGGAGGTGAATACTTCCAAGACAATCAAAGCCAAACTCACAGTTATAACAGAAAGCCAGGTGTAGACCCTCTAACTGCACTAACTATCGCCCAATTTCCCTACTAAATGGATGTAAAAGTTTTAGCAAAAGTCCTGGCAAATAGAGTAAATTAGCTACTACCCATCTTGATACATCCCAATCAAGTGGTCTTTGTCCCATCCAGACAAGCGTTAGCTAGACAATCTGGCTATGAAGAAGGTACACTGGCACCGATATATCACCCAATTCTGGCCCATGATGTGCCAGCACTTGTGACCACGATATATCCCAGGAAGCGGACACAGGAATGCCCCTTAACCAGGGGATGTGGGATAACATCCAAACAAAAAAAGGCAGATTAAGTTCAGACTACAAGATACAGTGATGGAGGATCCCACCCGAAGCTGCTTACAATGCAAAGATAGACCCTCTTTACCCTTGCACTGCTGGCAGTTTGGGAGACATGTTCTCACAGGCAGGGGCCAGGCTTGGTTTCAGGATTTTGAAATAATTTAATTAATTTTTATTCAGTTAAATTCATATTCCACTTTAAAATAAAACCCAATGCGGCTAAATATAGAGTCTGTCAGATCTACTTTAATACAAACATAAAGAGGAGGCTATTTTACCTTTAGAGGAGAGTGCTAATCTACGTACGATGGATGTGAGGGAAGCAGTTCAGTGACAATGTTACAGTTATCTGTTCATTATTATCATTTATTTATAAGGATCGGCAGCCACCAGCATCACTCTCTGTATTACTCATGGTAACTTACTAGATGTATTAGGACTTTCTCACTCACCTTAACAATGTCCTCCACACACTGAGACAGCTCCGACTCGGATACCAGCGTCTCCCCCGGGGCTGCCGGCGCCTCTGAGACAGAGAGGAAATAAAACATGTGAACAGAACGCGACTGACACAGGTCTAGAGCTCTGGAGCTTTGCGACTCACTGATAGCTCTCAAGCGTGGCCTAAAGTGTGCTCTCTTTCCTCCCCTTAAAGCTCATTTAAATATCTCATCCTTCAACAAGAAATTGCGTTTATCGATGCAACACAAGTTCATTTACGTGCCCTATCTTACGTAAAGATCGCTCTGCGGATGCGTGAAAACAAGGCTTACAGCAGTCAACGCAACTGCGTCCACACGCAAAGCACACTTCTGACCGCCTACGATTTGAAGGGCAGAGCGTGGATGGGATGGGGAGGACTAATGTCGACAACGTACAGTAAGGGTGTGCTGAGGTCAAGCACACGCTGGGGCGATTTGAGCTCTGAGCATCTCTCAGGTACATGTTTTTCAGTCGTATCATTTGCTCCAGCTACAGGGCAGGTGTAAATGCCAATTGATTGTGACGGCGGCTTCAGATCCACTTGTACTTGAATACGGGTGGACTTGCGTGCAAATTGTGTCCGATTTTTTTAAAACGCAAGTTGCATTCAGATTGCGTTCCTTAATGAATCAGGCCCTTATTGTCTAATGACAGCATTATATGCTTGAGCCAACTGTGATATACAGAAGAGTCTATAACAGAAAACAGGCAACAAGCAATTTCTGTCCTATTCTTCGCGTCGCTACTAAAGAGCCTCATGATTTTGTATTAAAAATTCTGAAGGGATCCTGAGGAGCAAAAAAATAACTTAATTTCTCCAAAAATAGAAATATAAACTGTGTTGTTATCAAAAAAATAAAAGGACATTATATCCATCATACATACAAAGACAAGCCACCTTCTCACCACAGGATACACAAAAACGACTCCTACAGTTCCGGACAACATTTCCCAGCTCTCCAAGTGGCATTTCAGCTGCTCACCTGCTTGTGCCATGGTGCAGCGTATTAAGGGTTCCAGCATGGGTACAATGAGATGCTTCTCTGCCAGCGAAGGATGATCCCGTGCCATCTTCAGGAACGTCTCAGTAGCGACTCTTTGAAACTGGCGTGCCGTCAGTGTGTTCTGGATGTGTAGTAAGTCCAGGATCTAGAGACAAAAGGAAATGTGTTTCGTATTGGGCTGCATATGACACCACTTCTAACACCAGTCTGAAAGGAGCCTTGTACTACTAATTTGTTTTATTAACATTTAGATGCCCAGACTGCCTATGTTAGCCTTAAACCCCTACAAGCTTGCCCACATATGAGGACACGAGTTGACCACTGAACTACTCGTCAGTGCTGTTTAAAATTCTAATGCTGCGATTGACTACTGGTTACTCTAGCCCACTTCATCTCTTGCCCAGATGAAATGTTCTCTAAAGATCAGTAGGTGCAAAATAGAATTCATTGCGGCTTTTTGCTAATGATCCCTAGTGAATGTTCGGTGGTTCCTTACCTGCGGGCAGACCTTCTGGTAATATTCTTCTACAGTCAGTGACTGCTGAGGGCACGACGCCAGGATCTTCGCCACAGCCTCACACTTCTTCCAGTTGCTGGCGGCAGCTTCCGCTTCCCGCCCCCCAGCGGCACCCACTGCAATATAAGAAAGCCCGATCCTTATCCAGCCTTGGTAAATATTTTTTGGCTGCACGGCCGAAGGTTTCATGCGACACACAAAACAAAATGAAATAAAACTTTCCTAGTTACTTAAATGTTCAATTTGCTCCACCAAAATAGGTATTAAATTATTATCTTTTACTTATAAAGTGGCGACAATTTACTCAGTGCTGTACATTTAGGGTAACATGATACAAACAAATTCTGTTTCATGTCACTGTATGTAAGGGAAGGACGGCCCTGCCCACACAAGCTCACAATCTAAGAGGCACTTGGTACATAAGGGAGCAGAATAACATTTATAGCTGTAGATGGGCATATAGGTTCAAGGATACAGGCACTGAGCTAGTTCTTGGCTCTGGGTAATATGCGATTACAGGTAGAGCGTTCGTTGCAGACAGTTAATAACTACAGGTAGATCGCTGGATCCTGGCTCTGGGCAGTTGGCGATTGCAGACGTGATGCAAGTTCCTTATACACTATACAGCCGTTGAAACATTAAACCAACCTCCAGCTCCTTCTAGGATGCCACGCACCACAGACTGGACCCCATGAGGCCTCATCAGTCGTTCAGAGAGCAGCTGTCCAGAGAGACGCCGCAGCCAAGCTGGTGCCGGAGCCCGCTGGCCCGTGGTTGCAACACTACAAGGACGGGGACCCTGGAAAATAGACTGTGGATTAGCGACCGCAGTCAAATCATATAGAGCTAGTGTGCTCTTTGTTTCCCAAAACCTACCCCTGACAAACCAAGAAGATAAAGATAAGCAAACCGGAAAATAAATACAGGTTTAAAGAGAACCAATAAAGAAAATTTCCTTTCCCCCATTACAGATGCTTATCGCACTCCTATATTGAGGGTTCAGCACTATATATCCAGTTGACAGCATCTTTACCAGTGCAGACTACGCAGAAAGAATTACATCTGAACTGGGAACTTACTGGGGGCCTCTAAAAATGATGAAAGTCAAACAGTAAATTTATGTAAATGTCATGAAGTACATTAGGTCTGAATGCAGACAATATGGCTTAAGGGAGCCTTAGACAGAAACATAGATATGACAACTTGTAGGTCTCTACATGTTTAGTTCTATGCAAAACAAGTGAATTAGTGCCATAAATTGTCGTTTTATAGTTCCATTTACATGGAATTGTGCCCACTAGTTGGAGCATCACCTCTGTTATGTGAGGATAAAGGGGATATTTTCTCAATAGAAAGAATCGCACCAAATAAATAATCTAGCGAAAGAATCTTACTAGATTCCCTTTAATTTGGAAACAGCTTAATCATTGGTCAACTCGAGAAGAACAGTGAAAGACATGTAATTCACCCAGAGAAGTACCTGTCTGGGTCCCCCCTGCAAGATCAGCAGCTCTCTGATAACCAGCGGCTGGTACAGCTGATCCAAGAGACCCCGTAGAGCCTCCTTACACTGGCTTCTCTCGCTCTCTGTCAGATTCTAAGAATAAAAACAAGAAGAGCACTTGGAATGATGGAATCATAAAACCTCAGTGTTTAAAAGTTTTTAAAACAATATAAAAAAGGAGTTAATTTCTTAATTCCAGGGCAATCTTTCATGTGATCCAAGAGAGTAGAATATGGACAACACAAAGCTACGCTGTACTTTCACCACTCACGGTGGCTCTAGCGAGGTATTCTACCTTCAGTTTCCGTTCTGTGCTCGGCTCTGTGTTGGTTTTGGTTGGGCAGTATCCAAGCTGACACAGCCCAGCCATGATGTCCCCAAGATGCTGTGTAAAAAGCAGGCTCCCCAGAGATGAATGACGAGACACCTCCAATAAGGTTGTGCAGGAGACGTACAACCTGCGTGTACGAACTTGGGGCAGGTCACATGACGCCACTGAACACACAAGGGCTCCAAATTCCGAGCGATGCTTTAAGGGTAGGCCAATCCCAGGCAGAAGATATGGACAGATCCCCATAGACACCACAAACTGCAGAACCGACTGAACAATCTTCTGCTGAGCAATGCTAAGTGTGTCTGGGCTGAGTGCAGGGGCGGCCTCAGGGGTCTTCAGGTTGGGTTTAGGGAGCTGGAAAGAAGCTGCTAATGCATTCATACACTCCTTAAGACACAGGAGTAACAGCAGAGCTTCTGACGTGAACTTCCATGATGGATCTACAGGGGATTCTGAGCATTTTTCCAGCCATGTGGCTTCTCCGGAGACCTTTGCCCGAAGGATCCGCAGTTCCTCCCACTTAGGGGCATTTTTAAGTTGCTCGTCCAGGGAAGACACATTAAGCTGTAACGTGCTGAGTAAGGCATCTTGTTCATCGCTACCATGAGTGACAGACCCAGTATCTGTAAAAAAAAATAAAAAAAATACACACATTACATATATAACAGAATACCCTGGCACGGCATGCATTAAACAGAAATCAGTCCACTCAGTAATTGAAAAAAACAACACTATTTTGGCTGGTGACGAGAGATACTTAACTATAGTTTAAATAGTCATTATAAGAATGTGATACTAAGAAAGCACAAACATTTTCTTTTTTCAGAGAAACTAATCCCAAAAGTGCTGGCCTCATGTAGAGCTGCACATCAGTGCATTTGTACAAGGTAAAGAAGGGTTCTAAGACACAATGAGTGCACTGCACGTATGCACAACATGCATCCGAATTTAGAGTTGTCCTTAGCGCCTGGAGAGACAAACCAGGGGCATTAACGTGCAAGTGAAGTACAGGAAGGGCATGCAGATGTGGGAACTCCAGTGCACAGATACATCTTTGCTCATATACTGGCTCATAGCACTGGGGTCATGAGTTCAATTCCTGACCATGGCCTTAATTGTGTGGAGTTTGTATGTTCTGCTCGTGTTTGCGTGGGTTTCCTCCCACACTCCAAAAACATACTAGTAGGATAGTTGGCTGCTATCAAATTGACACGTGTGTGTGTGTGTGTGTGTGTGTGTGTGTGTGTGTGTGTGTGTGTGTGACATCTATTCAGCAATGGGTATTTTACCAGATTTGCACCAGTTATACAATTTCAGCTCTTTTTAACTGGAGGCTGAAATGATGTCTTCAATACATACGATAAACCCTTCTGAACAAATTCGTAAGTGTGTGTGTTGATTTTTTTTTTTAAAGATTAGTTTTACTGAAACTGTTTTTCATTTCCTTTCATGCATTGTAAGCCAGCTAACCAGTGACTATTGATCACAAACTTTTTTCCATCTACAAAAAAAATAAAATAATAGAGAAAAGGTTTGACAGTCTGTCAGTACACAGTACAGTGATAGCATACTATAAGGTGCCTGACACTGCATGCATATGGGGGACAGAGCAGCCACATACAACCTAGTCTCATGCATGCTGCATCTGATTGCACTGCGCCACTTGTAACTATTAATTTCTGTAATGCATCTAAAGAATGCTTATGCACATCCAATGCAACAGAATATCAACGTCATCATCTTACAGTCTTTCCAGCCACATGCAATAATAGGGAACGGCGGTGTATAAACAAGTACATCCAGTGCAGACTGAGGATGTGGATCGTTGGCTATTGTGGAACTACAAGTCCCAACATGCCCCGGTGGGAGTTGTGGTTCCACCTCAGCTGGGGAACCTGAGCCTTTTCCAGCCTGTCCTCACCTTTTGGAGTTATCAATATTTTCAGCGCCTCAATCACTGTCCCGACGTTCAAGTTGACAGCCATCTTACTACACCCCCTGGCGCAGGTGTACATACGTCACAGTAAACCTGAAGCCTGCCGCCATGTTATGTGACGTCAGGAAGGAAGCCATATTGAGTGTGGCAAAGTGTGGCATGCTTCCACTGCTGTTTGTTTTTTGCGAGTATTTGCACAAATCGACATGCTTGGATCTAATGCAAAATATAATAGCCTTATTTAACAACATTGTGATTTATTATCTGCACAAATCGTGTGCTCTAACTTCAACCAACCATCCATTTGCTTCATTTTGTAACTTAGTAAAAAGAAAAAAAAATCAGCTCAGATTTGGGTAATGGACATTAAACTGTAAGCTGTTACTAGTAATATATTATTTTGTAATGACTTGTGCAGCTGGCCTAGTGCAGTGAAAAGGATTCACCTAGTAATTTTTTTGCCTCATATGGCAATGATTAATTATTTAGTAACACCAGTCCCAGTGTTAGGGCTGCACAAGTTGTTGTTAGCTGGGTTCAGTTGACAGAAATGCCACAACATGGGTTGAACATCACTCAGTACCATTAAGTAGCAATTAGTATTGACTTAACCTTTTCATGACAGGAAAAACATTACAGAACTACCAGAACCCTTCACTGTTAGAAACAAGCACTCGGCTGGAGAGCTGTTTAAGATAACGCCATTTGTGCGCTTGTCCTTTTGAAAACATGGTGAAGGATGATTCATCCGGCCATATCGCCTTCCTCCACTGCTCCGTAGTCCATTGGGCGTGCTCTTTGGGTCTCTGGATTTGCAAATGTACATTGCCATGTGTGGTGAGCAGTTTATGTGCTGCAAGCAGACTGTGATATCCTGCTTTTTGGAGTTCTCATAAACTCCCTTACAGTTTTTGCTTATGAGGAATAATTGTAGCAATATTGATACTTTCAAAAAACAATTTGAAATTTTATCTTTACATTTTTTTTAGAAAGATAATCCAGTTGAATTAATACAGCATGCCTTTAATAAGGCGTGGATAATGGATAGATTAAAGTTATTACAGTATAAAAAGCAACAAAAAAATAACTCACGATACATTGGTCCAGAATGAAGACCTTTTATTACTAAGTATAATAGCAATTTCAGAAAGATAGAAATAAATTACGAAAAAAACATTGGGATACATTAATTAAGGATCCTATTTTGGGTCCACATCTACCTAGACAACCATGTATAATTAATTTTTTTTTAAAAAATCTGAAATCTTAAATCTAAGCTAGGCCTAGTCAACTAAAAACTGGAAAATATAGGAAAATATGTGGTGACTTTGCTATATATTGATTGGTTAAAGTTGGTAGCAAATAGCAACTTTAAATTGCAAAATTATTTACATACATACATTCATTCATTCATTTGTTTCTAGACACAATGGGCCTGATTCATTAAGGAAAGTTAAGTAAAAAATTGAGTAAGTAGTCTCCTGGACAAAACAATGCAATGCAAGGGGGGGAAATTAGTTTATTATTTTGCACATACGTTAAATACTGCCTGTTTTTCACGTAGCACCCAAACACTTGATAGCTTACTTGTACACTGAAATTTAAAGTTGATATTTGTTGCTACATGAAAAGAACAGACAGTATTTAATGTATGCGCAAAATAATAAACTAATTTGCACCCCTTGCATTGTAACAAGGTTTTGTCCAGGAGACTACTTACTAATTTTTTTACTTAACTTTCCTTAATGAATTAGGTCCAATATCTGTAATGTTTGTAATATCATTGCGGTACATTGAATAATTAAATTATCATGCATGAGATCGTTATTCTCAGTTATATGTTCTGTTTTACACTTCATTGTGTGTTTAATGTATAAATTTTGTTATTTGATATTGAATTACAAGTTAAACAAGGGTTTCCCAAACCCAGTCCTCAGGGCTCCCTAACAGGGCAGGTTTTCCAAATCACGTGACATAATTACACCACCTGTGGATCTGTTACAATGTGTCAGTCAGTAATGATTACACCTGTGCTCCAGCAAGGAGATATGGAAAATCTGCACTGTTAGGGAGCCCTGAGGACTGGGTTTGGGAAACCCTGAGTTAGACTGACGTAATAATATTTAAAGAGCTACTGAACTTGCTGACGCTATATAAATAAATGATGATGATGATACTGCTTTTGTAGCTATTTGCAAAGTTGTGGACTGTTTGTTGCTCACCAGGATCCATCAATTGATTAGTTAAAGCTGGCCACAAGTAGCGTTTCTGAATCATGACGTGGACATATGTGGTGGCCGAGTACTGATGGGAATCCTTCCCTTACCTTATCCTCCAGACACGAGTCAGGTTCTTTTCTGTTCGGATATCCGGTGGTCAGGAGATAAATACTTGAATGAAAGGGACAAGGATTGGTCAAACAACTTGGGTTTATTGAGAATGCGGTAAGGATAGTTTCGGTAAGACACCGCGCCACTGACCCCTTCAGCTCAATAGTATGACAAAATAATGCGTCTGATCAGCATAGAGCACAATAGCATTTAACATGTAACATACACATTGTCTAATAAGGCACACTGGTAATCACAGTTACTACTTTCAAGTTAGAAATATCTGACTGGGGATGATGCAAGAACCATCAGTAATAACCCATCAAGACTCTTACGGTCACTACCGCGCCCACTAGAGGGCTCCTTCTTATTCAGGTGTTTGGGGTACCGTGCTATTCCCTATGGGTCAGGCGCCCCACTTTTAGCATCTACTGCCGAGTTAACTTGAATTGCAGCGGTACCACTAACACTGAATGTCACACCTTCAATATTAATAAATCAATTCTTAGGTAAATCACATAACATTAACATCCATCTAAAACATTTGGTGCACCAATATTATCCCTGGTAACGTTACCATATTTTCCACTCAGTCCTGGGCTGACCTGTGCACAGGAATTTGGTAGTGTTCCAATGTCCTGCAGAGGTTTCCATCAAGAGCTAAGTATAGTAGAAAGCAGGGCTGTTGCTCATTTCAGCCACTAGATGGCGCTGTTCTCTCAACAGTCAATGAATCTCTATCAGCACATGTGCTCTGCAACAGGATATAGTGTCCAGATATCAGCACAAACACAGGATATAGCTGAAACGACCGTCTTAATTGTTCCCTGCAGCATGTGTAAAGGTATGATCTGGGGGAAAGGCTCTCACAATCCTTCCTTGTACAAGAATGCAATGTCAGTTTTGGATAGATTCTCTCATCACTCTTCCCTCTGACACTGGGGTGTGTGCAGTACCCTGCAGGCTAGGGTTTTACCTTGAGACGGTTCTGCAGTTAGTGGAGACTGTCTTTGGCACCCCGCTGCGTGTCCCCAGCTGTTCTCTGTCCGCTTTGCTGGCAATTTCACAGTTCTGGCAGCAGCTCACTCTTGTCTCTGCTCGGCTGCACGTTCCCCCCCTTGTTCCTTCTACCATACTGCTCTCTCTCTCTCTCCTCCTTCCTGCACATCCTCTTCCTGTTACTCCCCCAGCCAATCAGTGCCTTCATCCTCCTCCTGTCAATCACTCCTGGGCACAAGTTTTCAGGAGCACAATTAACCCCTGATCAGAGCCGGATTTAGACCTCATAGGGCCCTAGGCAGGATACTGTTTTTAGGCCCCCTCCCTGAAACAATCCATAGCACTATATTTTTGCAGGCTACCATATACCCCTATAGTTACGTAGATATGAAAGCATGTGCCGCCGCTGCGCGGCGGCACGCCGCCAAAGGAGGTGAGGGCGTGGCTTGCATCTTTGGGGGCGTACCTAACATGTGAAAAGAGCAAGGCCACCCTGCTGCAGAAAAAGGCACCCCTAAATAATTACCAAGCAGTCCCGTTTTTTTAAGTAGTTGGGTCAAAACAACATAATAAATATTGAAGTCAGGGCAGAAATACTTAAGTTGTTTGCAAAAATAATACGCATAAATCCAAGTATGTGCTCTTGTCACTTTTGTCCCTCTATCATCACACTGTGCCCCTTCATTGTCACTTTTGCCCCTTCACAATATCACATGTGCCCTTTCCCCCTCACCTCTGTGCCAATCACCACCACCACCAATGTGCCAATCACCATTACCACCTCTGTGCCCTTCACCATCACCACTTCTGTGCCAATCACCATCACCACTTCTGTGCCCCTTCACCACCTCTGTGCCTCTTCACCATCACCACCTCTGTGCCCTTCACCATCACCACTTCTGTGCCAATCACCATCACCACTTCTGTGCCAATCACCATCACCACTTCTGTGCCAATCACCATCTCTGTGCCCTTCACCATCACCACTTCTGTGCCAATCACCATCACCACTTCTGTGCCCCTTCACTACCTCTGTGCCCCTTCACCATCACCACTTCTGTGCCCCTTCACCATCACCACTTCTGTGTTTTACTTACCTTTCTATTGCGCGCTGCTCCTCCTCCGGCAGTCCAGATGTAAAGAAAAAAAAAAAAAAGAAAAAGAAAGAAAGAGTCACGTGATCGCTCGTCGGGTCCCGGCAGCCTCTCCTCCTCTCTCTATCACTGAGACACTGAGAGGAGAAGAGGCTGCCGGGACCCGATTCGCGGCACCCCCCCCCCCTCCCCCGACTCGCGGCACCCCCCCCCCCCCCGCACGAGTCGCGGGGGGGGGGGGGGTGCCGCGAGTCGGGGGAGGGGCCGATTTTTTTTTTTTTCATTTTTTAAAAAATTACTCCTGTCCCCCCCAGCTGTGCCCCCCGAGAGCCGCTAGGCCCTAGGCAGGTGCCTAGGTTGCCTAGCGGTAAATCCGGCCCTGCCCCTGATAGCCCTGCATTTTAAAAGCGTTTATGCACTTCCTCTGTGCTGTTCAACAGGGCTTTGGGGTACCACACATACAGGGCAGAATTGTTTTCACATTTAGGGGTTTTTAAGACCATAAGAATATGACATAACTGTGAGTAGGATGCTAAAATGTTGGGAGGTATGTATAACAGTTTTACGGTGATAAGGCTGGTTGTTTGTTGAGACAGGGAAAGCTTTGTGTCCATGGAATATCATCATTATTAATTGTCTGGACAAGAGATCTTTTCTGTGTTGGAGATGCCAGTATCTCTCCCAATTGCCTTCTCTGTGTGTTCCCATTATTCTGCAATTGTAGCCCGGTGATCGGGGACAGGAAGACTTACTAGTGTTGGAGTCAACATAGGGGTGACTCTTAAAGGACCTGATATAACTACATTATCCCTGCCTTCACTCCGTTATCAGTTCAGAGGCAGGGAGTCTAATTTTGTTTTCATTGCAGGTCTATTTTCTGAACATCACCATGAATAATACATTTACAAGATGTCAAACTGGCTTAACATTTATTTCCATAATAGGTATAGACCAGCAGGGGAGCGCTGGCAAATTTTAACCTGTGAGGCAAGACACGACTCAGCAGCATATTAGGAACATTTTAAAGGAAAAAATTGCAGGTGACCCAGCCAAAGGTATCCCACTATGGGACCGGCTGGGGAGCAGATGCCCCCTGTCCCCCAGCCCAGCCTGGCCCTGTAGACCAGCAAAGATGGAGACCCTTGCGTTACCTGTACTAACCCAGAGAGCAACAGCACGATAAGTATTTACAAAGAAGCCAGGGTATAGTTACATAGTGGTGTAATGAACAAGTAAAACCACCAGAGGTCGCTTACGTAGCACAAAATGGTCAAGGAGCAGAGCAAACGTCCTCTTTGGTGATGTCACGTGCCTCAGGTTGTTCTGGTGGGTGTAGAATTCTACCATAGTGAGTGGGTTGGGAGAGAAAGATGAAGGTATATGTGTGGGAAGTGGAAGTTTGCACCCAGAGTCTGAGAAATCAGATGGAACGAGGTTCTTTGCTTAGTATGGATGGAGCTTAGTTCTATGGATTAGTGTAGAAAGTAACCAAATTTAGTTGGATGCATGTTGCCAATAACCTATGCTTAAAAAAAGCCATCTGTAAAAATATCGTATTTGCTACCACACAAGAAAAGTTTGTTGACATCACTATTAGGCTTGCTATAACACAGCAGATATAATTTTCCTGCTCGCATATGAATTAAAGTATTAAAAAAATTTTTTAAAATATGCTCACAAAAGCCTAGAATACATGCGCGATCAATGAAGAAAGCATCTATCAGCCAATCAGAAGCCATCAGAGAGTGCTGGCGACCATCACCAGTGTTATGATGAATAGAAAGTTGAAACTTGGTATTTTCTTACTGATGTTATAGGCCTACATTAATGTGTAAAGATAGGCAAAAATAAAGAGTGCAAAGCTATTAAAATTGATGGTCACAGATTAAGATATATATAATATTTCTATGCATTATTAATGATCCAAAGATTAAGGTTATTAGACTCTCTCACTTGTTGCTGGGCAATATTTCATGCTCTTTGAATACTAATATAATACTAAAAATACTATCACTTCCCTGCATTTCTTTGCATGATAAAGGGCCCAGGAAATCAGTTTCTTACTGAAAGTTTGTGTTCAACGAGTTGTCTGAGTTGTTGTATTAATATCATAGGCAAACTGAGGGGGGGGGTTTCCTAGTGCCTGGAAACCCCCTCCAAGCCTGGGGCACTGTATAATATAGGTGGCTGGACCCTGCTCCCGCTTCACATGGCTGTGCTTGAAAAGGGAGAGCTACCTAACAGTAGTGCATGCAGCATTGCCCATGTATATTATGGGGATAAGAAGAGTTGGAGAGCAGCCAAGCACTGTCTAAAATTATAGCCACTCCCCCATGCATGCTGGTCACGCCCATTGGCGGCATGGTGTGAGAACCCCCCTCTACAAATCCTGCGTTTGCCCCTGAATATTATGTTCATGTTTTGCTTTTCGCTTTGAAAAATTTCCAAAGTTAAAGCACTATGAAATTTGCTGGCGCTATATGAATAAATGTTGATGATGATGAAAGTTACTGAAATCAATATCTGGAGATGTGTTCTCCAAATGTTACTCTGTGACTGTTTAATTGCCTTGCTACTAATACATTTACAGGTATACTGTATATTATTTTGCTCAAAGAGAAATCATTATTTACAATTTGCAAGGACAGTTCAACATTTGCAGAATCCAGAGCCATCCATTTGCGTGCAATAGCTTTCCTAGCATACTGTAGAGTTTCACAAAGAAGGGTTTTTGTGGGAACCCCCCCAATAAGTATGTCAATGGTAAGGCAGGACACTGACACCCAATATTTTTGGATAAGTGGGAGATAATCTCTTGCCAGAATCGGGATATTCATGTTGATGGTTTAGTTTGCATTAACATATTGTATATTTCAGCTAGAAGCTTTGGTTGTGTAGCATTTAGTAGTAAGTAGCACTGTTTGTAGTGAATGCTGGGTTGTAAACCACCCTGGGTCCAATTACTTATGAAAAGTTTTAGGGATAAATTTATCAAGCTGCGGGTTTGAAATAGTGGGGATGTTGCCTATAGCAACCAATCAGATTCTAGCTGTCATTTTGTAGACTGTACTAAATAAATAATAGCTAGAATCTGATTGGTTGCTATAGGCAACATCTCCACTTTTCAAACCTGCAGCTTGATAAATTTATCCCGTTAGTTGTAAATAACTGGAGAAGGATTCCCAAGAATGCAATATTTGTTTTGTTGGAATATTCACAAATCTATATTTAATAACTCCCCATTGTTTACACAGTCAGTGGCAATAGGCATTTTAACAGTAAAGATAATAGTGGTGATGACTCAGAAATCTGGGCGCACCACCATCCTGATGCCTGGGCAGAATGAATATTGATTACAGGACGCCTCTATCATGAAGATGTCATCAACTCCAAGATACTTCTAGGAACAGATATATGGGTAAGATTGTAGACTGCTGTGGGCTCAACTGTTCCTGTGACCACCTGGGTGTTATTACAACCATTATTGAGACCTTCCAGGTTCTTAAAAAATGATTGCATTATTTTGTATATGGAGACAAAATGGAAATATCATGGCAGTCCTGAACCTCTTTCAGGTAGTAACTATTTAGCAGGAACTACATTGCTCCTTTGCTGCTCTAAGGTAATACAAACAACTAGCAGAAATGATATTCTGGGGTTCTCATATAACACGTCCTCAGCATTCTTGGCAGTCTGCAATATTGCATCCTGGTTCCAAAATTCAGAAGCCTGGCACACATTGAACGGGAAGGCCAGATCAGGATGGCATGCGGGTAGGCGCTCTCTCAATTACAATGGGACGTGTAAGGTGACTCAGACCAAGAGTATGCGCCAGCAATTTCTCCAAGATATGTTCAGGAGATATCCGCTGCTCTGTCTATTGCAGAACAACAATTCTGATATTGTTGCGCTTTGAGTGATTCTCGGAATCCGCAGCACATTTCCTTAGTGAAACCACTACCAGCAGGATACAGGCGCAGTGTTACCCGGCGGAGCCAGCCTTGTAGCCGAGATGTGTAGCTGTCTTGGTCATTCTCACTCTCTTTAGTAAATTCATGTCTAAATAAGATTTCATCTTTTACCTCTTCCACTTTTTTGGAGACAATGCCTGTGAGTGTAGTTTGTGCCTTACCAATGGTTGCCATGATTTCAGACGCCGTAGGTAGGCCGCGGCTTCAGCCGGGACCTCTAAATTGTCCAGTAACTTTTGTGATGCTTCATTTATTTACACACCTTGTTCACATGAGTCCAAGCCATTGATACCGGTCATATGAAAAGGTAATTATCTGGCTGCAGTGTCCTTCATTGGGATTACTGCCGTGTTTCAGAAAATATCTTTCCTTGTCTTCACAATTAATCTCCAATATCTTCCCCTGGGATAACTTCCTGTAACTTTTACACACATATAGGTAAATGTTATTAGTAGTTCTCATTTAAGCCAACTTGTGTTTTGGATTGAGTTTTCCTATTGTAGACAACTTATATATACATTGCCTAACAGGCTGCAAGTTTTAACAGGAGGCCTTTTTTTCAAAAGTCAACACACTTTTGGAAGCATAAAAAGGCTTTAGCCGAATACCATAGTTGTTTCTATTTAAGTTGTCAAGTTAGAGGCAAAATAATTCAGTATTCCCCTCTGGGATATACATTGTATATTACTCCCTCAAACATAATGGTGTATATTTACTAAACTGCGGGGTTGGAAAAGTGGAGATGTTGCCTATAGCAACCAATCAGATTCTAGTTATTATTTATGTAGTACATTCTACAAAATGACAGCTAGAATCTGATTGGTTGCTATAGGCAACATCTCCACTTTTCCAACCCGCAGTTTAGTAAATCATCATCATCATCATCATCAGTTATTTATATAGCGCCAACATATTCCGTAGCGCTTTACAATTGGGGACAAATGTAATAAACTAATAAACAAACTGGGTAAAACAGACAAAGAGGTGAGAAGGCCCTGCTCGCAAGCTTACAATCTATGGGACAATGGGAGATTGACACATGAGGTTAAGTATACATTTTGCATCTTGGCCCAGCCAGACTGCAAAGGTAGGGTGACTCATAAGCTAAATGATCCTGTCACACAATAATGTTGGTCCGGGGGTAGTTGTCTTGTGTGAAATTGTGTAACAGGCTAAAGGTAGTGAGGTTAAGATGGTGGTTGAGGAATATTATACGCTTGTCTGAATAGGTAGGTTTTCAGAGAACGCTTGAAAGTTTGTAGAACAGAGGAGAGTCTTATTGTGCGAGGGAGAGAGTTCCATAGAGTGGGTGCAGCCCGAAAAAAGTCCTGTAACCGGGAATGGGAGGATGTAATGAGGGTGGATGAGAGACGCAGATCTTTTGCAGAACGGAGTTGCCGAGTTGGGAGATATTTTGAGACAAGAGAGGAGATGTATGTTGGTGCAGCTTTGTTGATGGCCTTGTAGGTTAGTAAAAGTATTTTATATTGGATTCGGTAGAAGACAGGCAGCCAGTGTAGAGACATACAGAGTGATTCAACAGAGGAATAGCTATTTGCAAGGAAAATCAGTCTTGCCGAAGCATGCAAAATAGATTTTAGGGGTTTGAGTCTGTTTTTGGGAAGACCAGTAAGGAGGGAATTGCAATAGTCAATGCGGGAGATGATTAGTGCATGAATTAAGGTTTTAGCAGTGTCTTGTGTGAGATATGTGCGGATTCTGGAAATGTTCTTTAGATGTATGTAACATGATTTAGATATAGATTCAATGTGGGGAACAAAGGATAGGCGTGAATCAAGGATTACACCTAGGCAGCGAGCTTGTGGGGTGGGATTTATGGTCATGTTATCAACAGAGATAGAAATGTCAGGTATGTTCTTGTTGGTGGGTGGGAATATTATTAACTCTGTTTTAGAAAGATTAAGTTTGAGTTGACGAGAGGACATCCAAGATGAAATGGCAGAAAGACAGTCAGTTACACGGGACAACACAGATGTCGAGATATCAGGAGAGGATAGATAGATTTGGGTATCATCCGCATAGAGATGATACTGAAAGCCAAAGGAACTTATTAGATTTCCAAGAGAAGCGGTATAGATAGAGAACAGCAGAGGACCTAGCACCGAGCCTTGTGGTACTCCAACTGATAGGGGAAGCGGAGCAGATGTGGCTCCAGAGAAATTAACAGTGAAAGAGCGATTAGAGAGGTAAGATGAGAACCAGGATAGAACTGTGTCTTGAAGACCTAGGGATTGCAGCGTTTGTATGAGAAGAGAGTGTAAATATACCCCATATGTCAACACAGAGGAGCTTACAGTATTCAATAAGATGCTATAAAGTACAATGCTATCAATTAATACATAGCCACCAATCAGATGCAAGCTTCAGTAGCAAAACTGGTTGCTATGGGTTACAGCACATCAGTGTACTTTACATGATCTTATTACATCAGCCCCAACGACAGCAAGAAGCACAAAGCTGCAAAGGACGAATGGTTTACAGTGTAAGGTGCTAGCTAACTGCTATGTGTTTAGATAGAGCTTTGGGGAGCCAGATGATTTAAGGCTAATTGAGAAATCGGACATCTATCCATTGAGAGCAGGGACTAACATGAAGCTGGAAGTTACCATGGCTTATTATTTATCCCAGCAAACATCCAGTGGGTCTAACTCTTGTGCTGCGTGATCAGCACTTGAGCCGGTTTTGCCACACGTGTTGTTCAAAAAGATAGCACTACCCAAAACCTATTCTATAGAAATCAACAGGATCATTATCAGGTATGGGAAAGTGATTGGGAGATGACCACTATCGGCCTGTATGCGCTATTATCTGCACTAACAGTAGCCCCAGCAGTGGGGTGGTCCAACCACTTGGCGTAAGCACCGAAAGGCTGGTTTTTATCAAATTTGGTCACCCAAGCAGTAGCAGTCCCATCTTTCAGGAATTTTTCCTATCAACACTACAGAACCTGTTAATGACCCTATGGGGGCCTACTCAAGATACCGGTTTGGGCCCTCATCTTGTCCCCATGTTAAAAAAAACCCCCATAAAAACAGATTTGACTAATCTGGACCCCTCAGTGCCCAATGGACCCTGGGCGGGAGCAAACTGACAGGTTATATATTAATATTACTAATAACTTAATTTTTTTCTCACTAGCTCAGTCTTCTATACTTCATTTTAAAAATAATAAGTAAAGGAACTTTGGTAGCCAAGTCTAACATGACATGAACTGCAGATATTAACAGGAACATGATTTCAGTGTAAAAGAAGAAACTAGTTCTACAGAAATAATATTTTATACCATGTATATATAATCTACACAGAAACGAAACTATTGTTCAGCTAAATTATAAAACTCAGTAATAGAGATTCACGTAAAACACTTTATTTTATATAAACCATTTTATTTTTATAAAAAAAAATAGATGAGTAGAAACAATTAATACCTGGAATTTTCAATATACTTTCTGTCATTTGGATCTAAATATACATTAATGTTCCTCCAATGAGCAGTGAGCACTCAGCAGACTCAGACTTGGGGATACCGCTGACTCCTAAATTGTTTAAGGGGTACATATCATTACAACAAAAGTGAGGATCCCCTGGTGGATCAAATGGTACTAACTATAGGTGAGGCGCTGAAGAAATGCCTCCGGGCAACAACTTAAACCTGTACAGCCCTTAAAGTGCACTTGCAGAGAGCCAGAGGTGTTCCAAGCAATTCCTCTACCTGAGGCTGCAGCCAAAATGGCGCACCCCCCCCCCCTGCATTTCCACAGACTAAAGTAAACATTTGTATACAAGTTTTATTATATATATATATATATATATATATATATATATATATATATTGTCATTTTCTACATTCTCTACCTCAGTTCTCTGCCCCCCACTCCCAAACCTGACTGACACAGCTGCCTAAGTTTGTCTAATGTTTTTCACAACCTTTTAAGCAGCCATTTTGTGAATGCAGCCTGTCAAATCCCTAGTAACCAGTGACATCACTGAGGCAAAAATATCACTTCAGGACACAAAATGGCTGCCCCCACTGTGTAGGGGACAGGAGTGGTTGACACAGTGATGGGGCGTTTAGAATGGTCCGACAATCCATGTGCCTAACCTCTTTTTGTAGCTAGCGTCTTGCTGACTAAAACAAGCATACAGGTGCTTGCTCAGAGATCCGTTGCTCAAGTTACTATTTGGGCTGCCATTTTGCCTGACAATTTAACCACTAGTGGCACTATAGATTATATTCCTCCCCCCCTCACTCACATAATGCAGAAAAATATGGCTCTCTCACAATAAAGCATTCTACCAAGCTTGTCATTAACACATACAAAACACTTAACAAATACCCCGTTGATAATTTAAAAAAGGCTTGAAAAGACTCAATCACAATATATAAAAAAAAATTAATATAAGTACAGCAAAAACAACCTGCTATCTTTTGCAAATTGCACATATGACATACAATAATAGAAAGAATAAGGGATTCCATTGAGAAAAGTCACTGCTGAAGCTACAGCACAAAAGAAGATTATCTATGGCCCGGCTCCCAGCTGATGGACTGTCATAAGTAGAGGGGTCAAAACGACGGATCGGCCTCCATGATTGGCTCTTTACACAGTGCTATTGGATGAAATTCATTCACAATTTCTGCAGTCCTTATGCATCGGATAAATGCAGCGTATAGCCTAGTCTTCGTCTCCTCCGTACATGTCCGCCAGTTTTCTGAAACGCGGTCCCCAGTCGTTAAGACCGCTGTAATCCTGGTCGGCGTCAGAGTTAGACGAGTTCAAGGAGCTGAGGGAAGCAGCCTCTGATCCACTGCCTTCGTAGTCAAACACCAGGAGGGAGTCATAGGGGGGAGCAGTAGGGTCGTTGTCAGCGGCATTCAGATTCTGATGAAGTAGAAAAATTAATTTTGTTAGATTAAATGTCAAAACATTTAAATTTTACCTCAGATTATTATACTTCCTTTTTTTTTTTTTTTTTTTTTTTAAAGAAAAAAACAAACAAACCCCATAGAGTTATTTGGTTTCTAGTTCTGTAGCTAGAGACACAATAAATGATTTCAGTTTATGTGTGTAATATTTGGTATAGTTAATACTGCTATAATTAAAGAATACGTATCACCTTCACACACCGTGGAGGCAGCCATTATGTGAGCTGAGACAATATTCATGAGAATGCATCCTATCAATTCATTACGCTGCACTCCCTTGTACATTGGGTGCAGGTCATAAAATGGCTGCCTCCACAGTGTGTAGGTGTTGAGTATGTTTTAAGGCTGAATGATTTTCTTTGCCCATTTGCAAGAGGTTTCCACCACTCACCTCTTCAATAAAGTTCCCAATTTCATCAGGATTGGCTGGACGTGGGCGGTACTGGGGAGCAGGCATAAGTGTTGGCGCAACATCGTTACGGGTTACGTCTGGGCGGGCGTCAAGGCCGCGGTGAAGTTGGCTCAGATCAAAATCCTTAAGAAAATATTAAATTATTAATATGGTGTAACCATGGCTTTAAGTATCTGTCCATAAGGCTTTAAGTATATGTCCATAACAGTAAATCCTCAATCTATAGTACCTGATCCTCCTCTCCACCACCTTCTTCATCATAACAGTACACGTTATCCCGAGTGTCCTCTTCTGGGGGTAGTAAGGGCTCCTTGACAACCTTCTTGCCTCTCAGGAATAGCAGGAGAAGCAATAGCAGAACTAGAAAGAGGAGAGAATCGAAGGACATATGGTCATTTATAGTTAGTAATAAGATGCATGCAATTCATGTATTATACACACATATTTATTCATATATATATATATACATATATATATACACACACATTATATATATATATATATATATATATATATATACACACACACACACACATATATATATACATATATATATATATATATATATATATATATATATATATATATATATATACACACACACACACACATATATATATACATATATATATATATATATATATATATATATATATATATATATATATATATATATACACACACACACACACACACACATATATATATATATATATATATATATATATATATATATATATATATGATAATATATTAGTATAATATATCGCCTGTTAATTATAAGGATATTAGAAGTCACAGAGAAGTTCCATGACCATATAAGAGCAGGATGACTGCTTTTTTACGGGTCATATAAATCTAATATATGGAATAATTTGCCACAGTGGGTGCGTAATTTAATAAAATACACACTTTTCCTAATAAATACTGACCTGCTGACATCAGAGGTCACTTTATAAATCATTTATAAGCATCCCTCGTATATTATAAGTATTTTATCTGATGAGATGAGGTGGATCGGCACTGTGGAAAATAATGCTGGTTTAACATCATTGGTTAGGATGGCCAATAGCTGCATGGCATTATGGGAAAACATGGGAGATAGCTACATGACATCATACATGAGCCAGATAAGAGCCCAGTGCTGGCACTAGTTCTAGTGGTGCCTTAGGTGAAGCCCCTCCCCCCGTGGGCAGTGTGCCCTCAGCCGCGCCTCGTCTTATTTCTGCTCTTCAGTGGAAGTGTGTCGCTTGGGTATGACATCATAACCAAGCGCCACACTCCCAATCCATTAGAGACACAGGGGAAGTAAGTGGACTCTCAATTCTCTAGTATTACCATGGGTGCAAACAGAAGATATTACTCACTCAGAAGTGCCAGGATACCCCCGAGGATGCCAAGAATCACAGGCAGCCCCAGGCCAGCAACCTGGGCATCTCTTCCTTGACACATTGTATTGTCTCCTTCACAATTGCACACTTGTATCTTTAGTATGGTCGTATTCTTCAGTAACTGGCTGTCTGCGATGGTGACGGGGACAGAATATGTGTCAACATCCAGCTCCTTATTCAGTGTTATTACAAACTCTGCAAGAGACAAAAACACACAAAAATAAACCACTGAAAATCTGCAGGAGTATTGATTGGGTTATCATAGGTATACGTCTAGTGGTTCGCCAGCTGTTGTGGAGTTAAAGGTCCCAGGGCATGCTTTGACTTGTAGTTCTACAACAACTAAACACAAAGCTTAAATATTTTTTCAGATTTCTAATATGATGTGGGCAGCACAGTGGCACAGTGGTTAGCATTGCTGCATCACAGCGCTGGGGTCAAGAGTTCAACTCCAACCAAGGCTGTATGCGGTTGTTGTATGTTCTCCCCGGGTTTGAGTTATGAAGATATTGAATCTCATACCTTTTTAGTTTGAAAAACGCACCTTACGCTACTTATTGTTGGAGTGACCAAATCTAAAGAAATTTACTGTCCATGGGCCTGATTCATTAAGGATCTTAATTTGAGAAACTTCTTATTTCAGTCTCCTGGACAAAACCATGTTACAATGCAAGGGGTGCAAATTAGTATTCTGTTTTGCACATAAGTTACTGACTGCTTTTTCATGTAGCACACAAATATCAACTTTACATTTCAGTGTAATAATAAAGTTATCAAGTATTTGTGTGCTACATGACAAAAAAACAGCCAGTATTTTTTTATGTGCAAAGTAATAAACAAATTTACATCCCTTGCATTGTAACGTGGTTTATCCAGGAGCAAATTTACTCCTTTTTTTTGCCTTACTCTCCTTAATGACTCAGGCCCAAAATGTACTTTCCATAATGTAACATCCAATACAATATTTTAGAACATAAATGTTTAAATTGTTATGTAATGGAATTAGCCCTCTTTATTAGCTGTGTTGTGGGGGCCCATAAGAGAGGACTATGTGCAGAGCAGACCACAGCGTGTGGCCCCTTCAGGTGTGTTTCACAGCACAATCTTCCCCCATCAGTATAACAGGAGCCTCATCTCTACTCTGTGCTGTTGGGGCACCCTGCTCCTTCCACTATCTAATTCTCAAGTCTGTGGCTTCCTGTCGGCCTACTTCGCCATGTCAATGGAAGGCTATGCTCCCTCTGCGGCTTCCTGATTCCCTGCATCCCTCTAAATGCCACTGGCCGTCACCCCCTGGAGTATTGAAAGCTAATGGGTCTAAAAAGACCCAGATTAACACTAACGGAAAACAATTATGTTTGCATTGTTCAGTCTGAGATGGCCCAAACAGGATTCCATAAAATCTAATACCCACCTGTTTTATATATTTCCTACATTTACAATATAGCAAACTGCTAGTAATGCACCTGAACTCACATACATATAACCACAAAACTGTTTTATATCATACTTGCCAACTCTCCCGGAATGTCCGGGAGACTCCCGCATTTTGCGAGAGTCTCCCGGACTCCCGGGCGAGTGTGGCAATCTCCCGAATTCTGCCCACTTCACTAGGAAGTGCCCACTTCCTAGTGAAGTGGGCAGAATTAGATCCCAAACGCCGCGATTCCCGATGAATCGCGGCGTTTAGCCCCGCCCCCCGCTGTCAAATGACGCAATTTGCGTCATGACGTCACAGGGGGCGGGGCCGAAATGACGCGATTTTGGCCGCCCCGCCCCCTCACGCCCCCCTCCACTGGCTGGCTCCCGGAAGAGAGCTGAAGAAAGTAGGTAAGTATGTTTTATATACATACTTGCAAACATTTTACTCCATCCCAAATTTATATAGCCCGATTTTATTTTCTCTAAACACACTGTCTATTCCCAAGCCCTCTTTCCTCTCTCCTCTCCTTGCACTCAACTGTCCTGTCTCTTCCCTGATGCACTCTCCTGCCCCATTCCCCTAACCCCCATCCAAAATCTCTTTCTTCCTCCATGCATTGCCTTTACTGAGTGTTATGCAGTGAAGCTCCGAAGCTGATTGTCTGACACGCAGCCAGTTGTTGTTATTGCCACCAGAGAAGAACAACAACCTGGACCACAGTCCCCCGGTTGAGAACCACTGCCCTATATCAATTCCTAAACTTCAGTAAACTACAAATATTTAGTATCTAAATAAAAAAACAAAAAAAACAAAAGGCCTATGTGTCAGCTAAAAAATAATAAATATGGATACCCTAATAATTAAAAGATTATTCTCAGTTTAACCCACACTTAAAACAGATACCAAAATGGATCTATTCATGAAACTAAGAGGTACCTTTGGTCATTACGGGATTGAACAACACCAACATTCTGTAATAAAGTATGCGGTGTGTGGACACTTACCATTATTTAACACACTGACTGTCCAGTTTTCACGTGCTTCCCGGCTGATCTCTACTATATACGGGTGTGTAAAAGGAGCTTGGTCTCTGTCAATTATAGGGATGGTGATGGGGTTGGGACTCTTCTGGCAAAATATGATATCCTGAGTTTCCAGATAGGGTCCATTGTCGTTCACATCTAGAAGAACAAGCTGGAGGGTCCCTGTTCCTGTGGCAGTTGGCATACCTGTTGGGACAAACATATTATCAGGGATATCAAGCAAATCAGAAAACCAATACAGTACTCTAAGAACAGGTTGGATATATGCATGTCATTTTATAGAGGGTTTCATCTGACACCATAATCTGCCCTCATCAGATTGACATCATTATTCTGTCCTGTTGGGGGACCCTGCTCCTTTCACCATATAATGAATACTGTGTGGTTCTGTGTTTTCCCCTCTTCATATATGGCCCTGTACTCACTAATATAATCACACCAGTGGACAGGTCTCTGCCTTTCACAAGTGTAGCACACTCATTCTGAAATACTATGTGCTGCATTGAGAATTCCGATCATCTGCTACAAGTCGTTCTGTCCCTGTTAACTTCAAACGTGGGAATAGCAGATGAACAGAATAAATGATCAGACTGTAGTCAAGTGCAGGTTAAAAACTAGAAACAAATAAACATATTGGAAATAAATCAATGCATCACTTAAAACAATAGAAAATATGCTGGGGTTAGAGGTGCTCCAAATTATTACTATCCTCGCTCATTATAGAGGAATACCGGCCAAAAATTGCAATCCAGACATGGACTACACCCATTAGTACCTACCCCTGTGCACTGGATCAATAGTCAGTTCTACTGGAGTAAAGGAGAAGTTTGAAACTGAAGCACTCTGCACGTTCTTGTACTGAGAGCACCGATTGGATGACTGGGCGGCCATCCTATCAGAACTCTAGACACAAGAGGTGTAGATGCGTTTCAAATCAACAGTCATAGCTCCTGAGAAAGCAGGTTGAGGGTGATGAGTATTTAAAAAATAGTGGGACACTTGCACATCAGTTCTGCTAGTGGGGGGATGAGGTGGGCCGTCAAATATAGTTCTGGATGGAGATTATTTTAAGACAATAACACCCAGACAGAAGAATATATTTAATTCAGTTATGACTTAAAGTGATTTAAGATTAATCAATAGTTACCATTGTCGACAGCCAAGATGATGGCTTTGTAAGTGTTGTTCTTGACAAACATCGACTCTCGATCCAGCTGTCCGTTTCCAGTGATAATGCCGTTCTCCGGATTCACCGTGAGCCACCCAGCCGGGTCATTACCCATATAGTACCTGCAGAGGACATCAAATCAGTTTAATATGAGAAATGCAAGACGAGAGTCGCTTGCGGCTGGAATGGGACCTAGTTGTCCAAGAAAACCTCAACACCGGCTGTTCTACAGCATACTGGCTACAGACCACACTGTTTGCTTCTTACTCTTCAACTAAATCTTACAGAAATGTCTGCTCTGCAACTGTAGAGCATGAATTCTCCCATGAAAGATGCGTCTTCCAGTTTAGTTACAGTCTTGGAACACACCGTAACATGTTAGTAAGTTTTTAGGATGACTACACACACAGTCCGATAGAGGTCAACGTTCGACCTTATTTGCAAGCATCCTCAATAATTATCTAACCACACTTACTTTTTTGGTCACACACTGCGACAACTAGCCGATATTGAAAGCTTTAAGCTAACTTTGATTCCATGATTGTACCTGATCCATTAAAACGGTAGAACAAAAGGATGAAAAGTGGAAAAAAAAAAACACACTTACGTTATCTTTTGATTTTGAAACTTGTCTGGATCCTGAGCTGTGTAGGATGCGACTTCTTGTCCGCTAGGTAGATCCTCCGAGACAGTAACTGTATACACTGGTGGCACAAACACGGGAGCCTCATTCACATCCAGAACAGTGACAGTCACTGTGGCCGTGGATGTTAACAGCGGCACGGAAAAGTTTGCTTTATTAGTGACCACTACCGATAGTATGTACTCTTTCTTCACCTCAAAGTCCAGCCCCTGCAACAGAAAACAAAGTTATTTTAAAGTTCTGGGCAACTATTATTAATTACAATCATCAAGGGGGCACTATTATTAATTATAATCATCAAGGGGGCACTTTTATTAATTACAATCATCAAGGGGGCAATTTTATTAATTAAGATCATCAAGGAGACTAACAGAACTATGTGAACCAAAATTGGGTTTGTAAGTAACACTCCCTGAATGATGGCACGACGCTCTTAATTTTAGACCATGGGGCCCCCAGTTGTAACATCCCCAGGCCCCCAAAGCCTTCATCCAGTTCTGCCCCTGGAGTTGCAACTACTTAACCATCTAGTGCACTTTGTCATCCTACTAATTTAAAAAGCTAATTTCAGATACACTGATATATAGCAAGTACACAAAATTGACATTGTTAGTATGTGGTTTCAGTATCCTTTTGATTTATGCTGTCACTCAATTGCTATCTATCTCGCCCATTGGCTGCTAAACCCATCCACTTTCTTATCAAGGCACAAGGTTATTTACAAGAAAACATGGCTTACCTTTGCTGTTGTTAAGAGACCCATGTTGTCTGGGGATGTGCTTATGTTAAAAAAACCTCCCTCATTGCCTTTAATAATCCGAAACACGGCGAACCAGGCATCTGTGTTGGGAATATCGTCATCTGTGACAGTCAGCCTCGCAACCACGAAATCCTTCTCATTTTCAGGAACCTGTTCTGCGTACTGGAATTAAGAGAATGTATTTTCAGATGCCAGGGCTTCGACAAAATGGACCCTTTTTATTCTTTTGCTGGATTGTTTGTTTTCCAATGAAGATAAAATTGTTCTTTTAGGTAACAAAGTTTCTCAACTTACCGTACTTGGGTCAAAAATTGGAGGGTTGTCATTGGTGTCCGTTACAAAGATCACGGCTTTACCGTCTGTTGCGTAACCAGCACCTTCTTGATCGGTGGCTCGGATAGTCAGTGTGTATTGTGGATAGTTCTGAAAAGAATAATATACTGCTTAAACGGACAATATACTGAAGCATAAATATATATCTATTGCACAGTTCTACAGCTGGGTCATGTATGCATCTATACTACTTAACGCTCTGGGCAGTTAACACTGAAGTAGCGGGAGTATCGCTCAGTTTTGCCGGCGATATTTTATTAAGAAATGGCGCCAAAAACGGGTTTCCTATTGCTGCGATAAGCGCTGATAAAAAATTAAATAAATAAGTTACGATAACAATAATACCTAATAAATAAGCCCATTGGAAATTGGCCCTTTGGAAAGGTGAAGTTAGATGGAAATAAATACAAAGATTTACCACTAGTGGGCACCATATCCCAGTCTTTAAAACTGTAAGCATGAACATGTGTTAATTAGTACAGCAGAGTTGCCAACTTCCGAACTCTCCCTTATGGGATCACCTGTCAAGTGGCTGGTGCGAAGAGTGCCGCCCCCGGAGCGAAATGCCACAATTGCATCATTGTGTCACGAATCGCATCATCTAGGTCCCCATCATGCGGGGGGACAGCCTGCTCTCCTGGGAGAGGTACTCGAAATGCAGAGGAGTCTCCCGGATATTCAGGGAGAGCGGGCAAATATGCAATACAGAGTATGTGCTTTGTGATCATCATCATCATCTATTTATATAGCGCCACTAATTCCGCAGCGCTGTACAGAGAACGCACTCACATCAGTCCCTGCCCCATTGGGGCTTACAGTCTAAATCCCCTAATATACACACACAGACCGACACAGAGACTAGGGTCAATTTTGATAGCAGCCAATTTACCTACTAGTATGTTTTTGAAATGTGGGAGCAAATGGGAGCACCTGGAGGAAACCCACGCAAACACGGGGAAAACATACAAACTCCACACAGATAAGGTCATGGTCGGGAATCAAACTCATGACCCCAGTGCTATGAGGCAGAAGTGCTAACCACTAAGCCACTGATCCTTTTCTTGAATGTGTTCTATACGGTGAACAGAGAAATCCCATACACAACAATCACTTACCTCACGATCTAATCCAGTTGAGATCACACTGATCATACCAGTTTCAGAATTGATAGTAAACATCATATCGGAGGGAAGCTTGGGGTCCTGACCGATGATAGAGTATGCAATAATTCCGTTATTGGTATTCACACTGTCATCTTCATCTACAGCTGTCACCATCATCACTTGAGTACCTTAAATTATAAAGGTGGGTCAGTGACACTCTGTCCAGTTATAGGCACCCTGATATACTTAAGTGGCCGCATGGGCGGCCCTCTAGCCTCTCAGCAATAAGCTAAAATATTACATTTAATGAAAGAAAGAGACATCTATCTGTAATAACATATCAGCCGGCATTTTTAAACAAGCAAAAAACAAACAAATCTGACAGTAAAGTAGGAAGGAGCTGCAGGTGAAGGCTGGGAGGACTGCCCATTGCAGATCACTGCTCTATACTGAAGAATTAGTTATACAAACAACGCAAGCTTAATTTTATCTATATTTATTTGTCTCCAATGTTTTGGTCAAAACAGCTTGCAATCATGATCTTATTAAACAGACACCTAGGTGTTAGGTATATTGGACTAGAAGACTGAAGATATTGGAACTTGAATATATGAAACATGATTATGAAATGCATAATCTTATGTATTGTAACGAATATGCTTTCAGTCACATATTTTGTAAATGTAAATAATTTGTCTATAGTTTTTTCATTGTCTGTAGGTTTAACAGGGAATTCAACTCCCCCGACATGAGCCGCCGGACATCACCGCAATGTCCGTCTGTGCTCATTTCCAGGTACTGAGGTACCCAAACATCAAGGATTTTCCTGCACACCTTTATGGGGCGCTTCGCAGGGAATTGAATTTCCCCCTTAATGTCTTATTTATCAAACATGATTTCTCTGACTCTCCATAATCACCGGGGAATATAGTTCCTATGAGCACATATCTTTACCGATCAGTATAGTGTTTATTCTGCTAAATAAAAAAATAAAAATCTCTGGGTTAATGTTTCCCATGCGGACCAAGGGCTAGATTTACTAAAGGGCTGTTTGCTCAAACCGCCGGTTTTCGGCTAGTTTTCCAGATTTACTAATGCCCAAACCGCCATCAAAACAGCCAGAAATGACATTTTTCAAAACCACCACTTTACAAACCGCCATCCCGATTTTAACAATGATGAACATACAAACAGCCGGATTTACTAAGCTGGGTTTTCAAAACCGCCACAAAACAGCCATCCAAACGGCCAAAATGAAAGAGGTGGTTTCAATAGGCGAGATTGATCAAACAGCTGCTGTTTGAGATATTTTGCCATTCAGAACATATATTTTAATCATTTGGAAAATCATTATTTTTTGAAAAAGGGACAAAATAAATGTAATATAAATTTATGAGAGAATTTTTTTTTTTTTTTTTTAAAGGACACTATTATAGCATTATATTATGTAGAAAATGTGAATATATAATATTATTGACTGATTGTTAATGGTGGATATAATTATTTATGTTGCACAATTTGTCATTACATATTGTCCAAATAATATAATAATTAAGTAATTTTATCCACTTATTATAATGAAAAAAATTTATTCCCTCATAAGTTAATATTTAATTCATTTTGCCCCTTAATCAATAAATAAAGATTGCCAACATAATTTAAATGTCAATGGTGCTTTCTCTTATGTTCTGAATGGCAAATTAGTTCAAGCAGCATGTTTAAGCTATCCAGCCATTCTGGAGCAGGTATTAAAACTGTCCTGTCCTGTCTTTTGGATGGCGGATTTGATGGCGGTTTCATCCAAACCGCCGGCGGTTTAGCTTTTTCACTCCGCCATACATCGCCAGTCATTTTAAATTGAAGCCTCAAGCCGCCCTATAGTAAATGTGGCGGTTTGGACCACTAAACCGCCGGCGATGGGTGGCGGTTTCAAACCGCCACCAAACACGATTCTTAGTAAATCTAGCCCCAAGACTCATTTTCATTTTTTCAGGTCCTATAACCACAGCTATTTAATTGACTGAGGGTGTGTTTAAATATTTGGCTTGCATTTAAATTGCTAGCTCTTTTCTTTATTTACTGTATTTCTGCATAAAGACTGAGATAGCCCAAAAACGTTTTTATTTTATTGCATTGTGTTTTATTTTTGATTTCTCCTTAAACGGGCTGAAGCATATTTGTGGCTTCTTTTGTGAAATACTCTTTTATTATTCTTGTTTCTAATACCATGAGCGAGGGGTATCACTCACTGGTACACCATCCGTTTATTTTACATACACTCTTCACGTGCCAAAAGAATAAACAGAAATAAGATTTTGGGGTAGATTTACTAACTAAACTTCTAAAAAGGAAAAGTAGAGCTGTTGCCTATAGCAGCCAATCAGATTCTAGAGATCATTTTCTACAATGTACTAGATAACTGATAGCTAGGATCTGTTTGGTTGCTATGGGCAATACCCCCACTTTTCGTTTTCAAAAGCTTTAGTACATCTACCCATTTATGTCATTAATAAACTTGTAATTGTACAGTGCTGTGGAATATGTTGGGGTTATATAAGATCAAAAGACCAATACCTGGTTTGGATCCTTCAGGCACTGTGCCTTCAAAGACCGTCTGGGTGAACTTTGGGCGGTTATCATTCTGATCCATGACTGTAATAGTGATATCAATCGGATTCTCTACCTTTTCTCCATTTGACGATATAGCATGGACATAAATCTAAAATTCAGATTCATTTATGTTGGTTATTATCACGCCGTAATCACGTAATATTACAGCTATCGTTTACTCTTGGTGCTGCACTTACCACATAGCTAGCTATTTTCTCTCGGTCCAACGGTGCGGTGACATATAGCCAGCCAGTGTTTCTTTCCATGGTAAATATGCCCACAGGTGGAGTGTCAGCGCCCTGGCCCGTGATGCTGTACAACACTATCACCTCATCGGCCCGACTGGATTTAATCTAAGAAAAAGAAGAGGAAACGAAAAACAACATTTACGAAATTGTCAATGGTGTTTCCAAACAGTTATAGGATTAAAAGTTTGTAAAGTGTGTACGTTATTGTTATAGTCTCATTCTGTTACAAATATGTAAATTATTGTATTGTGTTAGATGTACGTCTAACGCAGGCATTGGACTACTTTAATGTCCCTTTATTTACAGTAACAGAACCAGAGAGCTGTGTACCAAGTGAAATGGGAAATCGGTCATGTTGGAAGATACACAACTAGGCATGCACCCAGCAGGTATATAGTGTAACACTTCTGCACATTGCACACAAAGTCCAGAACACAGATTCACAGTTCGACATTTTAGAAATCCAGTCAATAAATGGCATACTCAGAACAGTAGTCTGCTCCTAGTCGCTACAAATATTATCCCTAGCATGTAATCAGTATCCCAACCAGTCGGGACCTGGGGCAATTGCCAATAGTGTAGTGTTCTGATTGATTGTCACTTATTACAGCCAATCACAGTATGTGCAGAGGAATGAAGGCGGAATACAGCTGTTCAGCCTACTTACGGACTGTCCAAACTGGAAGCTTAAGGTTTTATTAATCAAGATGATTACTGTGTACAATGTAACTATTTACATTTACATCTGGTTTGTTTTACACCTACCTGGATAATCTTTTTGGGGAATGGACCTCTTTCATTTTCAGACACTGAGATTGGAGGGATGACCCAGTCTCTCTTCTGTCTCCTCAACCCACGCTCAGAGTTGGAGTGACCACTGTGTTCAGCCTGCAAAGGCCAAATGTGAGAAAGGTTATTGCAATATGTTTATCATGAAATAAAAATGTTTTCACATATTGTCCATCGACATAACTAAGCACAGTACCGCCCACTTAGAGGCACAGTACCGCCCACTTAGAGGCACAGTACCGCCCACTTAGAGAGCGAGTCATGGCAGCTCCCAGTCATAAAAAAGCTAAGATACATAGAATTGATGTCATTACCTTTACATTTCTCAAAATGGGAATATCCTTTTCTTTTTAATAAAATATGAACAATATATAAAAGATGAATATTGTTCCCATATCTGATTAACTCACCTGCCTATGATGGGAGTGTTCCTTTTTCAAGATCACAGAAGTAGAAGACAGAACATTTTTCCCTTCTAACGCCAGAACATGGAACTTTCTGTGCCCACGCAGGTTTACGTGATGCCTGGGTACAACTGAACCGTCTGCCTGGACTTCAAAATCGGGGTCTTCTGAGACATAGCGAATAATCGTTGGTTCCTCACACTTCTCAAAGTCAACTGAAAAAAACAGATAACATAAAAATCAAGACAAGGAATCATTAACAGATTTCCAAAACAAGGCTCACAATATTATGATTATGAGGTCTTCAGAGTTCTGGTGAAAGCTTATGACAGTCATAGAACGATACTGAAGGTGGACGAGTCTCCTGCTAGGCAACAGGACCGCTTATCGGTTTGGCAACACACAAGTGCTAAATGGCTAGATCTCTGCCTGCCAGGTAACATCATGGCACACCAGCCCAAGGCCGTCACCTTCTGGCTGCATTTTTGATTGGATCGGACATCACCTCTGTTTTGGAGCGCACATGCTGGTGTTTTTGGCACGCTGATGATACCAGAGAATTTGTGGTCAGCTTGAGACATCATCATCATCATTTATTTATATAGTGCCACTAATTCTGCAGCGCTGAGACAAACATCTCATGGTTAGAATAATGGAATACCAATAACAAAGTATTAGAATATAGGAAACAAAACTGACCAAGCGCTGAGATGTAGCCAAAATTTTGGCCAACATGTTTGATATTCCTGTGTGTATGGCCTAAAGACAAGTATAATACCCGATATAAAAAACAAAGAGATTACTGTTGGGCACACTGGTAAATTTCGGATGAGAAGCTCGTTATTGCTCTGCTCTATGTGTGATATTGCCAGATTTGGCCACATTGTATCCAAATTTGAAAGTGATCCAGCTGCTCAGGCCAAGGGGCAGTATCTGTGCATGTAATCCAAACAATAGGTGCGGCTGTATCTACTATGCAGCCCTAAAAAGTAAAGTGCCCCACTTGTAATGGAATGTTCTGTCAAAATAAAATGGAATGCTTGGGAAATCCCATAAAGACAAAGACCTTCCCCATCATACAATGAGCACCTCACACTTTAGCAATCCAGTGTATGTTTTCACAGTGTGTCTTCACAGAGGCTAGTAGTGCATGCTGTGACTTGTAGTTCCACAGCAGCCGGAGAGTCATGAGTTGCCTACCTCAGGTGTTCACTAGGATACATGGGCACAGTCAAACTAAAATTTTCCAAAAATGGAAACACATTACAGCTATAAAAAGCTAATGACATGAAGGATTACAGAAGGGCTGGTACAGAGTAGTGAACAATATGAATATGTAAAGGCCACGTGTGACACTGCTATTAATATACAACGTGTGCACATGAAACCAGCACCTCCCTCACCAATAACTGGGGTAACCCATTAGGCTACACGAGGCATCAGATGCGGCTGATATATTCTTTGGAAGGACAGGAGTTACCTGTCCGTTTTACAAATTAAGGCCTCAGTGATGTCACTGGTTCTTAGTGAATTGATAGGCTGCACTCGCACCTCGTTTGTGTATAATAGGTGCATTTTAACAGGGTTTCTATAAGTTGTGTACAAGGGGAACCATAGGGGGGAGTCAGAGAGGTAAGGGAAGGTCTGCAATTATACATACCAATGATCCCAGTTAGAATATAAAGACACATTAGGCCACACCCTTTATCCCTCCAAATCACGCTTCAAGTAGCTCAAGTAACACCTAATTTCAGTGTGGACACACCCCTTTTGGGTTCAGAAAACCCAGGACTGTCCCAGGAAAATTGGAACTGAACATACGAGTATATGGTATACGATAGCCACCAGAATGGGAGGCTTGATATTAACTAGTCACCAGAATGGGAGGCTTGATATTAACTAGTCACCAGAATGGGAGGCTTGATACTAACTAGTCACCAGAATGGGAGATCTGATATTAACTAGTCACCAGAAGAGGAGATCTGATATTAACTAGTCACCAGAATGGGAGGTCTGATATTAACTAGTCACCAGAATGGGAGATCTGATATTAACTAGTCACCAGAATGGGAGGTCTGATATTAACTAGTCACCAGAAGAGGAGATCTGATATTAACTAGTCACCAGAAGAGGAGATCTGATATTAACTAGTCACCAGAATGGGAGGTCTGATATTAACTAGTCACCAGAATGGGAGATCTGATATTAACTAGTCACCAGAATGGGAGGTCTGATATTAACTAGTCACCAGAATGGGAGATCTGATATTAACTAGTCACCAGAATGGGAGGTCTGATATTAACTAGTCACCAGAAGAGGAGATCTGATATTAACTAGTCACCGTAGAGGAGATCTGATATTAACTAGTCACCAGAATGGGAGGTCTGATATTAACTAGTCACCAGAATGGGAGATCTGATATTAACTAGTCACCAGAATGGGAGATCTGATATTAACTAGTCACCAGAATGGGAGGCCTGATATTAACTAGTCACCAGAATGGGAGGTCTGATATTAACTAGTCACCAGAATGGGAGGCCTGATATTAACTAGTCACCAGCATAGGAGGCCTGATATTAACTAGTCACCAGAATGGGAGGCCTGATATTAACTAGTCACCAGAATGGGAGGCCTGATATTAACTAGTCACCAGCATAGGAGGCCTGATATTAACTAGTCACCAGAATGGGAGGTCTGATATTCACAAACCACCAGATTAAGAGGTCTGGCGTTCACTAGGCACCAGGCTGGTAGGTCATCTATTTACTAGGGGTTCACACCGCATCATATTGTGGTCTAAAGCACTAGGACACCCCCCTTCCATAAAGACACCCCAGCATAGCTACCGCACCAGTTCACTACCTGCTGGGAATGTTGGGAGGTATTTATGCCTCTGGTCGTATTTAACATTCTGCCTCTAGCTTCATCAAATGTTATAAAATAAACCTTTTGGATTAATCAATTAACTGAGCCTGTGTAATCCAGTCGGCAAGTCAGTGGTAAATATTAGAATGTCTTTAGCTACTAGAACAAATCTGCTTATCAAGCATCAACGACTACAGTTATCTCATCTCATAAGTTCCTGAACCTGCTTTGTGCTCTTAGCTTCACCCAGATATATGGAGAGACAGGACTGTATATGACAACACAGAATACATGTCAGGCAATAGGGATGTGGTTGCGTTACGATGGGGTATAATCACGTCACGGCAGGGCATCACCACGCCGTAAGGGGCATGTCTACCGCTTATGAACTGCTTGTCCGCTTCATTCCCTTCCCTGAAACCACTTTTGCACTCCTGCACCCCTGGTGCGCACAGCAGACGTGATCGGGACATGACTCCCACTAGTTGGGACAAATATAGCTCCCCAGAACCAGGAATGTCCCAGGACAGTTGGGGCGGTATATTTGAGTTTCTCGGGCTTAATTAGTTTGGCGTACTTCAGGCATAGAGACAAGCTGCTGTCTGTAAGTGTCTACAAAACACTACACCACTGAAAACAGGGGAAATTTGGGATTGGGCCGGTAAGCAACCTTCATATGCAGACTTTAAATGGTTCAATCCCAACACAAAATCACATTTCTTGCCTTTACTTTTAAATTGTAACCATCCCACTTGGTTGTAGAACAAACAGCAGCTCAGAATCCGCCCCATGGACACCCTGCTCTACTCTGCAGTGATTAGCAATATGCCGGGTGGGGTCTATTTCTGGAGTACACGGGGAGAGGCCATAGGAGCAAATACAATAGTAGTTTTGTTTTTATTAACACTGGGTGAGGTGCAAATTAAAAAGGTGAAAGAAAAGCTTTAACATGCAGCTAGAAAAATAAAGTCAGTTAAGCAGGTATAGAATTATTAGATGAGGTCCACCTAAAATCAACAGATACTTCTCTGAGGGATTACTTAGGGTGGGTGTGTCTGCTGCTGCTAATCCTCATTCATGCAAATTTAATGTAGTCATTTGAATTAAAAACAGTGTTATCCAGGGCTTCCCCTCTGAGAACGTCTCACAGTAACGAATCCTCTGTAACAAACAGGGAAGGAGCTGGTTTAGCTCAATAAACTACTCCACCAGTTTGTAGCTCAATTATAGGCTGCATATTCATTACTATTGGATGAGCCCACAGCTCCCCGAAATTCGTGAGTCTTCCGGACATTCTGGGAGAGTAGGCAAGAATGAGATATGTTGTATTGATTAGCGTGTGACAATTAAAAATGGCCCATTCGTTTCTAATTATGCCTCTGTCATCATGGAAGACTGCTGCATTCATTTTACCTAGCACAAAGTACAAACTTAGGGGGCCTATTTATAAATGACCGCAAAGCCCCCCGTTTAATTATCATTCCTTATCGCGATGATAAGGGATGATATTACATGGCCATTTATTAAAAAAACATCCCGGGACAGCGCACTCGATAGGGTTTAGACCCGGGGGTAAATGTATTAAACTGCGGTTTTGGAAGTCTTCGATAACGGCAATTTTACATTTTAAAACGGCAATGTGTTTAAAGGCAAAAACCGCAACTTAATTAATTTACCCACCGGTGTCTTTACTGAGTATAAACGATCTTAGGTCGCAGAGCCATTTTCGTTAGTTAATGGAGGGGAGAGCAGGAAGGCTGCAGAGAGGGATCTTCGGATGCTCCCCACATAGGGTAGAACCACAGACGATATCTTCAGGTTGCGTTAGCCATCGGGGTCAGGCTCTGAAAAGCTAGCTATTTCTTTGGTTTATGGCTTAATAAATAGGCCCTTTAGTTCTGCTTTTATGTGTTTGTAATTTTTGCAGACAACCGTGCTGAGTTGTTACAGCCCCGTTGCATGCTACATCACCCCAAGCACTGTTCTTTCCTAACAGCGCCCAGACAAGGAAGGAAATGTTATGTAACTCAAGGCTAGATGCGACTTTATTAATAGATTTCTCACGCAGGGCTCATTCACATACACACACGTACACGTGGGAACATTGGTTAAACTGCATGAAAACTAACAACTGCTTTAAATACATTGTTTAGCAATTCGCTTTCCATGCGGTTTTAATGTGATGCACATTTACCAATATACTCTCTGCTGGAAGCTCAGGTTAATGCATGAGAAATAGGTTTTCCAAACGGTAGAATCTGGCATTACAATTTTAGAACGTCATGGTGGGAATGAGCCAATTAGAAACCATTCGTCCTAGTTTTAATGCAGTACTTGGCATTAGCAGCTAGAAGGTGTGAATGAGCCCTTGAAGGAAGAGTTGTAGTTGCAGATAATTGTTAAGCGTTCTACAGAGAAGTGAAAGGACATTAAACTACAGCATTGCCAACTAATCCACCAACAAGGCCTGTCTACTGGACACAATCATAATGCAATTCTGTATTTTAAATACTTGCATGTACAATACACATTAATTGACATCAGGGAGCCATAAGGCACTTTGTGCCTCTTTGATAGTTCCTATGGAATTGATAGCATACAAAACAGCTGCCTCCACTATGTAAGTGATAGATCTACTTTGCCAAGAACGGCATTCAGCCTAGAAAAGACAGAAATCCCAAGAGAAGTTGTACTCTGCCTTTTCCAGGGCCATAAATTTCATCATCATCATTTATTTATATAGCGCCACTAATTCCGCAGCGCTGTACAGAGAACTCACTCACATCTGGCCCTGCCCCATTGGAGCTTACAGTCTAAAAGTCCCCTAACACACACAGACAGAAACACAGACTAAGGTCAATTTGATAGCAGCCAATTAACCTACCAGTATGTTTTTGGAGTGTGGGAGGAAACCACAGCACCCGAAGGAAACCCACGCAAACACGGGAAGAACATCCAAACTCCACACAGATAAGACTAAAACCTGGAACTTTTCCCTGGAAATTACCTATTCTACCAGTACTTAATTGTACAAGGCCGTAAGGGGTATATTTCCAATAAAATCTATGCTTGATAAGAAACTTTACTTCCTTTTAAAGACAGTATAATTTCACTTTTAATTTCACTGCTTGTGATTTTAGGAACCACTCTGGCAGTGTGTATGAGAGTAAACAGCTTCCTCTTTTAAGTATTGTATAGCTGTTTGGCTGCTTTGTAAAAAGGAATTTAGAACTGTCTGTCAGTAAGAGAGCAGATTAATGTCACTATGGCACGCCACCATGACAACTATTAAACCAGGGATACACCCAAGCCAAACTTTTGCTTTGGGCCTGTGCGGATAAAAGTTACAGGAGTTACTTGATGTTAGTAGCTTGCTACATGAGTATTATTATTATTTATAAAAAAAATTTACCTTTTTTTTTTTTAATTGGAAGTGAAAGCCTTAGTCCAGGCTCTCGGTTCCACGGTGCTTGTGCGGACGGCGCAGAGAGAACCAGATTCTCTGGCGAAGCGGTAAGGCCTCTCTGTTGTACATACAGAGGGGGAAAGCTATTTTTACATGGGTGGTTCTGTGTCCACAGATAAACCCACTGACCTGACATTATGCCTATGAGCCTGTCATCACTTTTGCTCACAAACCTTCTGTTAGTTCTTGTCGCAGGTGTTAAAGATGGTGGGTTACCCGGAGAACTGACAGCACAATCCTTGTATAACTGCATCCGCACAGTGCAATCTGACACTTAAATCAAAGTACCCCAGTGTAACAAGACACTGCTCCCTCACAATACACCACTTGTCTCCGTTTTGTTAAGTCCACATTGCATTAATGCAATCGAGCTGCGTTAGCGGCATAATCAAGAGAGAAATCAGATATAGGCGGAAAGCTTCAGTGGGCAGACAAATAATCCCTTGTACCTTGAGCTTTGGGGAGTAAGCAGAGCATGTCGTTCTGTGACAACAAATCTCAGGTGTATTGTGTGGACACAAGGCAGGGTACAACAGACACTAACTTTTCATTAAATGTAGCCATATTGATGTTCACCTCTGGGCACAATAGAAACAGCTATATTGTAATCTAAGCAATATTCATGGGAATGCAGTCTCAGTGGGGCCACACCCCCACTGTGACCACACCCCCATGTGAGGTGACCACACCCCATTATGATGTGGCCATGCCACCCTTCTGCAAGGGCAAACACAGGATTTTTAAGTGGGGGTTTCCAAATAGTTGAATTTGGAACAAAGCAACAATAAATCATGACAAATAAAGTGCCACAATAAGCCTTCAACATAAACCTTTTTACCGTAAATAAGAAGTACAGGTGAGTCACAAAATAAAATGTTATCCATATAGTCTAACATTATGTAATAATAAGATAGCAGTGCGGAACTAATGATACTATATAAATAGCGGATGATGATGATAACCAATATGTTATAGGATCCCCTATATTATTAATCTTTATTAACGTAATAATCGAAGCATGTCTCTTATATTAAAGCTTGAAATAAATATATATATATATATAATCTAATTAAAGCTTATAGGCAGGCTCCAGTAATTACTTTAATGATGATTAATAAAGTAGAGGACCCTAGGATCCTATTATACAATATTTATATATAGCACACAGCTCTGCATCTCATCCCCGCCCTGCAGGACCCCACCTACAGTCTCAGCTCTGCACCTCGACCTTGAGTAGCAGAATCAATATTTTCCAGCTCCTCGAGCTTCCAGCTTTCTGTAACATATTCTTGGCTTTTACTAGTACTTCTTATTCTTATTATTCTTTTCTTATATAACATCACAAGGCTGTAATTGCACAGGACTCCTGCCTTCATCATCATCATCATTTATTTTATATAGTGCCACTAATAAGCCTATATATACACCCCAGCTTCCAGCTGAGCCAAACAAACTGGACATAATATTCTAATTTATTGCCGAGCAACCATTCTCCTGCGACCAGTCTGCAAAAATGAGACAGCAGGGTTCATTCAGGAGTGAGTGCAGACTCACCAGAAATGGACCCTTGGGTCTATGAATCAAGGGTAGAACCCTATACAAGCTTATTGCAAGGGGAAGCCTATTTACAAGCATCGCATGTCATGCTATCTCATGAAATTTGTTATACAGGAAACCAATGAAAAGGTCAAGAAATCTTTATCAACCAATCAGACATGTGCTTCCACTTATTAAAGTCTATTAGAAAAAAAATCCAATCTGATTGGTTGCTACTGGCAACACCTCCTTTTCTGCAGAGTTATCTGTGAAGCAATTTTTTATAAAAAATCCCCAAATGTAACTACGCAACTACAACTAATGGCTGGTTGACTGCACGTAGCGCATTCGGAGTTGTGCTAAAACAACCGTTGGCACGCCAGAGATTGTCAACGCCAGCTGTTTGCAATGCCCCATGTTCCTCCACATTGTTCAGTGGTTTAGTGACAAAACTCACAAAGCTTAACTGGAACGAGGTAGCTAACAGACCTTTCCGTGTGAGTTTGAAGACCTGAAAACAATGTCATTATTGTACTCACAATATATGCTGACATTAGGAGAAATGTCTGATAAGGAAGACAGCTACATATGTACACAATTTTTTACAAGACAAAAGTACACCATAAGGACTGCTCGAGGGATCTTTGTGTGACAAAATACTTGTCTGAACAACACAAATGCACTTTACTTGTATGGTTTCATATAAGGTAAACCACTTTGTGTATTGGGGGTAGTGACCTGCGGTAAATGGGAGAGCTAAGTTAATACTTAATATAGCTTAGTTATTCTAGATTCACAGTGCAAAATCACTTTCTAATGTCTCCAAAGTCTACTCATTGCCAGAGGAAATATGTGGGTCCCTAGCAAGAGTTTGTAAGGGCCCCCATGTACTGTAAAAATGTGAAAAAACAACCATATACACACATAGTTGCTAACCTTTCCAGGTTGGTGTCGGGGAGTCTCGGTGAGGGGGCGTGGCTCAGAATAGCGTACTCTTGGCTCCTACCCTCGTGATGTACTGACACAAATGCGTCATTTTACCACAGGGGCCGGCCAAAATGGTACCATTCCCGGAGACTCGCATTATGGAAGCTCAAAATCTGCCCACTTCACTAGGAAGCGGGAGGTAGCCATTTTGTTGGCTGAAACCATATGTAATATCACTGAGTTATGAGCATACTTGCCGACTTTTCCTCGTCGGCTTCAGGGAGATCCCAGGGGAGGTGGGCATGCGGGGACGGGGCTTGATGAATCGCATCATGTTGGCACCGCCCCTAAACCATTGTCATAATTTTAGCCAATTACAGCAGGGGGCGGGGCTAAGATAACACGATATTAGCCCTGGTCTCCCAGAAATGCGGGAGTCTCCCGTACATTCCAGGAGAGTGTCTTTTACATTTCTGTCTCCATTACTGAAGTCATGTTGTCTTACCTGTCAGTCCTTGGTTAAATCTTGGTCTCCATGAAAATGGCCACCTCCATAGGCATCAATACATGGACATAAGACACAATTTCTGAACTGTGTCATCATGCCACAGATGGCGAAGCCAACCACGTCTTGTACTGGCTCAGCATCAGGGAGAATGCCAGACTCTTCAGGGAGTGAGGGAGATCACCCCTATTTCAGGGAGTCTTCCTGACATTCAGGGAGAGTTGACAAGTATGTACAATGGTAATTATACATTTGTCTGTTAAATGCTTACAGTGGAGGTAGCCATTTTGTTGGCTGAACCCATATGTAATATCACTGAGTTATGAGGCACAAACAAAGTTGTGCAAACTCCATAAAATAGAACAGGAACTGTGAAGTTACACAAGGCACATCAAACATTCACACCTTCCCTACAATTTATCACAAAGCAAAGGTCATACTGGAATATATATGTCATTCATCACACAGCATAATAAATAATAGATATTCATATTATCTTGAAGCATCACTGCATGTGACGGCTTCAGGGAGGAGGTCAGGGACAAGATGGGCTGAAAAGAGAACCAAGGTTATAAACTGCAATTAGAGACAGGCTGTTCCCTCCCTTGTCAGTGTAACCCTAGAAATACGAATAAAGCTTTGTAAAGACAAGTATCATTTCTTCACATAGCTAATGTAGTAATGTTATAAATGTAATAGGAAATTCCACTGAAGCGTTGTCCCCGGTTCCTAGTAAACTGGCTGCATCTCTATGAATATTGGTTCCGCCCATAAAATGGCTGCCTCCACAGTTTAAAAACATAATGGTAGATTTATCAAAGGGCAAAAAGACGTCTTTTTTTCTTTCGCTCGATACTTTAAAGGGATTCACACTACTATTATTATCATTGATTTATATAGCGCCAATCATATTGTACAGTGCAGTACATTATATTTTAATTTTATTTTACTTTTTTTCCAATATTTTATAAACTTTTCATTTTTTTTTTTTAATCTAAGTGAAAGCGAAAGCTTGCTCATGCAAAAACATGAGTGGAATTAAGTATGTTAAAACAAAATCCTAAATTGTATTTAGGGTGCTCGATGGATCCATTGGTGTGGTAGATCCCCGTTGACTTTTACAACCCAAACAAGAGATCCTTCTTTCGGCTCCAGCAGTCCATGTTCGGGTTTAGGCTTGAATGAGAGACAACCTGATCGAGGACCTTCTGAATAGGAGCTCAGGCTGTTGGAAGCCTCGGGAGGGTGACGTAGGAATTCTCTGGGAAGCATGACATTTTTTGAGGATTACAGGAGACAAAAGCATTCTTGCTATAAAGCCAGAGATATCTGCTTAGTCTTGGTTGAGCGATCTACGATAGGAATTGTGCATCCACACAGAGTAAACACCTCCTGAGACTGAACCTTTCATTTCCTCCACAATATGTCTGTTTGAAGATCAATAGCACCCAGACATCTTATTGCATAATGTGTTTAGGTTGTGGAGCAGGAAGTTTATAAATAAAATTATACTATGATGAGCTTCCTGTGAGCTGCACAGTTCAGAACTTTACACAAGGTGAGAGGCCAACCTGCAGCCTGAGGACCTTTCCACCCCAACCTAAGTGACCTCTCCTCCTCCCACATACAATTACACAAGTCCTACAATACAAACAGCAAAGGAGAGAAACCTGTTTTATTTCTGCCTGCAGTCCTACCTATAATGAGCCTACATGCCTGGGACAGACACGCCCAGAGACTAGACTGTACCAGTATCAATACTCAGGACAGGATGGTACTAAGCACTAATTAAAGTCTTATCTAATTAAAAAATTTTGTTGCAGGTTTTTTTTTTTTTACAGTGGGCAAAACAGATGTATTCTTATATTCCTAGATGTCTGCAGCACTTGCAGAGCACCGGACACAACAGATATTTAGATAGTTGGTGCAATGATGCCCTGACATGGTGCATCCTGGCCGTTTGGCCCTATTGCTAAGCTATGAGATCTATGGGCAATTTGACTACAAACATGTAGGACCAAATATTTAAAGGCGGAAGAGAACTGGTCATTCTGTTATCAGCTTCAATTAAAAAAAGAGGGTGCTTAAGAACTCACTGTAATATATTTATTTATTAACGTTTATTTATACGACGTTATTATTTTCTGCATCGCTTTACAATTGCAACATATGAGCACATTAGTTCTCTGTATAAATCAGAGAGCTAGAAAACTGCTTCCATGTTTTTAGATCAAATTAAATAAAGCCTATGAACCCGTGCCCCCGACCAAGTAGAAAAAAAAAAGTATATACCTAAGTAGCAGGGCTTGATGTGAATGAGTTCTCTGTACAGCGCTGCGGAATCAGTGGCGCTATATAAATAAATGATGATGATGTACACATTGGTATCAATGATTCAATTCAGCCCAGGGGAGCATATACATTACATTTCCAGGTCACACTTTCGCTGCCTTTTATTTTATTCATAGTTTCTCGGATATGTAATCGGAAAATATGCAGAGTTAGAGATTCTGTGCCCATCAGTGTCTGTTATTACCCAGATTCGCCCACTTTAGGGATAAAGGCAGATAAGTGACCTTAACGAAGAATTGTGAGATCTGTCAAGAAATGTTTCAGATGCAGCCATGACCAAAACCTTTCACTGCATATAAATATCCTGATTAAATCCACCGACCACTTACTGTCCTCTAAAATGCAAACTCAGCACTGACATCTGAATGATACTTCCAAAGTATCCAACGCCGCTTAAATACCCTTCTCCTCTTAGATTGTAAGCTCTTGTGAACAGACATTATTACAATTGCTTCTCCATGCCTGGCAAGTGTTTATATAATGTTTTGTTTCAATACATGTACTGTATATACTGTTTATGCCTTTGCAGCACTGTGTGCATTATATAAATCTATATTAATAATAATCTAATAAAAAAAAAAACATTTTGGTCCACATTTTTTCCAGTTGTCCTTAAATACTGCAATCTGTCATTCATTGGGGGAGTGGACTGTTCGCTCCCACCTGCCTGATTCTCTCTCCATATAAGGACATTCCCAGGGACTGAAACTACTCTGTCTGTCTCTGGCTGTGTCCAGGATGTTTGTTTTACCATCTCTCCAATTGCTCAACAGCTCTGCAACTGCTTCAGGTGAAACAGTGAGATCACTTGCCAGCACCTCAAACACCCAAATCTTAGGTGAATCACACTGCAAGCCTGGAGGGGGAGGTACACCAGGCAGCCAGGAATTCACTTCATCCTCCCACCAGCCTGAAACCTTAGTATCACACTGATAAGAATTAGCCACTGCTATGGGGAAAGGATGTAACCCCTTCGCTTCTGCTGGTAGTAGAACAATTACAAAGCTGGTAACATTTTTAACCCTTCGTTTCATTGATTCGGTTACTGTTTTACTTTATAAATAATCCAATGTATTCAGAGAGAACTTTAATATGTGCAGGGCAGATCTGAAAAATCTCCCAGGGAAAAAAAAAAAGGTCAGGTCGTGTCTCAGGTTGGAGACGTCAACCTGACCCATCTTGTCTGGGACATTTTTGTTGGCTTCTATATCTACCACCTACTTACTTTCTGAATTAATACAGGCTTTTTATGTCTCTCGTGGCTTGAGCAAAATCATCATCATCATCAACATTTATTCATATAGCGCCAGCAAATTCCGTAGCGCTTTACAATTGGAAACACAAACAGTAATAAAACAATACTGGGTAATACAGACAAAGAGGTAAGAGGGCCCTGCTCACAAGCTTACAATCTATGGGACAGTGGGAGGTTACCTACTTTAATCAGCAAACTATCACTGTCTCCCCTATTTACCACTCACGGTCTGACGTAGATAACCCAGCCTCAATTTACTGACTGATATAAATCATGTAATTGGGCAGCAGGGGTTGGCACCATGAAGATGCAAATAAAGTAAAAATAAATTAAAGTTATTCCCGTCTAAGTGAGAGCAAGCCGAAAATAATAGATTGTCTTGGTCGTGACATGGTTAATTATTATTGTTATTATTGCCTGCATAGATTTAAAAAACTGTCAAAATCTTCGCAGCTGTATGGAGTGACTTAGGGTATTATAAAAATGACATAATGTCAGTATTTACACAACATGGAGACACAATAGGGATGAGAACCCTGCTCAAAAGAGCTAATCATCTAAATTAAATGATTTATACACTCCAATGGTCCCCCGTCCTCCCCTGTGGGTAGTGGAAATCTGTACAATACTTGCACTACCCAACAACAACATGAACAAGCATCTCACAGGCGTTGTCACGTTCAGCAAGGGGCCTAAAACATAGCAAAAAGGCCAAATTATGGACAAAGAAAATAGAATTTGACATTTGCTATATTAGCAGCACGTGAATTAGGCAGCTATGTTGCACTTACAAGCTGGTTTGATTCCTAGAAGGACCTGTGCAGTTGTGATGAGAGGTTTCTCTACCACACAATCAGCTGCCCATTAAATATTTATCATCTGGGATTGTGGAGCTTTAAGGACCAACAAAGGGGAAAGTCTGCATCTGTTGGAGTATTTGTATATATTTATGTGTCAGCTGGACTAACAAAACAAATACAAACCTGCTGACTGATGAGGATTATGAATCATCCTTAAGGGTTTTTAACGCCATTTGTGATGCTTCATAATTAATTCACGCAGAAGAGAAGTTGGGAGCAGTGTTTGAGTATCACAGGCAGGCTCAGTCCCTGCTCTGTGTCTGCTCATCAAGGAAAACTAGTTGACTGCTATTAAATTGACCTTAGTGTGTGTATATTAGGGAACTTAGACTGTAAGCTCCAATGGGGCAGGGACTGATGTGAGCGTGTTCTCTGTACAGCGCTGCGGAATTAGTGGCGCTATATAGATGATGATGGAACAACTATTGATTCCATTAGTACCATTACGTATTTAGTTATAAACATCACGATCGCGGACATCAAACTGATTTCTTTTTATCAATGCTCTTTAACAAACAGCTGAGCGCCACTCAGATGCCCTCGCGACACTGATCGGGAGGGATAAGCTGACCCTTCACATGGGGCCAGTTTCTGCGTATGTGCCAGATTTTGGATTTCAGTTCCAAGATAAAAATCAATTAAAAGTAATAAAAAGTTTAAAAATAGATCAAATTAATTAGAAAAGAAAATATGTTACAATAGCTGGCATGCCCTGCCAATTATCGGATAGCTATCTACTGGCAAAGCATGCTGGGGGTTGTAGTTTCACAACACCTGGAGTGCCACAGGTTGGCACTGACGATGTAGCTTTAAGGAGATGGACTACGCGGATAACTATACATTTCCAACCAACTGCTAGATCAGTGTTTCCCAAACTAAGTCCTCAGGGACCCCTAACAGTGCATGTTTTCCATATCTCCTTGCTGGAGCACAGGTGTAATCATTACTGACTAATACAATGTAACAGATCCACAGGTGGTATAATTACAATGTGTCAGTCAGTAATGATTACACCTGTGCTCCAGGAAGGAGATATGGAAAACATGTACTGTTAGGTGTCCCTGAGGACTGAGTTTGGGAAACACTGTGCTAGATGAATCTTATAAGGATGACAGACACACTTTAACAGGAATCCCAGCCTATTGTAGTTCCCAGGAATTAAAACTGGCCAGACAAGGGAGGTATTACTAAGGGAGGTATGCAGAGGTGGCTCCAAAACAAATCACTCTTGTAGCAATCTGTGACAGCGAGGAAAGATATATAACCCTACCTAGCTTAAGTTGGAAATGTAATAAATAAAAGTTTAAAATGACCTCTGACAGGTTAAAACCACAGTCTTGCAATGCACCACCTCTGAGAAACAAACTCTGAAAAAAAAAGAGTTTATCAGTGAGCCAGGGGGAAGAATTTTAAAATTTAGAAGATAAGCAAGTTAATGATTAACGCAAGCCAATGCATAGTATAATAGGCGCACCTGACTTTGGGAGGCGAGTTTGGCAGGAGTGTTTATCAGCACATAAAAATAGGAGGTTGAAGTCCAAAGACTTCTGTGTGTGCTGCTGATGTGAGATGTTTAACTCCTACGCTGGTCGTAGACACTGTCTCTCACTTTAGCTTGTACATGTGAACTCTCATTGTCTGTTGTACAATTTTATTGTTATTTTTCATTTGACCTTGCAAAAATAAAATAATAATAATAAATAAAAAAGACTTCTGTGTGTGCACTAAGCATTGATCAAATGTTTTCCAGCACTCGGTGGAAAAAGCCTCTTTCACCAACAACTGTGCTCCTGAGTGCAGGATAAGAGACAATGAGACCCGCTCTCAGTAAGCTCACGTTGCTAGGTTGCAGGTAAGTAAAAGAATGCGCCACCTGCACGCCCTCAGGTACTGATGACGGAGGGCTGGAAAAGGCTCCTTTTGTTGCCAGCAAATTTTCTCTTACATTTGGTTAATAAATTACTTACACAGCAGAAGTTCATCAAGCTTATACTTTTCCTAAACTGGACAGATAGGGGCTTGTTTATCTAAACTTAAATCATGCGGAGACAACTGGCTCAAGGCAAATTTAAATATAGCAGCCATTGACCAATAGGCTAACGCCGGAGAAAATTGCAGACAATAACAAGTATGCCCCATCGTTTTTAGGAGGTGGAATTTGATGGACTTATCTATCATAAGACCACATCAAATTGGCATTTGTGTAGAACATGGTGTGTCAAAAAGCAGAAAGGAGCCTTAATAGTTAAATTTTTTTGTTCTTTTACACAAAGCTTAATGACAGCGGCCATCTATCAAGTTAAACTATTTTTTTTATACTTCTCCAATGATTTGAGAACCTGTTTTTTTCCCTATAATTTGCATTGCATGCACTGACTATAGAGAGGCACACACAATGAGATATCAATAAAAAAAAAATGTAAAAAAAGTTGAAGCCATTTCTTTATTATTTTCAAACAAAAAACATACTATACAAGAAACTCAAGAATAATCGATTGCCTTCAGAGATCACATAATTGATTAACTGGAGTTCGTCTGTGTAAACAGAATCGATTTAAAAATAAACACATCTGTCGGTGGTGAGGTCCCACCGTTAATTAACACATTTGCAAAAGAGAGCTTCATCATGAAGATGAAAGAACATTCAAAACACATCTAGGCCACCATCCAAAACTATTCCTCAGTCTGTTGAAGAAGGAACATTTTTACCTCAACTCTATGCACTATGTTTGGAACTTGCCTATCACCCATCGCACATTGCCCCAAGAACACTATCCCTATAATAATACGGGGATGATTCTCTGCTTCACGCACTTGTATTTCAGATTTACTTTAGTCATCCCTACCAGTGGAATCCTACATTGAACAATGCTTGGGTTATATCTTCTAATCTTCTAATTACACAACCCTTTTCCTGCTGAGGATTGTTACTGCAACACACCTTTGAACATTTCATGCTTATACAGCAATTATTTAATTGACATAGGAATGGCCGCTGTGAGCCTTTGAAGTGGGCCAACTTGGCTGTAGACTGATTGCCATGATTATCCTGTGGGTTTGGCCATGGCAGGTTCCCACCCTGTGCCTCAGGCATGACAGCACCCTGGGATTGTGTAACAACACTAATACCTTTTTATCAGTCTGAAGCTTAAAATAGCACAGTCCAGCATAATAAAACAGTGTATAGTATATAACATAATATACTGTATAGCATAGTATAGCAAACAATCTATACTATAGTATAGTGATGTAATAAATACAACAGCAAATAGTGGTGTAGCATATAGCACAGTATCAAGCTGTCCAAACACAGTCCCAGTTTAAAAAAAATGTTGTCTCTAGAACTGTTTGTCCCAGATGTTGTCAGGACATGTTCAGTACAGCTTCTCTTGTCCTGTACATGTCATGCAATTCTCTTTATCTATTCTCATTCTGTATAAATTTGTTTTTTTTTATTACCAGGGAGTATTGAAAATAAAATGCAGCTACATTGTGACAATGAATGGTATGTGAAACAATGGATGGTAGCAACAAAGAGTCCTTGGAAACTGAATTAAGATTATTATATTGTAGTCTCGTTTAAATATTCAATAAAGAAAGTGAAACATTGAAGCTTTAGAAGTGGGGTCTGCTGATAGATGGCTCTAGAGAAGCTTAGCGTAGAGTGAAAATAGTTTGGCTCCCAAATGGAAGGCAGAATGATAGAGAGAAAAAACAGATAAAAACAGTAACTCAGGTAGTTTATACCCAAGTCTTTGCACCATTGTATCTGTCCTATACATGACATATGTATAGGGAAACAGGTTATTTGTCTTCCACTATGTTGGTAAGGGGATGAGTAGAAGAGGCAGTGATCACAGGGACAAAATGTAATTACACTATAATGTTTTTAATAATTGCAGTAGAAATAAAGGCTAGGGGTCTGATTCATTAAGGATCTTAACTTAAGAAACTTCTTATTTCAGTCTGTGGACAAAACCATGTTACAATGCAAGGGGTGCAAATTAGTTTTCTGTTTTGCACACAAGTTAAATACTGACTGTTTTTTTCATGTAGCACACAAATACTTGATAGCTTATTTGTACACTGACATTTAAAGTTGATATTTGTGGGCTACATGAAAAACCAGGCACTATTTAACTTATGTACAAAACAGAATACTAATTTGCACCCCTTGCATTGTAACATGGTTTTGTCCAAGAGACTGAAATAAGAAGTTTCTTAAGTTAAGATCCTTAATGAATCAGGCCCTAGAAGCAGAAATAGTATCTGAATTACAGACTTCGTACATGAAAAGTACAATTTTGGATTTATGTATACTTTGACAACTGCTTCTTTAGCCTTAAATAACCTTGTAGATCACAAGCGTAAGTAATCCAGGATTCTTTTACTGGATGTTAATTCCACCAAAAATTCCACCCAGCTCCCTCCCCCCCCCCCCATCACTCCTAAACTGCAGCACATAATTATATTCAGCATAGGTGAATGTAGCTACCAGTCAGCAGCTTATTCATTTATTTTCCATGCTTCATTTTAATACATCACTTGCCCAAATATGTATAGTGTCCATTTAAACAAAAATGGGATGGACGATTAAACTATCGCTACATCCAAAATATAATTTGTTATATAACAGAGATTCTAAAAGTATTAACAAATCTAGATGCAAAAGATCCAGAAACAATAAGAATGGAAGACATCTGAAATAAAATGTGATCATGGTGGAGGATTTTATCATATGCACAACAAACTTCCTGTCTTTAGGCAAATAAGAGACTGCAAACAGCCTCCCAGTCCGATGATGATACCAGAGGTCAACTGCAGTGAAAGTAAATATATAAACTAAACTAGTGCTCTACCAAACAGTTATTCAAAATACAAACAATCATTGGTAATTAAGTGGCCAGGTGGAGAAAAGTAAAAATATTGAATATTTATTGTATTATATAGAGAATAATAAATGATAATAATAATAATAATAATAATAATAATAATAAAAATAAATAATAATGATACATATATAAATGAAAAAATAAGCAATCATGTTCAATATAAAAAAAGATCCTCAATAGTAACTGCATTATATTATTACTGTGATGATTAGTGTAATAGATCTAAAGGTAACATAGCACACAGCTCAATGACATATGTGTTATATTATAATACGACAATTTGCACATATATACTAAAAAAACGACATTTTATAAGATGCATAGTTTTTTAGTTGGTTCAACTTGCATTTTAAAGTTAGTGGCTCTAAAACACGATTTTGAGACTACAAAAATAGATGCAAAAGCCGTCAACTAGGAATTGTGGGGGTGAACATGTAAATGGCTGCGCTATTTGCTCTGTAGATGTTACGTCACATGCAAAATATATAAACTGTTCCGTCTTAAGCTGGCCTTAGACTACAGATGAATCTTGCGTGGGTGACAATTGATCAAATATACAGGGCCAAACTGATAAATAGTCCAGTTGGGGTGTGATACATATGTACAACGGTGACATGATCGACATTTATATGTTCAACATCATAATATAGACTGGGTTTGAGGGTCAACAATAATGGTACCAACAGTATTGTTAGGTGGACAATTGAAATATAGACATATATTATTAGGTCGATAGTTCGAATGTAGACAGTATTTGGTCAACAATAATATCACTAACCCGATCCCTAACCTATTCTGATCCCTAACCCTAACCATATAATACTATTTACATTTCCATTGTCGACCTAATGTTGTCGACTTTCTGAATGTCGACCAAAGGAATTATCTTCATACCGTCCAATTGTATTTGTTGGAAAATGTTGATCCAAAAGTGATTGTGTTGAAGCTGATTAAAAAGGATGTATTGTATTTGTGGGTTACAGTCTAATGACTCTACAGCAACACTCATTGGTGTAACACTTCCTCAATTTTCCGTTAGTCCCTCCCTAAATAATACCAGTGGTAGTCTATGCAAATACCAGGGAGGAAGGAATTCCAGCAATCTGCATAGAAAGATGACCCCTACCCCTGCAGCTTTGGGGAATGAATAAAACGGTGACCATGAGTTTTATGCAGAGCTGACGGCTGACAATTAGCCTCATTAATGAATTCTAAAATTAAAATGAATAGCATAATGAATTCTAAACTTTTCTGCTTATAGAGGGACATTGTATTTGTAACAAAACATTGATCATAAAAGCCATTTTTTTGTAGCCCCCGCTTAGGGAGAGGGGCCATCCTAAAACAATGTTTCTTAGGTGTTAGTGAAACTTTAAATCATATTCTTGTAAAACACGGGCAGATGTGCATAGAACGGATACAGGTGGAGACATGCCCTGTTCCAGGCAATTTGCTGGATTCTGTCTTAATTCTCAAGAATTTCTGGAGCGGCCGGAGGCCCTCGTGAGACAGTGTGGAAAATAAACCTGTTAATTGTTTTATGTCTCAACTAAACAGCGACCTATTTTACTGTGTCAGCAAATACTGTACATCAGAGGCGGGGGTATTTATTGTTGATTATGATGCTAAGCCCCACCCACTGGCTTCATGCTCCACCCACTTCTGCTTCTCTGCGCAGGTGGGGCATAAAATGTAAACTGACCATAATAAGTACCAGGCCTGATGTCTCAGTCTTCATCTGTACATAAGTACTGTATATATATGTTTCACAATCAGGGGAGGGCTGGCAAATGTTGTCCTGGGAGGTCAAGATTTGATTCAGCAGCCTATTTTAAAGGGAACAAAATGCAGTTGTCCCAGTGACCCAGCCTCAGGTAGCCCACTATGGGACCAGCCTGGGGGGCAGATAACCCCCTGCCCCTAATCCCAGCCTGCCCCTTTTCACAATTGTACAGAGCTATGGAATGTGGATGGCACAGATGTATGCGTATACCCCTGTGTGTGAGTCTACCAATCAGAAGTGTCCACATAATATCTCCCTGCCCCAGGAGACCGGGAAACTGTCGCTCCAGGATCAGGATTCTGTGCTGCCCCCCAATAATACAAGATGCTGCACCCCTCTAAGACTGTAACCTGCAGTAAAGATATGGGCAAAGGACATACTGAGAAGACTCAAGGTCTTTTTATTACAGGGAGATAAGCCCAAAATCCTGCAAAAAGGGGATGTTTAGGGCTTCTCCTTATTTACCAAAGACCCTGACCAGTAAAGCCTGCGAGTAGCCATCAATGGGGACCTCCAGCGAAGCCTAGTTACCAAGGACAGCAATGGTAAAAGTACAGCCGCTGTCCTCTGACTAGCTGGGGGTACCCACAGGAAAAAATGCTTCATTTTTTTTCTATTATTTTTTTTGTACTATTTTTTTTTTTTCTTCTTATTTGGGCTACCAGTCCCAGGATGCATACCCGAGTTGGCAGGCTTCTTAATCAGGACTGGCTTGGCATGCGATATGACTCATGTTGCCAGCCAGTATCACAGGGGAGCTGAGCTGCCCCGGTGACTTTGTGTTAATAAACTGCCGGATAAAATATTTTCTATCGCTGCCATATGTGGCGATAGAAAATCTAGTTATCAGAGGGGTCTTAATAAATAGAAGTGGTGAAGTACAAACACTTCAGACATATCAGACATATTTCTAGCTCAGTGACATACAGACTTGCTAATGTCTATATTAATACTCTGTTTCTGATGCTCTTGAGGCGATAAAACAATAAAATGCACTACATCTGAAGTGCACGACTAGATCAAGTCCATGCGTGTTGCAGGCAGGATGAACAGGCTGTAAAGAGCGTGTTCCCTCCCCCCATACAGGAAACATGAGGACTAGGGGAAAGGTAAGCCTCTATTTACAGAGCAAAACAAAGGTGCAAAGTATTTGACTACTTACTCACATCTCTTGTCCACAATTAGTCATTTTGTCTTATCTATTGGGTTCCATAATCCACGTTAACCTCCCCTCACCTACCGAGCTTTGCATGACCAGTTTAGAACAATTTGTCCAAAATCGCCACAAATGTGGGCCCAAAATGATTACCCAGTACTGTAATCCTAAATAAATAGCATATGGGAAACTTGTGAGCCATTAAATCAGGGGTGTGGAAATGACTGCAACAGTGAGCACCCAAAGCTGGAGTGCTATCTGATGTTCCTGCACAATATGGATTGCTACATTTTCCAACTGGCCAATCCTATGTCCAATTTGGCCACAATGTGAACATGGAACTTATTAGCAATAGTTAAAGGGGGTTTTCCACTTTAAATACATTAACCCTCTGTTCCTTATTAATCTGGTGGGTTTCCCTCCCCATAGACCCCCATCAATCTCTGCATTTAGCAGGGTTTCAGCACCCACAATGCACCAGGACCTCTGTCTTTCATTGGGTGTCCAACTAAGGGGTTCTAAGCGAAAGCCAGCTGCTGATTGGATCACCGCACCCTCCTCCAACCAGCAACCAGCTTTCATTAGCAGCAATGCAGTGGATCTTTTCTGTCCTGGGAGTACAGCAGTGACAGAGTTCCTGGCTACATGTGAGTGCTGGGATCCTGCAAGATATGGCCAATAGGGAGGGAGATACCTCAACCGAAGTAATAACAGAGAAGGATTTATGAATAATGTACTTAAAGAACAGATAACCTCTGAGATGCTGGGAGTGGAGAGTTAGGACTTAATATTTAATCTAGTTCTTTATAGGTGGATAACTGGGTCAGAACGTGGTGCTTGGCTAAAGCCGGGTGCCATATCCACTCTACAGCAACATCAAATTCCATAGAAATTTGTCTCCAATCATATATAGTTATAATAATAGTTTAATACAGCTTCACCTACCAAGGATCAGGTCAGATCCACCAAAGGGTATGTCTAAAAGATACAGAATATCTAACCCACCAACAAGTGAAACCTGGGAACTAGGTGGAGAATTCGAGATGTGCCTATTCCCAAGGACTGCTGGAAAGTTAAGGGATTTTTTATTAACGTGAAGAAAGCAGATGTGAAAATGTGCCAGATTCCTTCTGCTTATAAAAGTTCAGTAAATATTTTATCTGAGTTTCTTAAGTGCCAGCAAGTTTGCACATGCCCCAGTTTCTAATCAGAGCAGTAGATCACAGACATAATTTCGGGAAATATCTTGGCCCAACTTGCATGCACTTATATTCCCTAAAGCTGTGACATTTGGCCTCAGTTCTGACCACTGTATCATTATGAAGATCTCCTGGAGCCACGGAATGCCCCAATTTCAGCAGAAAAAATAAAGATTCCAAGAAGCGCTTTTTTAGTTTCACTTTTGATAGATAAGATATAGGACATTTGTTTGGATCCCTGCTGTGCAACTTGAAGTGACCTGTAATGTAAGCTCCTCCTAATAACTCAATATCATTGCCAAACTTCAGCGTCAGCTGTATATAACAGACTTTTGGCTTAGATCTGGGATTTTGAGCATCAGAAGCTCCGCATAGCATCCACTCTACATTCCAAAACCAATGAGAATGGTGGAACTCGCACTATCAGTAGCCAAACAAAAAGATACACTTAAAACCAACAAACTCAAACCAACAGAGTGATATTGGAGAAAGAATAAAGTTGTAAAAAAATTATTTCTGATGAGTAGCTGATTTATTGGACTGTTATCACAGACAGAGTTACAGGTTTACTTGGGAATAAAAGGGGCCTATTTAAGAAAGGAAGAGATACCTGGATTTAAAGCTTCTCCCTATTTACCAAAGCCCCTAGGCTAGTGTAGACTACCACCAGGTATCACTAGGTTGTCGCTGTGGGGTATCTGGTGAAGGATAGCAGTGGTGCAAGAACCATTGCTGTCCTCCTAACGCCATCGCCATCTCAGGATGGCGACAGTAGAGAATCCGCAACAGTAAAAATGCTTTATTATTTAAATAAAGCATTTTTCCTTAGTTAAAGTCATTCAAATAATTATTTTTTACTCTATGGGTTTTTTTTGTACTCTTTTTTGTTTTTTTAAGTGGAAGTTGTAAGTGGCTTTTTTTTCTTGCACATTAGATACTGCCTCCAAACCAGGGCAAGGTAATGACTTATCATTTAATTTCCCAGACAGCCATGAGAATAGAATGTTACACAACTGGTTTTTAACCAGTGTTCCAGGACGGCCCATAATCCACACCCGTGACCACAGAGGGCCTGTGATAACAAGTCACAAGAAGACAAAAAGTTAAATAAAAAGGTGTGGAAGGACGAAATGCTGTGCTAGTTGTTTACCCAAGAAAGGCACTGGAGGGTAATATCTACGGTAGACATAAATGATTTCTCTGGTATGTATTATTCATAACTCACAAAATGTCATGACTTAATATTTTATTTACAAGTTTCTCTTTTACAGGATTGTCTATTCCGTTCCCCGCAATGGAAAGTCAGTTTATGTCAGTGACACGTAGATATTATGCTTTAAATTAGATGTAGTCACCGTTCCATGTAAAGTGGATTTATGGGAAGGACATAAGTCGATGGCAATGACACCACTTTCATCAAACGAATGTCTGTTTACATCCTAACCAGGATTAGCTGGGCAGTGCAAGGTGTGAATTGTACACAGTGTTACCTAGTCAGTCTATATTAGTAGAGATGCTCAAATTTTTCAAACCGGTTCGAAATTTGGTTGAAATTGGACGATTCAAAGCCCTCGACCTTGGCTTGGTGAACAATTGTGATTTCAGGGCTAGTTTCTTTTGGGTTAGCTTGTCGCAGTTCAAAGTGTGAACCGGCAGATAAAATAAAACATGTCAAACCATAACACGTTGCCTATTCACACCTACATGGCAAAATGTTATTGTAGTTTTAGTTTTTTATTCAAACCACGAACATTATTGTATTTAAGTTCCCCATTTGCATGGAAATATGTTGAAAGTACTAACGTATATAGCCATTTAAATTCAAACATATTCAAAGTGGCTGAAACATGGTCGAACGTGTTCCTCTTGCTCAAATTTATCTCCCATTTTTTAGTCCATGTAAAATTCGAGAATTTATCACAAATGTTAGAGATGAACCAGTTTGAGAACCACTTTGAAACAAATTCAATCATCTCTTTATATTACTTCCCACCAAGGGAGAACACTTTAAGGCCATGGATCCCAAACTTTCTCAGTTCGAGGCACCCTTAGGGTCTCCATAATTTTTTCAAGGCACCCCTAAGCCAAAATAACTACCAAGAAGTCCCTCACCTTGCTTACCACCGGCCCTGGCCGCAGCACCCAGTTTGGGAAAACACTGTTTTAAGGTGTTTTCAACCTTGCAGCAAATTATACTAAATACATTAGATTTTCTTTGTGATTTCCTTCTGTGATTTTCAGCAATGTATTTATAACATCAGTTAGATCTGTTTATTTCCATTGCCCTGAAATACAACACAGAACTGTGCTCTGGAGACCATTTTATCCAGTACCGAGAGCCCATAAAAGCTGTTTCATAACACGCAAACAACTGTAACCTGATTTTATAAATACACGGCTCCAACGCACAGAATGAAGATAGAAAGCAAAAGCATTTGATTAACATTTTCGAGAAGGTGCAAGTAGGAGTCAATAAATGAAAGTCGTTTGAAAGTGGAAAACACCTTATCTATACCTTATCTATGTGTATATAACAAACTTGCTGACAACATAGAAGATTCTAGACAAAAACAAACATAAATTACTATTACAACAAGCAAACAAAAAAGAAAACCAAAAGACACTAAAATTCATATAATGCCCTATAGGGTGCAAAACATTTCCGTTGAATTTAATTGCTGCAAGAACACTTAAAAAAGCCTATTTATACAAATAGACCCAAAGAAGAAGAATCAATGAATGAAAGATGGAAAGGCCAATTTATGTGCAGAAACAGGACCTGCACACTATAAAAGGATTTAGTGAAAGACGTGGCTTTATAACAGTCCAGTTGTTCTCACAACCTTCTTGAACAAAATGTACGTTTATTTTATGATGGAAGAATAACATGGAAAATGGTGTCTAAGCAACAAGACGACGGTTTGAATTATATATGGAAATCACATGATCAGGCCTTTTACAGTCGCACTCTGTCCCATCAATCTCCTGATGATATAATTACAGTTCAATTGCACAGCTCCACCCGGGTACTATAGAGGTTGAAGTGCAACTATGAAATTGCTCTCTTAAAGGAACATTAACAATGAAATCTATGTGAACCACTCAGAACAGTATGTCACAGTGGCCTAGTGGTTAGCACTTCTGCCTCACAGCACTGGGGTTATGAGTTCAATTCCTGACCATGCCCTTATCTGTGTGGAGTTTGTATGTTCTCCCCGTGTTTGCTTGGGTTTCCTCCGGGTGCTCTGGTTTCCTCCCACACTCCGAAAACATACTGGTAGGTTAATTGGCTGCTATCAAAGAAAAAATAATTGACCATAGTCTCTGTCTATCTGTCTGTCTGTGTGTATGGTTATGGAATTTAGACTGTAAGCTCCAATGTGGCAGGGACTGATGTGAGTGATCTCTGTACAGCGCTGCGGAATCAGTGGTGCTATATAAATAAATGGTGATGATGATGTCACAACAAAATCCAGTCCCACCCATTACTGGACCAGTAGTAAAATAAAGACATTACAGTAATACCAGTCTGCGTTTGTGACTTATTTTAAGTCCTGACAACTTTTCCCACTATGTGATCTTTTATCTGCTTTACTGACGATCGCTAGGAGACGGACGCAATAATGCCATTAAACTCTGCTCTTCTGCCTGCCAGCCTAGGATTAATAAAAGGCACTTGCCTGTAATGTTGGGCACAATTTGCTTGTAAACTACTCTGCATTTCAGAAGCTCCCTATAATCTACCATGAACACTCTCTCCATCCGGGGACTAAAGATTTTTGATAATTATTCCATTCCCAAAAGGCTGGTAGGGTGTGAGCCCCATGGCAGTACAGAGGTGAAACTGGAGAAGAGTCATTAAGAGATAACATTCACATTACCAGGAAAGGATTAACAAACTCTCTTAGTTCAAGAATGCAAATTGTTTATCTCAAGGGGCAATTGAGCCCTCCTAACTAGCCATCAGTCCACATTCCAACAACAAAAACTAGTGTAAGGGGGGAAAATCCATGATAAACCCTTATAAATTATCTTTTTATTTTGACATGACGCAGCAGTTGGTTTATTAGAAAACATCAGTGACATTGCTCTTACCTTGTCCTACTATTGTTCCTGCTTTCAAGGACTTGGGTACAGAGAAATGGTAACTGCTATCGGTAAAGTCAAAGAAACATAGCTGCCATTCTGCCAATCCTCCAGCAATCTGCCACAGAGAGAGACAGACATTTAATGGTAGAACTTTAATCCAAAATCATAGATGGGACATAACTAACATCATGTTTGCTAGCAGCTATTGTATTATCTATACCCAACTTTCTCCCAATTCAGAATTGTTGTGCCGAGAATTGGTAATAAGGCGATACAGAACTAAATGCAGATGGTAAACAAGACAATATGGAGGTAGGATGGTTTACATAGAATTCTGTAATGGAACCGAGTATTCAAGTAAATTGTTAAAGGCCCAGAGTGAAAACTGGGTTTAATAAGTAATTAACTATCTTCATATATAAGGAAGATCTTCTCATCCCTTTCCCGTTTCCCTCTCTTTTATCTTTGCAGTCCTTTCCCTTATTAATATGTTTAAAAAGTTTGTGGGGAAAAAAAAAGCTTGGTGGGGTAAGGTCAGATAACGCTCATTTTGGAAAATATTTTAATTGTTTAGAAAACATTAGTAGAAAAGACACATCATGGTCATAAAAATCTAGACCAGGTATATCTGGTTGGTATCTACAGCAAATCTAGAGACTTGCGTGGCATACTGGGATCCTGACACCAGGTTACTCAGGCAGTTAAACATATCTAACAATTCTCAATTTTTTAACCATGAGACTTATTCACTTTTTTTTTTTTTTTATACTTTTTGGGGCTTATGTTTAACATTTTAGGACCATTCAGCCCAATGACCTGCTGTTAGTGTCACTTATTTTATGTTTTATGAGACTATGTTATAGAATTACCGGCAGGTGGTAAATCCTGCTTTTCCTACATATAAGCCATAAAGGAAGTGCCTATCTAATTCATTAATTTCACTTTTTTCCCACGTTTAATTAAACCATGCCATACATTCTGATTTTACAAACTTATGTGCAATAAAAGATTTTCTATCACTATGCATTTAAGTATCGTTTATAAAGTATACAGTTATGCCTATGGTGACAACTCAGGTACTTAGTGATCCCTGGGGTAATGCAGTAACCCACATGGGACAATTATTACAGTATATAATAGTGACACAGGTGTTGGACTGACCTGCAGGAGAAGCAGCAGCAGCACAGCTCCCTGACAGCGCCTCTTGTCCATCCCCATGGGGGGTTCCAGGTGAGAGTAAGGGGTCTGATCCGGTAATGTGTCCTCTCGCAGGGTCCTGCGTACAGTATGACTGTCCCGGCCGCTTACCTACTGCTCTCCTCTTGTGGGCGGGGCTTACTCAGGTGCGGTCACCTGGAGGTGGGGCGGCCAGGTACAGAAGTCACTGCAGGGCGACGTCAGCGGGTGGTATCAGGGACTGAGGGTAAGAGTGACAGTATCACTGACGGCTCTTAGTCACTACAAGTAGTTTCACTTGTGCAGGAGGAGGAAGTGTCCAATATAGAAGTCATATATAGCTGCATTTGCCTTGTTCATTAGTGTAATAGCTGGGAGTGTCCAGCTAACATGAAGGTAACTTGAGATATATATTTATATATCAGATAACTGGACGTCTGAGTGACTTTCATTGTTAGTTTATTTCTAGACACAGCACAGAAATGAGAGATTCTGCTGTACAGACATCACAAGTGAACAGTCATTTATTTAGTATAAATTTTATAAGTTTCATTCAACTAAACCATTCTATCTTTTGTTGGACAAAATGTTAGGTATGTTTTACGTTGGATGATTACCTGTCACTATTCCTCAGTGACTATGTTCCCTCACCTGCTTTTCCCATCTACTTGCCAGTTCAAAAATTCAGAGACATCATGGCAAGATCCCAGTTAGCAAAGCCTGTGGTTATGTAAATGAAGTCAGTCAGTATATATTCATTATCATCATCATCATTTATTTATATAGCGTCACTAATTCTGCAGCGCTGTACAGAGAACTCACTCACATCAGTCCCTGCCCCATTGGAGCTTACAGTCTAAATTCCCTAACATACACACACACAGAGACTAGGGTCAATTTGATATGAGGCAATTAACCTACCAGTATGTTTTTGGAGTGTGGGAGGAAACCGGAGCACTCGGAGGAAACCCACGCAAACACGGGGAGAACATACAAACTCCTCACAGATAAGGCCATGGTTGGGAATCGAGCTCATGACCCCAGTGCTGTGCGGCAGAAGTGCTAACCACTAAGCCACTGTATATATTGCCCACAGATCACTTTTTTTTATATCTACAATTGTTTTATTTATTTCTGTTTAGCAGCAAATATCATGTGCCTTTCAAGCAAAATAACCCTTGTGACTACGACCATTATGTGACCTAGGCGTTAACTACAGACACTGGTGTAATTGGAGAATTTAGAAGGAAGCGCTAATTCCTTTGGGCCCCCACGATAGTATAGTTGAAAAAAAAGATGCAGAATGAAGCTGAATATAGGAGAACAGAAAATTAGCTTCTACAAGAGCTGTAATGGAAACACATTTATTACAAAAGTAAATAAATAGTGGGACTTAAACTGAAAGAAAACAAAACAACATTGTCAAGAAGAAAATTTGTTTAAAGAAAACAAATATGAAACACAAGGGAGTCCAGACTATGCTGGCAGAACGCCTGGGCATAACCTGGAGAGAAAAAACATATTGAACAGGAGGAGAAGAACTTGGAATAGTCCCATTTCTTGTCTGAAACTATCCTAATCATGGTTTTAGAATATTAAAATTATACTGAAAATGGAATAGGCTGGAAGTTCAAGGATAAGAATCCATATTAAGAGATGTGTGAGGCCATATTGAAAAGAAAAGCAGAGAAATGACCCCAGAATGAAAAAAACCCAGATAATGTTAAAGAAAGAAGCACTGAGATATTAAGGGCATACCGCAATTAGTCTGGTCATTTCAATGTCCAAAAAACTGAAGCCACCACACAAGAAAGATTTTATTGTGTAGGAAATAAAATAGACATGGAACAATTGTGTGAGAAATGTCTTCCATGCACATTAAAAAGACTGAATAAAGCAAACCAAACTACACCATTATGCGCTATGCAAACCAGTTGTCTGTTGTAACTAGTCACCATAGATCACTTGAATTTAGAACCGGGAAAAAATAATTCTAATTACATACTTATAATGGTAGACCGCTATGGAAAGTATATGGTAGCAGTCCCTCTATGTGACCTAAGTACGTTCAAAAATTAGTGAAGCATCTTATCCAGACTTACAGGAAGTCAGAGAATGTGTGAACTGTTCACAGTGGGTCCTTCTCTAGACAAACACCATTGCAGCAAAATTAGGAATTCAGGTGCTAAGCCCTTTATTTCAACTTTGATAAAAGAAAATTCATATATGCTATGTGCCAGACGGGACTTAGGGCTAGATTTACTAAGCTGCGGGTTTGAAAAAGTGGGGATGTTGCCTATAGCAACCAATCAGATTCTAGTTATCATTTATTTAGTACATTCTACAAAATGACAGCTAGAATCTGATTGGTTGCTATAATCAACATCCCCACTTTTTCAAACCCGCAGCTTAGTAAATCTAGCCCTTAGCCACTACAAAGCTTGAGAAAATGTTCCCCTCCTCCTTAACTTTGTGTTTGCATGGCTGTGGGCTAAGAGGGGGCTTCATTTATATATAGTGGGAATATCTTTAAATCTCAAAGCTTTTGAATGATTTACAAACCCTGATTGAAATTATTTTTGGTGTTATATTGCAACTTTCCCCTCGGTCGGCACCTCCGTGCTTACTAATTCCATATCTTAGAACCGAATATGATAAATGTAGACAAACTAGTTATAGACAAGCACTGGAAGGATCCTGTTCCTCCTCCCTCCCAGATTGGTTTGAATAGGATCTGAGTTTGGTTTCTGTGGAAAATAGGAGACAAGTTTAATTTGGGATCCTTGCTGATTTCGTAGAGCTTGATTCATACTTGCTTCCTTGTGCCATTATGCCCCAATTTAATATTTTACCAAAAAATGTTTCAAGTCTTATAGACTTTTTCAGAATTGCTTTTGAAAAAGACTTTTTCTTACTTTCAAAACCCCACTTTTTGTTATGGCAAGCAACATTGTAAAATGTGTATTACAAGTGACTCATTGACAACTGTTTGTTTAGCACTGATATTTGATTGTTTTTATTGAATATTATCATCATCATCACCATTTATTTATATAGCACCACTAATTCCACAGCGCTGTACAGAGAACTCACTCACATCAGTCCCTGCCCCATTGGGGCTTACAGTCTAAATTCCCTAACATACACACAGACAGAGAGACTAGGGTCAATTTGTTGACAGCCAATTAACCTACCAGTATGTTTTTGGAGTGTGGGAGGAAACCGGAGCACCTGGAGGAAACCCACGTAAACACGAGGAAAACATATAAACTCCTCACAGATAAGGCCATGGTCGGGAATTGAACTCATGACCCCAGTGCTGTAAGGCAGAAGTGCTAACCACTATGCCACCGTGGTTGTATTTTTCTTACAACCAATATATTAGTGTACAATGTCATCTTGAATTTAAAAGTTAAATAAAAACATGTACAAATGTAAATGGATACATTTGATCTAAATGTAGAGTCTGAAGCCTAAAGGTACCTTGGCCAGATAGGATCTCCTGATACGTTTACAGTACCATACAGTTGCACCAATCAATGCAGATTTGGCAACCTTTGAGGAAAAATCGGCAACGTGCCCCTACAGACAGAGTCGTAGCTAGAAATAGTAATGCCTGGGGCAAGAAGGAAAACCGACACCTCCTAGTAGTGAACTGTAACCAAAATGAACCTATTAATTATCCTGCACCCCCTTTCAACTTTATTCCCTGGGCAGTTGACCTTCTCACCCAACCCTACTTACGGTCCTGCCTACAGAATCTATTTTCGTTTCGTACACCTTCTTGGAAAATGTGCTGTGTGGCTACTGGTGTGGACTAGTATGTTCTATATTCAGTGTCTGTGCTCTGACAATTGAAGTTGTGAAGGTCTTTTTACTCAGTACGGGCCTTCATCTGTAATAATAAGTGTAGCCTATGGAAGCGGTGCCCCTATCCCCTTTACCTGCTTCTTACTGTACAACTATCTGTGTTTTTTGCAATCTCTGTTTTTATTGAAACCGGTAGGACAACTTTACAACACAAGATCATAGTTAATAAAGAAACAGAACAGTAAAAATTCTGCACAGCAGATTGTACATATAGAAAAACACGTATAACAGTATAGGGAAATTGTAATAAAACAAAACCTGTGGAAAGAATAGGGAAGGAGGGGGAGGGGGGGGGGGAGAAAGGTATGAACGGGGAATCAGGGGTCAGTGCCAAGGAAACATGGCCAATGTGCTAATGAATGATGTACTATCAGCTGGAAGGGTCAGTACCAAACAGCCAATCAGAAACAGGTAAATAATACTACTGGTGTCATCATCATCCTCGTATCTTTACACCAATACCTGAAAAACATAGGAAGTGTAGCAGGGGAGGCGTCCAAATCCCATTCAGTCACATCTCCAAGGTACATGCTAAACTTACGTGTATATATCTGTACTCAACTGATGCCCAATTCCAGGAGATATGGAAAAGTCTATATAGAGATGCATTTTGGTACATGTGTGCTTTACAGAATTCCATATACTTACTCCACCAAAATGGACATACATTAAACTTTAAACGAGGTCCTTCATGTCTTCCACTTACCCTTCGGTGGTGAAGCACATCCTTAGGTGCACTATGCCCAATGTAAAATAAACATTCAAACACACAAACTTACCGAAAGTAAGAAGGTCAGTCCCAGTGTCCACTGTCATCATTAGTTTAAGCCATAAATGAGGCCAGGCCAATGACTATTTTAGGAGAAAGAGGAAAGGTTTAATTTAATTTTTTCTTTCTTTCTTTCTTTCTTTCTTTCTTTCTTTCTTTCTCTCTCTCTTTCTTTCCCTCTCTTTTTCTTTGTCTCTCTTTCTATCTCTCTCTCTGTCTGGCTCTTTCTTTCTTTCTTTATTTCTATCTTTCCCTCTCTCTTTCTTTCCTTCTCTGTCTCTCTTTCTATCTCTCTCTTTCTATCTCCGTCTCTTTCTCTAACTCTCTTTCTTTCTTTCTTTCTTTGTCTCTCTTTCTTTCTTTTCGTGTCTCTATCTCTCTCTCTGTCTGGCTCTTTCTTTCTTTCTTTATTTATATCCTTCCCTCTCTCTTTCTTTCCTTCTCTGTCTCTCTTTCTATCTCTCTCTTTCTCTAACTCTCTTTCTTTCTTTCCCTCTTTCTTTGTCTCTCTTTCTTTCTTTTCGTGTCTCTTTCTATCTCTCTCTCTGTCTGGCTCTTTCTTTCTTTCTTTCCCTCTCTCTTTCTTTCCTTCTCTGCCTCTCTTTCTAGCTCTCTCTTTCTATCTCCGTCTCTCTCTAACTCTCTTTCTTTCTTTCTTTCTTTCTTTCTTACTTTCTTACGTTCTTTCTTTCTTTCTTTCCCTCTCTCTTTCTTTCCTTCTCTGTCTCTCTTTCTATCTCTCTCTTTCTATCTCCGTCTCTCTTTCTCTAACTCTCTTTCTTTCTTTCTTTCTTTCTTTCTCCTGACTGCAAAAATCTGAGCGTTGCTAAAATCCACATGTAAGTAATGGGACATGTGGCTAACGCCAATATTGCAGTCATCCCAACACAGGACCCATCAGTGTGCTCCAATTACCAGCCCATATGGAAATGTTAAATTTCCCATCTGAACTTTGCGGTATAGAGCTATATGGTAAATTTGTGTAACGGAGCATGACAGTAGTTACAAACTGCTACTGGACTGGTATCTGACGTTTAGAAGGACCCTTAGAAGAGCTCACTATGTCCGCTATGCAACAGGGGAGAAGAGAGCTCATCGCTTCATATGTGGCGAGCTTTAAATTAGCCTTGCATATATTTCTTGCAGCTCCTTCCTGTGTTGCAAGAAACTGTAAACGATAAATGCCTTCCCTGCTAGATCTGAAGAACGAGATCTAGATACTGACTCTCTTTTTCAAGTTTATTTGTTTTGAGTCACTCGTCTGGAGTGAACTTTTAACACTGCAATAAGTCTGCAACAGACAGTTTTGTAGTCAAATTATTTTACTGTAAATTAGTGCGGTTGAGTCACATAATGTTGTTTATACATACAAAAGTGCACCTAAAAGGTGTTATAAAGTCAACAATACCAACAAATTCCTATATAGTCGACAAAATAATAATTCCCTTAACTCCAGCTGCACCGTCACTCGGAACCAAGTGTCAATGCCACACAAGTGAATACATTGCAGAGTTAGAGTGAAGGAATGGGCACATCAGAGAACAGATCAGCAATAGATGAAATGCAGGAAGATTAGATAATTTATACATAAAATAGGCACTTGTCACATTTTAGCATCCAAGTCAGCTAAATATTAACCCAATTGTTAGTAAATGTTTATTATGAACCAACTGTCTAATCTTCCATGTATTTGATCTATTGTGGGTCTGTCTTCTGATATTTCTCCTAGCGCCTGTCCCTTCTCTCTAACTATAACGAGATAACAGGACCTTGGTTTCCTTTCATTTCAGGACAGTGTCTCCTCTCTAGCAGTAAACGTTTAAGTCATTGCAATCCCAGTTTCCCCCCAGCTTTATATTTTCTGCTCCATGCTCTCCCTTCTCTAACCCAGCTGTTTTACAAGCCCTGTCTCCTATCTCTCTTGTTTCTCTTGTCGCTCCTGGTCCAATTTTCTTTCCCAGTTCTTCCTTTTCTAGCCTCAGCTTTATCCTCCCTTTATTATATATATTATATCCCTCCCACCAGTTCTTTCTTGTCTAACATTTACATTTCCTGTGCTCTTTTTTTACCCTTTGGTCTTTATTGTCCCTATAACATTTTTTTATTTATTAACCCAGCTCTCTATTTAATTTTCCCAGCTCTTTATTGATATTGTTGGTGCTCTGCCCTCCACCTTCAAACTCTCTTCATATCCCATCCCTTTCTTCCTCTCCTCCTAAGCTCTCATTCTCTTCCCTCCCGCTGCCTAGCTCTCTCCCTGGGGCGAAGGGGGGGGGGGGGGGGAACTAGTTTATCGATAGACCCTGAACCCTCCCCCTCTCCATTCCCGACTCCTGTAGGCAGGGGCAGAAGGACATCTGCCCCCTTCCCCCGGACGGTCCTATAGTGGGCTACTTTGGGCTGGATCACTGGGCCATCTGTATTTTTTTATCTTTTAAAATAAACTGGTGGGTCGCGTTTTGCCCCCCCCAGGCTAAAATTTGCCAGCCCTCCCCTGCGTGTAGGCCCTGTGCCCTACAACACTATGTATCACACAAATGAATGCATTTTAGGATACAGGTTGGTCAGGTTTGTCCTTTGCTTTCTTTTAAGTAAAACCTGCCTAAATCGGTACACCTGGGAATTATATGTGTGGCCAGTGTTACTCAGGGTGTTTTTGTTCACTTTGGCTTAGAGAAACCCAGTATTTTTAATTTTTTGTTGATTTTCTATGTGAACTAATGAAGGCTGGTACTTACTTGTAAAATATTCTTGCACTTTGAATTCAGTAAATGTGATGCTAAAAATTAAAATATTGAGCTGTGAATGTACATAACGAAAACTATTAATGACAGGAAAAAAATAACACTTTCATGACTGCAAAATAATCATCTGGATTTATTCTCAGGCATCTCGTATTTAAACACTTGGTTATCTGTCGTTTTGTATTGCCTTATATTGTTTACACTTTGTGGACTTTGCCACATATGTAGATAGGTTGGGTTTCAGCAGAGAACTGTACTCACACTAAAACACTTATGTATCCTATTAACTAGTCCTATAAGCTGACACTCTTCTACTCTCATCATGAACAATAATTGGGGTTTTTTTTTTCCATTATTTTTTCCTTCATGGTCACCTGTCTTGGTGCTGGCTTGGAAAGGGACACGGAGATCCAAGACAGAGATAATATAATGATTAACACACATTTCTAAAAACAGACAGTATGGTTTTTATAATGCTCAAGTGTTGAGACATAACTATACCTGCGGTATTTATTTAAATAGATCATTTCTGTGGCTCAGACTTACAGGAAGCCTGTAGACAGCTCACTCTCTTTGTATCGGAATCATAGTTTCAGTAGTTTCTCCCTTATAAGAAAGTCGAGTCCAGACAGTGATTTGTAAGCTCAGGCAGGAGATTTCAGGGACTGATATTTTTATTAATTTGTTTATTAAAACCAGCAAATTGCGGTCCTGTTTTAGGATTGCTGACTGCATGTATAACAGTTTTGTGTTGTGTTTATTGTTTATCCCAGACAAACATATATATTATTATGTTCATAGGTTATTTTCATGTTAGAATGTCCTATATAAATTTCTAACGGCTTTGTTCTACCGTACATACAACTGTGGCCCCAATAAGTCAATGTAAATATGCAGGTTCATGGCATGAAACACCTTTTTTTAGTTTGTTTTTCCTGTATTATAAAATTTATTTTACAGCAGCAGTCCTATAACGCCCTTCTTATACCGATAACATTTTGCAAAAACAAGACAGCGGTTTATGGACAAGTGGCCTGTATGAAGACCACCGTTGCTTAACATTCGGAAGTGATTGGTGTTCTGAAAATCCTGTCTTGACCAAAGAGCTGTTAATTCATATAAATAAGTATAACTGTAATTCCTCTTGCCCGCCCTGCATATAGTTTTCATGCCACACAAGGACACTTTAGATAAGCAATTATTAATGCTAATAATAATTGCCAATTTTCACATTAATTTTAACACAGTGTGGCACAGTGTGTCTGTGAATGGTATTTAATTTGGCTGCAGCTCCCGATTGTGCTTTGAAATGTAATATACCATGTTTCTATTGAACATTTATAGTAACATAAAGTTAAAATTGCAACTTAAAACCATAGTTAAAATACATTATGTGTTTAAATACATGAAACATAAATACAATCAGGGTTACAAGATTGGTAGTAGATAAATCTAGATTTATCTCCACATCCCATATATGAGGAGGGCACTGCTAATATAATGACAAGCACATAGAGATATTACCTGCACGGCGCGGCGCACCTCCAATCAGTCTGAATGCTCGGTCTTCTCTTACTGGCTGGGTCGCTGGGTGATTGACAGCTGTAGACAGCTATGTTTTGTCATTATCAGCTGCATTAAAATGTGTTATAATAAAACGCAATAGGGGTAACTGCCTGGTGACATGTCGTCACTGAGTGACACTGACATGTCCCCCCCTCTGCTTTTTTTTATGAATTCCTCAGGGCTTGGCTTCCCTGAAGACAACAGATCCCATTTATACAATACTAGTGCTCCACACATTTTTCATAGCGTGGGACATAAATATGCGATAAACAGATGCTTGTGTTCCAAGTCCTACTGAGAAGATCACGTCATGCTATGTCACAGGAATAAATATCAGAAAGCTTTATGTGACCTTGTTGGACTTTAGTTTGACAGCCCAGATTGAGATAGATGAAGGTTAGGCCATACCGTGGTGGTTACAATCTTAACATTACGAAGTTTGCTCGGTTTAGTTGGGTTTAGCCAAAGGCACGTTTGCTTTTGCCAATCCTTTTTTTTCATTGGCAAGTGTACAATAATCATGATCCACTCATTCGTTTTCCATGGCAATTCACTGGAAGTATAACACATCTATATATGGTGATTACCCCGCCCAAGGGACTTGTTGGATTCGAGTTTGCTGCTAATGTACTTATCAAATGGCAGCAGCTGGTTGTGCATGGTTTTATGCCTTATCAGCTACTATTTTCTCCACAGTGTTAATGTTTATTGACCAGTTTGTATATGCAATGATGTTTATGCTAGAACAGCCATATCTATGATTTACCAGCAGAAATAGGAAGAGGTGAAACAGCCTAAGGGGATCGGGAGCAAGAAGGTGGAAGGTTGTAAAGAGGAGGTTATCATGCAGAGATAAAATCAAATCACCAGGTAAAGAGAGTGACCTGTGCTTTTCTTTTATACTCATGTACTGTCCACTCTACCACCCAACCCTTGTCAAGTTGACTCTATGGGGAATTATTATATAACTAAATACACAAAAAAAAGGAACAAATATAATTAAATAATTGTACTGGGCAGCACGGTGGCTCAGTGGTTAGCACTTCTGTCTCACAGCACTGGGGTCATGAGTTTGAATCCCGACCATGGCCTTATCTGTGTGGAGTTTGTATGTTCTCCCTGTGTTTGCCTGGGTTTTTTCCCACACTCCAAAAACATACTGGTGGGTTAATTGGCTGCTATCAAATTGATCCTAGTCTCTCTCGGTCTGTGTGTGTGTTAGGGAATTTAGACTGTAAGCCCCAATGGGGCAGGGACTGATGTGAGTGAGCTCTCTGTACAGCACTGTGGGATTAATGGCGCTATATAAATTGATGATGATACTGTGGTCTATGCAATGTGGCTGATAAGGGAGTTGGCAATGTGATTGTTCAATAAAGTTTTATTTTTTCAATCTGCTTTTTTTTTGCATATACAAACAACTGCATAGGCCCCCTACGTTAGTATGTCACCTTTCATATTGTGTTATAGTTGTTATAGCCTTGAGTGACACATGGTCTTAAAGGGGTGTGGACTATACATTTTGCAGAAGGGAGAAGTTATAGTTACAAAAGTCCCTGCACAGAGTGCAAACATTCCTAGTTCTACTGTTAGAGAAAGTCATTGAATTAAATAAAAAAAACAAAAAAACAAACAATGTAATAAATAATTAATTTTTTATTTTTAAACAATATTTTGGTAGCCTTTACTCATAACTGTGCAGAATAATGTCTGTGGTGTTCTTTTATGATCGTTTGTACACACTAATTGAATGACTAAGTGGCTTTCTCCTGAGGCTAGTGACCTGCAGACCTCCAGGACATTGGCTGTGTACTTATATGTCAGTGGGATACAAAGTAACACATTATTAAAGGGTGTGGAGACAACATCTTTATTCCTAGAGATAACCTGGAACATACCCATCTCCCCCCAATACACAATAGACTGCAATTGTCTTGGGTACACAATTACTTCAGATGCATGCGCCATGTATCTCATATGGGTCTGGTTTTTAAATGGCTAATCCAGTGGTTCCCAAACTGTGTGCCTAGGCTCCCTGGGGTGCCTTGGAGATCTCACAGGGGTGCCTCGGAGAGGGCCAGTGCTAAGCAAGGCGGGGGACTATTTGGTAATTATTATGGCTTAGGGGTGCCTTGAAATTTTTTGGAGACCCTAAGGGTGCCTTGAACTAAAAAAGTTTGGAATCCACTGGGCTAATCTATCATCTATCAGGTTAGTGTCACACAGGCAATATATCCTGCCGCATACAACACTGCTCTGTTTATCAAATGGAGAAAAACTCTGTCTTCAGGAACAAGGCTTCTCCATATCTGTCAAAAAATCACTGACAGCGATATCATTGACTTTGTCTGCGGTAGCCCCCGCCAGCGAAAAGGTTTGCCCGGTCTCGCAGGCAAAAGCTCCTTTAAAGACGACATTCGTCTTCTGCTATCGCCGTCCCAGCAGGGTGGTGATATCAGAAGGAAATCAATGAATAATGCTTTATTATTTAAAGAAACATTTATTTGCCAATTCTTTTAAAATATGTGTAGTTTTTTAATCTTTATTATCTTTTTTTTCCCCCACATAGTGGCAAAGCCGCAGTCTGGATTTTCAGATCCACGGCACATGGTCGATCCGGCTAGACGGGTCTGGCACGCACGTATCTACTGAAACTGGTCTGTAAATTAAGCCTTAACGCCCCTGGCCAGTGTTGCAGAATCAGGCGAGTATCATTTGTCAGATTATATTTATAGATCATTGCAATAAGTGGTAATAGAAAACCAGCCCTATAGCCATGTCTTAGTGCATAGACCTCACAATATTTGTATTACTGGAATGTCGTTCATTAGAGTGGATTAGAGTAGAGGTGACTGCTGCGTTTAAAATGTTGTCTCAAGAATCCTGGCGCCTGTGCGTCTCTGCTGTTTGCACAATGGCCGGTATAGACTGTAAGCTCTGCAGGCTGCCAGGTCAGTGGTCCAGGTGGCGGCAGTATTTTGAGAATGATTTGCTTGCTTCACCATCCTTTCGAAATGTTGCATGATCCAGTTCTCCCAGAATGCTCATCTGAAGACCTTAGAGGAGAACTACTTTTGGGTAGAAAATGTGAAAAAGTAACCCAGCTGCTTTCCCTTACCTGACCTGTGGAATCCCACCAGTCAGACCCCCATGCTTTGCACTCAATGGGTCCCTGAAAAAATTGGGCCCTTCAAAAGAAGACCCAATTTCAAGTAGGCTGCAGCAGATTGCCACATCTGCCCCATCTGCTATTTCTGCTTTTCACAGTTCCAGCGTCAGTCGTTATTGTGCGGGACCATTGCGTCAGCAGCCAGAAGCTGCGCGATGACTTTTTAACATTTTCTACCTTGAAGGTGGAATTATTGTTTTACATCAGTTTACTAATTCATCGCAATAGGAAAAGAAGTGGTGAAATAGGGAATAGAAAATTGAGTGCTGCATGTGAACTATTATTATCACTAACATTTATTTATATAGCGCCAGCATAATCCGTAGCGCTTTACAACCAACTCAGTAATGAAACAGGAATTGTATTAACAGACAAAGCGGTAAGAGGGCGCTGCTCGCAAGCTTACATTCTACAGCACAATAGGAGTGTGATACACGAGGTTAAGTGCAACTTTTATTATGTTGGTCCAGCCAGATCGCAATGGGAATAAGTGAACTAATTGGAATGCAGCCACTAGGTTTGTGTAATTCATGTTTGTCCAGATTTATAGTATACATATACTGCATCACACCTGTCTACTTTTTTTGACCTCCAGGAGAGCTCAGAGGACAGGTCATGTGACAGGGGTGGGGCGTGGTGATGTCGTCTCATCACCATAGCCCCGATTGTGACTATAAGCCTCGGCTTCGCTGTTCAATGCTGTGAATTTCTGCATTTTTTTCTAGTAGGGGCGGGGCTATGGTGACATCACCACACCCCCCTCCACAAGGTTCCGCTAGATTGCCTAATCTCCTGGATCCTCCTGGAAATTCCGGGAGAGTAGTGCAACAGTAGACATGCAGCTATATTGCTGTGTACACAATCAATGTTAGAGAAATCCCATACAGGTGGATCCTAACAGGATCAGTTTCCCCTTCGCCCATACATGAGACCTGTGCATGTGTGAACAGCTTTATACCTTATTACAGGACATCCCGTTATATTCCATGTATGTGCCCTTGTCATAATATTGTTCGGCATTCCTGCTGGGATACTCACAATGGGGAGAGGTTAATCAATTTCCTTGAAAACTGACACTAAAGCAGGCAGATAAAGAATTCCCATGAAACACAAGCACCTAGAGGCAGGGGAATAACTCCCTCCTCCACACACACCTTAATTCCTGAAATAAAAACGCCTTCTCCAGTTACAGGACCATTTCAAAGAACGACACTCCCACCCATAGCTGTCACTTCCTGTCCTCCAAATGCCTGAAGGATTAAAGGGATTTTCCCAGGTGAATGATATAAAATCTACAACCTCCCAGAGAGGTTTTATAATGACAAATTTGGGAGTTTTTTGTACAATTCTGTGTAATCAGGTGACATTTAAACACAGAAATGTTTTATTTTGTACAGAAACTTATCTTTATCTACACATTTGTCTTTATTACAAAGGAGTGTAAGCTGCAAACGTGCCTCCTCTAATGAGTTATTTAAACAGTGTCACCTAGTGGCCAAATATATTGAATTATCTGTGACGTCACTGGTTCCCAGGGAATGCTGGTTCAGCCACAATATAGCTGCCTCCACCATAAGTGATGTGCCTCAGTGATAATGTTTAACGCAGAGAATGGCTACTTTTGTTTACTGTACAAGTATAGAAAAATAAGTGATACAGTTGTAACGCCCCCTGCGGGGAAAGACAGGGACAGACGCAACAGAAAATAACTCACCTTGTAAACGATGGTCACCTCCAGTCCGCTTCCGATTTCCCAGCTGCGATCCGATCCCAGCAGATCCGCAGCCACCTCCAATCACGTCCCTCTAAGATAGAGGCAGAGATTACGGCCGTGCCTACCAGGTAAGGGCTGTCCGAGATTACGGCAAAGGACAAGGACACGGTCAGTCCAAGCTCCTTGCCGCCTCCTCACTTTGTTCTTGCCAAGACGCGGGGGACTACAGGCACTGAAGGCCAAGACTAATCCGAGGACTAATCCCGCCTCAAGTGCCTCACACACCTGCCGGTGAGGGCCTAACCGAAAGGAGGAATCGAGCGTGATACTCACCGGGACACTCCCACTTCCGATCCGGTTCTCCTGCACCTTCCCGACTCCTGCGGATAACAAGACACACAGCCTCCCTCTACGCTCTCCGTGAACTAAGATGGCACCCACAAACTGGACTAACTACAACGGCGACCCGACCCTAACAACGTTCTAATGGTCGGCAACGCAACTACGTCAAACACTAGGACTAACTAAATGTGGTGCACTAACGGAACTACTAGTTACACGCTACGGGGAACACCAGCCGGTGTTCACAGCCTAAACCGGAGGGCGGTTCCTAACCCCCTCACCCAGGTCTTACCAAGAAGCTGCCTTCTTGCTATGGAGTCACACACAGGCCCTAAGTACGGGTTCTTTAAGCCCGGCTGAGGCTCAGTAAAACAGCACACTAACCCGCGGGCCGACTGCCGCACGGAACAGCCGATCGAACTGAACCGCCCGACTGCCTGTACTCGGGTATCTCACACGTGTCCCCACGTCCGGAACCACAGGTCCACCTGCACGGAACCGGCCTTGAGGACCCTTGATCAGAACCACGGCCGCCCCTGGAACTGCCTCAAGGTGTGCTGTACTGCCACCAACTCACTCAGCCACCCCCTCTGGGTACCAGTGTGACCCCGGGGACCTAAGGGACAGGGAAACTACATGTGCTCTCCCCTGACTATGTGTATGCTGGTACTTACACTTGTCCCCCACAGCACGGGTTAGCACAGGAAAACCACAGGAAACAAGAGCCTACCTTTAATGGGGGCCTGACGTCTTGCCCCTGGACACAGTTAGAAAGCACACCAAAATACTGTAATGTAAACTACACTCGCCACACAGACAGAATAAATAGATACAGTATACAGTACCTTGCCCGCTACTTACCCGAACACACCGCTGCTAGCCAACCAGCAGGTTGCTACAGCACCACAGGAGCCTACGCTCGACCGTACCTCCTAACCACGTGTGCTCACCTCACACAGGACCGCGCCTACTCTCACGAGGCTCTCACGCCTCTACCTCTCACCACCAGGGCCTTATGCCCTATACACCATGGGTCTCTGCCCAGCTACACACAGAGCCTTCTGCTCTGACTAATGGGCCTCAGCCCCCTCTCTAACTCAGGGCTCTGAGCCCACTCACTAGGGCCTTGTGCCCTACTACCTAGGGGTCCTAGCCCCTGCCTGAGGCCTGTGGCCTTCCTAACTAACTGAGGGCCTTGTGCCCTTAATAGCAGATGGGCTACCAGCCCCTAACCAGGCCCTCTGGCCTTCCTATGGCCTCTAGGCCACTCACTACCTAAGGGCCTTGTGCCCTTGTATCTGGGCTCTCACGCCCCTGTCTGGCTAGCTAACTGGGGCTTGTCCCCTTTATCATATATATACTAATGGCCTACTGGCCCACTACTTCGTTGGGGCCTAGTACCCAGGTCCCTGGGCCTTGTGCTCCTACTTTACAGTGCCACGGGCCTTGTGCCCGACTGTGCCCACGGGCCTAGTGCCCGAACTTAACGTTGAGTATACTTACCTGCTCTGCGCAGGATACTCAACTTGACACGCCGTCTTCTGTTTCTTTCTTCTCCGGGTCTTCCAGACCCTCCAGCCGGCGGCGCCTCTTCTCCTCTTCGGCGCTGTTGAAGGCTGCTTGGCGGGGGCGCTCTCAGCCCTGACAAGGGCTCCCCGCCGGCGATCTCCGCTCCGGCGGCTTGATTGAAGTCTTCTGGCGGCAGGGTAGCTCACGGCCCTTACAAGGGCCCCCTGCCGCCGCTGCTGCTGGCTCTGTTGATGGACGTCTGGACGAGACGTCCTCTCTCTTCCCCGCCGACGGACTTCTGGCAAAATGGCGCCACCCGGCGACTTATATAGTCGCCGGCGTGACGTCATCCGCCGGCGCGAGCGCTGATTGGCTCGCGTCGGCGCCAATCTTTTGAATGGCCGGGCGCGAGCCGCGATTGGCTCGCGCATCCGGCCGCTGATTGGCCAGCGGGGAAAGATGAGCCCTGATTGGCTCATCCTTCCCCCGCGCACAGGACCTGCAAAAAAGAAGTTATACTCACCGCCGCTGGATCGATGGACGGGTAAGTTCTTCTTCTCTTCTTTCTTGTAGCTGGGCACCATCGGGGACCTCTTCAGCCCCTCCAGGGGCACAGCGCTGCCGGACATCTTCGCCCTCTTCACGGGCACCGGCTCCGGCGTCTTCTGTCCCTCCACACAGTCATATATTCAGCTACATCATTCTTGCCTACTTTCAGTAGGCGACGTCTGGGAGAGGGGCGTGACTAGAGGGCGGGAGGGGGCAGTGGCGTCTTGAATCGCGTCATTTGGCCACGCCCCCACGAGTAAATTACGTTTTCTCGCGGGGGCGGGGCCAAAATGGCGCGATTTGCAGAGAATGGCGTCATTTTGCCAAGAGAATTGCGGGATGCGGGAGAAAGTCCAGCTCTCCCAGGAGTCCGGGAGACTGACCCAAATTTCGGGAGTCTCCCAGATTTTCCGGGAGAGTTGGCAAGTATGAGGTACATGAGCCCTGGAAATTGGTTTGCTGCAAGTCAGCACAGGACTGGTGCCTATATGGGAGGAGGATGCTGCAAAAAAATAAAAAAGTTATATATATATATATATATATATATATATATATATATATATGTAAGGTAGGCAGCAATAGGTATTGAAGAGCAGATGGAGTAGCCTCTGCTATGATTGTATTCCTCCAAATCTCCACCAATCAGCACAGCAATGTGAAAAAAGCAAACATAGTATAACACCGTAATGCATTCAATAGGGACGGTTCACCAATACACCCCGCAATTGTATAGAGTGTATGGGACCTAAATCCCAAATTTAGGTAGCGTAGGGGGTGAGAGGTGAAGAAATGCAAAATACTTGTGAGGCGGAATTTATTTAATATGTTACGGGCAAATGGATGTTATATTAAATTGCCCAAGTTTCCCAGGTCTTGCAAAATGATTTTGCGGAGTTGTTTATTATAGCGGTCTTATATTCCATGCAGTAGACGTACCATATGCGTTTAACAGCTGCAGAAAAGGAAGGAGAACTTGGGAATTCGAGTCCGTCGCAAGCTTTGTAGTACGGGAGACGCAAGAGGAGTGAATAGTATTTGCGCGTGAGTGTGATGTCAATTTGCAGGACAGAGGATTAAACACAAATATTAAATAAAATCTCTTTTGATCCATCATAGTCCAAATGGTGAAGAAATAAACAAAGTTAAAAAATGACCACAAAACAAATAAAAAAAAAACCCCACACCCTTCTTAGCAATGACTGCTGCAGATTGATCAAAGCCACGGTATTCCCCTCTCCGACAGCGGATGAAGAGTCCCTAGGATTCCCGGTTTTGATCATTTCATAGCAGTCAGGCCCTGGCGTCACTGGGAACTCATCACACAGAGGTTTGAGGGGCCGGTGCCCCCCCTTATTGCTATGAAACTCATTCAGTCACCCCATCTGCTGCTGTAATTTGCTGCTTATAGTGCTGTGATCTGTCACCTCTTACTTCAGTGCCCATAGACAGAGACCTTTCTCACATAAGCTGATCACTACTCAACCATGTCCCACACTTAATACAGCCAATAATCTCTGTCATCCGGTTATGGGGGAGAAATAAAACAGATGTAAATCATCTCTGAAGCACTAAGGGTTAACCATTTCCTAGTTACCAGATGTCCGGCTTTCCCAGGGTCTGTCCCTGAGAGCCAGGTATGTGAAGGTCACGCAGTGCTCTGGCGCCTCTGCTATCACTGATTCATGGTGCTGGGAACGTACATCTAAAAGTGTTTGTAGCAGGTTTTTCCTCAAACCCAGTCCTCAGGACCCCCTAACAGTTCAGGTTTTCCAGGTGACCAATGATATAATTATACCATCTGTGGATTTGTTACATTGTGTCAGTCAGTAATGATTTCACCTGTGCTCTAGCAAGGAGATATGGAAAACATGCACTGTTAGGGGTCCCGAGACCCTGGCTTATAGTAATCATTGTACCTGGAACCTTTAGAGGCAGAGCTCACTCCAGCGCCTCTACTTCTTGCATTGAGCCATAACTCTGCTCTGAAAGTTGGTCTGTACAGGTTAATTTTTCTCTACAGGCAACATTGTATTTTGATGCGGCTGAACGCACCTCCAATAGACAAAAGTCACCCAAGTGTAGGAATTCTACAGCAACTAAGACCGTAGCATAGTCCTGGCCAGCCTGTGACTCTCCAGGTGTTAGAAACTACAAGCCCCAGCATGCTTTGCCAGCAGATCGCTAACAGGCATGCTGGGCGTTTCACAACACCTGGAGAGCCAAAGTTTGGCCAGGCCTGACACAGGGCAACATACATACGAATCCCAATGCTCTGTTTTGGCCATGGTGCTGAATGTAATAGAACCCATAGAATATCTTCTATAATAGTTATAAAACTCAGTGCAGCCCAGGTACGCTGACCATTACTTCATAGCTTCTAACAGACCAAACATCGTCCCAAAAATCAGGGTACTAATGTGTCATTTTCTTAGTGAAAGATTTTAGGGTTGTTAATGTGGTACTGAAGCATCATCAGACCCAGGACAGGGTTGTTTAAAAGATCTAATGGAAAACCATTTCTGTTCAGCTGCTGTATTCAGAGTGTTTAAGGGTCATTGCTGCCACCACCTTTATTCCTCCTTTGGTGATCTTCACGGCCTCCTTAGTGACAGCTGTGGCCACAATTTCTGTGAACATTGGGGACACCTGTCCTGACTGTGCTCAGCAGTGAGTAAGCTGCCAAACCCCTCTACCAGGCACACAGCTCCTCCGATCTGATGGGTGACCACACGAGCTCTCCAGAACCAGAAGGGAAAGGGGTCTTGGTTGCAATAAATAGTGAAGACCTGTTAAGGTTCCCAGCAACTGTTGTGACATTTCTACAGTGACCGGTTCATCTATTAGGTCTCCGCATCAAAACTGGCTGCTTTAAGATTTGTCGTTCGCAAACTGCATTTCCCCAGCAACAGCTGCAATAGTCATTACATAAACCTCATGTAGTAACTTATTCCGCACAGCTCTTAGATACAAGATCTGTACAGGATCATCTTTACCTTCTGTTCCATTGTACCTTATTTATTTGTATTCAATCCCTCAGTGTACAGCACTATGTAATAAGTTGGTTATTAATGAGAAAGTGAGAATAGCAACTGGTTACTGTAATCAATGTACCAGATCCAACTAGCACTGAAACAGAAGTTTATTTTTAAGCTTGCTGGGCCTTCAGACCCAGATGCAGGGGCACCCAAGCGATCATGTGACCAGCAGGGGGCTACAGACTGGAAGCCGTGCATACAGACACCATTCCTAGGTGCAGATTTAGAAAAAAAAAAAAAGTGTTCATTTTATCAGAGGGAAGCACTGTAGGAAACCAACTGGAGCATACATGGGGATGAGGGACTCATGCATAGTATATACAACCTCCTAGCAATAGCATATCAAGCAATATACCTCAATAAAGTCTGTGGATTCATACTGCTCAAACACAAGTGTCCCAGTGAAGAGTAGTATACTGGATGAGAAGTTAAGAAAGCAGCACCAAGACTAGCAAAAACGTGTGTTACCCAGACTGTAAGAGCACTCAAGCTACACAGACATAAGCCAATTCATCATGGTCCTATTTCTAAAACGTGGATGTAGAGGAGATTTAGGCAACTTGTGAATCAAGCTGCTGTGGAAGTACAAATCAAAGGATGTCCCTGGGTGATAGATGTTGTGGAACTGCAAGTCCCAGCTTGCTTTTTAGGCAAGTCCCAGGATATCTGAGCCTAGAGCACATTTGTGTGACTGTCTTATTGCTATCCTAACATTAGCAGAATTTTTTTTTATTTTTTTTTGGGGGGGGGGGGGGGGGGGGAGAGAGTGTCTAGTGGAATCACCACCCTCCCAAGAGGACACCCTCCTTTGAGTAATTGGTCTCTGTTTACACAACATGAGGATGAAGACAGTACAAGTACACAGAGTCTTGTATAAATTGTTGTCCCAGGCTTCAGCCTATGTAGATGTTTTGCTTATTTAAGCTTTTTGCTACATCAATTTAGTGTTTTATTTGGGAGGGGGGGGTTAAAAATTAAATTTTTGCAGTAATTTACCTGTCTTTTGAACATGTTTTCCCTAAAATTAGTGCAGTGGACCGTGTCCTGCAAACTGAGCTCCTTAAGCAATTTAGAACTCAGACGATTGTTATTTAATGTGGGGTCTCCATGCTGTCAATCTGGGGAATTAAGTGTTGGCTTTAATAAGTTTAGTATTTTAAATTCCATATTACTTATTAAATCTTTATCGATAGTGAGTGCATCATTCCCTTTGTGCTAGTATGTCACGATTGAAATCTTGATACCAGATAAAACTCTGCTTTGATCCTCAGCAGCATGCCGTGTTGCTATTCCTCATTTAATTACGAAAAAGAAAGACCTCAATACCCCCCCAAAAAAATACAAAATGTTATCCAGGGCCCTGAAGATACGTTCTAAAACCAGAACAGGTACACTTGTAGGATCAAGTAACATTGCATCATTTAACCTTTGCAGATTTCCTTGCAAGTTGTATTCATAGCAGAAACATAAAGGGCCGGTTAGTGGATAAACTTTATAAAAACAAAAGCCTTTAATAAAATGTGGGTAGTTTACATTAAATCTTTACTTAACGTTTGATACAAAAACAATTTATTCCTATAAATAGTAAATAAAACCAGAGCAAAAATATAAAAAAAAACTACTGTAAAACCTAAATTGTGAGTTAGGGCAAGAGATTTTCAGGGGGCAGAGATGCTGTAACAAAATTAGAACCATTTACTCAACTTAATCAGCCAAGCAGGTTTAGGCAAATTGGGGCATTTTGGTCTACTATCTGACTACTATCTGACACCAACATGGTTTCAGTGTAATCAAACAACCCTATCTCCCAACATACTCAACATAGAGGTTACTCTTCTTCCAGGAACCCCCCCCCCCACAAGTATACAGGAACATCTGAAAACTTGTGTAACATCCCTGCAATCCGCATATCATTCCAGTGCTGAATGGTTTGCATTATCTATGGATAATGTCGAAAAGCAATTTGACGATTGATGTGAACTAAGAAACAAAGTTGACTGTACAGCGGAGGGCGTATAAAGTCTTATTGGTGCAATGTTAAAGTCTACATTTCGACTACTGTGGTAAATCAGTTTCTAAAACAAGGCAGTCTCTCCAGAAACGAGGACTACAGGTAGAGTTTTTGCAGGACGGTGCAAAGGAAGGCACATTCCAGACCCTTCAAGAAAGCATTTTCTAGTTATGGTGGACTTCTTTGGTCAAACAATTCCAGTTCTTCTCAGGGCTTTGGCTTGGTAGCTTCATTGAAGTAGTTTGGACACTGATTGCACGATGACAGTAAGAGGGAAGTACTGGGTAACAAACCAGGAAAAGCAAAATCACATGCCGCTCAAGATAGTTTAAGGCAGACACTCCAGTCCGGAAAAACAGACACAAAATTGACCATGGTATAAGGCGATGCGGTAGAAGTTCTAGTTTGGTCAACGTTACCAGCAAACTAGTCGTCATCACCCCCATACATGTCTGCCAGCTTCCGGAAGCGAGGTCCCCAGTCGTTCAGACAGTTATAGTCCTGGTCGCCGTCAGAACTGGAGGAGTTTAGGGAACTGAGGGAAGCGGCTTCTGACCCGCTACCTTCATAATCAAACACGAGGAGAGAGTCGTACGGTGGCGCAGTCGGGTCGTTGTCAGCAGCATGGAGGTTCTAAAGGGAAAAAACAAAAAGAGATTAGAAAATAAAATGCTAAATACAGCTTTAAGAGACAATTCTGATGTTTGTGTAAAACATGCAGATTTAATGGCGAACTAAACTGACAGACAAATGAAGAGCTTTTAGGAGACATTAGGTTGGGAATGTTCCGTCAGCTTCTTTAGAGGTAATTTCTGCTTTTAATGAGGCAGAGAATCCATTAAGCAGTTTCCTGTAATAAGCGGCCATTGGCAGCTCACTAATGTCCACTCACAGGAAATAGACTCTGGCATGTTAACCCTTACAAGGAGAAGCAGACGGGCAGTATGAAGCAGTTACCTGCACACAAGGAGTGCACAACACATTTTGGCCTCCATATAATCCACTGTACACAGTAACTTACCTCTTCGATGAAGTTCCCAATCTCATCAGGGTTCGAGGGCCGGGGTCTGTACTGGGGTGCGGGCATTAATGTGGGTACCACATCATTCCTCATGACATCAGGGCGGGCATCTAGGCCACGGTGCAGCTGGCTCAGGTCATAGTCCTGGGAGAGAGGGTTTTATTTTGTTAGGGTTCGATTCACCAAATCCATTATTGGACTATTTTGTCCTTACAAATCTCTTACCTGATCTTCCTCTCCACCACCCTCTTCACCGTAATAAAATATATTATCCCTTGTGTCGTCCTCGGGGAGCAGCAGTGGTCCTTTGACTACCCTCTTCCTCTTCAGGAACAGTAACAGGAGTAGGATAAGGACTGCAGAGAACACGAGAGTCAGGGAAATGATCCAGCAACCGCTTAGTATGCTACAGACAGCTAAACACAGGTTCTAGCGCTCAAAGCACCAAGGTAGCATTCAAAAGCTGGACCAGTCTGGATTACAGAGACTTCAACATGAAGCAATCTACTCACTTAGCAAAGCCAAGATGGATCCCAAGATCACCAGGATAATCGGCAGATCGAATCCAGCAACGTTCTTCTCTTGGCAGCTGATCGCGCTGCCCTCACAGTTGCACACTGTTGCGTTCACCACCGTGAGCTGAGCCAGACCCTGGGCATCGAACAATCGAATGTAGACGTTGTAGTCACCAATCTTCAGCTCTTCCTTAGGTCGGAGTGTCATGGCACCTGATGTAGAAGATGTTGTATTGTTAATTTAAAACGCCCCTTCCCAAGCTCACACCTCCATAGGGGGCAAACAAATAGGCAAAATCTATTTTCTTCACCATATACAAAGCCTGTTCACTAGGACTCCATCTAGTCAGAGTAAAACAAACTCTGGACATTATTACACAGGTCTAGTTACCTTCTCCTTTCATCTCCGCTGCCCAGGTTAGGTCTGATCCGTGGGAGAGCTCCACTCTATAAGGGTACGTGTTCGGAGGAAGATCGGCGTCACTGATTGAGAACTCCTGGGGCTCTGGATTTTGGGTGCACATGGTGAATGCTCGAGGACTGGGGACAGGACCATTGTCATTCACGTCAAGCAGCTGCAGGACAAGGGTGCCAGTACCAGTGCCAAATGGGATCCCTGCACAAGACATGGATTGCCATGAGTATATAGCCACAGAGAACATAGACAGGATGGAGCACTAATATAATCATTTACATGAAGCAGACCCCCAAAAAATTAAATTACAACCTTGCAGCAAGTTAGTTACTTTATTTCTACAGAGTGAAGACATTGAGAATTGTACAGCAAATACTGAAGTTCAAAAACATAGGGACAATCCTTTTGTACCTTTTTTTGATATTGAGGATATTTACACAAAATAAAAGCTACTTCAGGTGTATAATTTTATTTTAAACATGCATTTTATACAATTGTGGATCATGTGTTAAGTCCCCAATTGTAAGCTTGAACAGCTTTTCACATGATTGGCTGTGGATAGGGTCTACCATGATGTGACAAACAGGGCGGGATGACGCTACATACTAGCAAAGTTTCATGGAAGAAAGCTCTGGCCCGATAGACCAGTTTGATAAAATGCAGGACAGACTTGACAGAAATATGGTAGTGTGCACAGAGCTACTTGCTGAAGGACTGAGAAAAACAGCTACTCAGAGGCCAGCAACACAGCCACCACTTCTCTAGGAGAGGATTTAGGTTACTTCGCTTTCAATAGGAAAATCAACCAGCCTTACCGTCATCAATTACCATCATGATGACTGTGTATTTGTTATTCTTGACAAATTCAGACTCTCTATCCAGGTTGCCGTTGCCTGTGACCACTCCATTGTCCTCATTCACAGAAACCCATTTAGCGGGGTCATTACCAATTTTGTACCTTGGAAAAAATAAATAAAATTAAGCTTATCTGCTTGTTTTAAACAAGATTAGTGCACAGAAATCCAGCTTCCTTCACTACATATTCATTTTATAGGTTTAAAAGTTAAATCCAATTGGTGATAAATCTTTTGATTGTCAGGTACTAAAATCTGTGCGCCACACAAATAAAATTGAATGCTTGACATACATGAACAGTACACATAACAGGAACGAGAGTACAGTGGAGCAGACTAAACCATGGCTGCAACAGAAGTTGCACGATGGTAAAGGCCAAAAAGTCAGTCGCAGGGTGGCAAATGGATCTGTAAATATCCTGTACCTGATCACTGCTTCTAAGTAAAGAAACCCTCAGGCCTACTTTAAGAGCAGGACAAATTAGAACCAGGCTTGTGACAACAGCATTTATTGAACCAGAACTGGAACGCTCCACACTTTATTCTAGGAATTCTTTATTCTCTAGGATTCTTTATTCTTTATTAGGAAGGACACCTATTGAAGGGCTTGTACAAGAGTGTACATAGCCGGCTATTTCCCCAACATCTCTGCATCTTGGGCCTTACCTGAGCTTCTGGTTTTGCTGCTTGTCAGGATCCTGAGCAACTAGGGATATGATTGTCTCCCCGCGATGAAGGTCCTCACGCACCTCCGCCACGCTGACAGTCGGTAGGAAGAAGGGAGCCTCGTTCACATCCTCCACGTTCACAGTAACCGTAGCGGTGGAGGTCATCAGAGGGACAGCAAAAGGTTCTTCATTCTCCACTGTAATCTGCAGCACAAACTGCTTTCTGGTTTCAAAGTCCAAAGGCTGTCAAGGAGGAGAGGGGGGAAACAAAGCCAGTTTAAAAATCCTTAAAGTGCATAAATATACTGAAACGTCTGTCATAGGTCCTCTAAGAGGACATTTGCATTGTAAGATTTGAAGAGGGACAGGTATTTTAATCCAGCATGAGCAGCTTCATTATTATCTCCATTTTATCAATTTTGAATCACTGTACAGGTCAGCCAGGTCTCTATAATCCTTAACTGCCCATACACAGGGCGATACGGCCCATAGACCTGACCACTGAAGCCATCAGTTTCGACCACATATATGAGTAACCAAATACAAGAGATTTTCTGGCTGAAAACAGCAGACTTCAGTGGCATTAACAAGTCCCTGTGTCACTAGCCACATATCCCAATGTATTAGTCTAGCTGCACCGTGCAAGTATGTAATCATATTTGAGATTGCTCAACGCTCAGCTAGATCACAGCACATGGCAATATTTACACCTAACAAACAAACAGGGAGCAGTTTCAGCACAACCTTTACTGGCTTCCAATGTTTGACATTGCCATGCCCCAGATGAAGTCATCTCAACCCCCCCCCCCCCCAAACCAACTGGATTACATCTCCAGCGCCTAGGATGTGCCCCACAGATGTATTTTGTACTCATTAACAGCACAGGACAAGACAAGAGGGTTCTAGGGTCAGTGCTCTTCCTTACATTAGGTACAGGGGAATTAGAGTTTTTCATAGGGTCGATGTTTAAAGCTGCACTTGCAGGTTTTGGGGGGAGAGGGGGGAGTAAGGAAGACCCACACACCATATTCAGGGTGGCATTCACTGAAGCTGGCCCATGCAATAGTGTGTCCCCTGGGTTTCGGTGGTTAATCTAAATCGGCAACCACGGGGATTACAGTGTGATTGGTTCCCCAGGACACCACCTGCCTGCAGTTATTTTAAAGTAGTTAAAGCAATATTACCACCCAAGTGGCAGAACATTTACGTTCATGCCAACTGTCATTTTCCATGATTGTTTGTCCACTAGAGGGAACAGTTCTAATGCAACTAAACTTATGTAGTCATGTAAATATGCAAGATACATCATGCAACCAGTTTGCCTGCTGGCACAAAGTTTACGGCATGTAATGTGCATGCCAGTTTCAGATGAGAAGGAGGCGGTGAAACTAGGGAGAGCACTGCAAGGTCACAGGAACTAGAGAGTCAGGTGGAAGTCAGGCGATGACTCCTCCAGAGATCAGCACAATCTATTCTTCTGTACAGAAGAAGCCGTGGGCAGAAAATGGGAGATACGATGCTGTAAACAAAATTACTGCTTTTGGCTGGATTCCTCAAAACAAGAAACTTTATAATGAAATGCGGTGTCTAAACACATCGACTCTTACCTTGGCTGTAGTTAAGATGCCGTCATTTGTATCGGGGTCTGTGACAATCTTGAAAAAGCCTCCTTCATTGCCCATCTTTATCTTGTAAACGGCGCGCCAGGCGGCAGAATTCGGCTCGTCATTGTCCGTGACAGACAACCTCTGAACTTCAATTCCTATTTCATTCTCTGGCGCCGCTGCAGTGTACTACAATAAAAACCCAAAACAAACATCCCTGATAAGTAGGCCATAGTGCTGCAGCTTTTGGTGGTAGAACAGCAGTTTAATTTGAGAATTTGCTTCAGCCTATAAGTGTCAATTTTCAATTAAATAGTTCTGCACCCAAACTTAAAAATATTTAAAATAAAATTAAATAGAGAACCAATGCCGACACATTTAACACTAAAGTATGTTTAGGTGGTGAACCATGTTTTCTATACCACCCATTGCATTTCTAAGCAGTACCCCTACGGCTCCCACATGTGCCACCATTAATGGATACGAGACATCCGTGACTAGCCAGATCCATGTTAAAAATGCAGAAGTGTATTTCCCCATATAGTGCAGGGTGGATACCAAGTTTCCCTTTGCTTTGGGAAGAGGTCAAACTGAACCCCAATAGCAGCATGCAAGCTGCTATAAGATAAAGTTAGATTCAGGGTTACTGTGCAACGGAAAACATTAAGTTGCTAAACCCCTTTAAGCACTTGCACAAGTGTCACCTCTGTTTCCCAGAGGGAACCAGTAGCCCACCACTAAGGCCATGCATCACCTGCACTATTCTAGAGCACTATGGTTCACAATCTCACACTGGTAACCCTTACCTTAACGGGATCGAACACGGGGGCATTATCATTCGAGTCTGCAATTTGGATAATTGCTGTTGCCGTTGTGGATAGACCTGTGCCTTCCATGTCTGCAGCTTGCACGGTCAGAATGTACTGTGGTATTCTCTGCGGAGAACAGATACAAAATTAGCTGGATCATATAAAGATCTGATTCAATGCATGTACTCTGAAAAGGCAAAGGACCCCCAACCTCTCTATCCAGGCCTGTTGCAATCACGCTGATCACTCCCGTCAAACTATTGATGGTAAAGAGTCCAGGCGCTGGGTCCTCTGGCTCCTGCTTTAGAATAGAGTAGCCGAGAATGGCGTTGCTTGTATCAGGGTCATCGTCGTCTGTAGCCGTTACGTTCATCACAGAAGTACCTGTGGCAGGACAGCGTTAGCAGACAGCGATAAGGCAAGGTCTAAATTTGTGCATTCTCCATAGTGCAAGATAAAGGAAGCTGGAGTTAAGCCCCTCTCACCTGGCTGAACCCCTTCTCGAACTGATCCCCTGAACACTTCCTGTGTGAACTTGGGTCTGTTATCATTCTGATCAAGGACCTTGACTATGATCTCCATAGGCTCTTCCACCGGCTCGCCACTTGCCGATACTGCATGAGATTGGAGCTGCAATGGAAACAAATCTAGTTAACATTAATGGAATTAAAATGCAAGGACCCGAATGCTGGGCAATTGAGCGCCATAAACACTGCCCATACACTGGCAGATCTAGGCTCAGTTGCCTTACTGTACTCTACCAAGAGCAGCCAGACATGTCACCAACATGTGGCATTTTCCAACAGTTCGAACATCCATAAGATACTTACAATATACATTGCATATTTCTCACGGTCCAACGGCTGGTTCACCAGCATCCAGCCAGTCTCCATCTCTATACTGAAAAATCCCACGGGAGGGGTGTCTGCGCCCTGTCCTGTTATGCTGTAGAAGATCTTTGCTTTTTTGTTGGATTTAATCTGGGAGGAAAAAAAAAAATATAAATTTAACAGACATTTGCTTTCATTTTCTCAACTAAAAGGTAAAAACAAAACCCCAACGATTGATTGGTTGTTATGGGCAACATATTTAACCATAACACCGTTTTCTTTAGAACAGTCCCCCCCCATAGTCTTAGTTTTGCCCATTTAGCATCTTCTCTAGGACTATGGGTTTACATTATTAGTTTGGGTGAGGATTAGCCCAGCCATAGCTTGGTCTTACCTGTACCAGCTGCTTAGGGAACTGGCCCCTCTGATTCTCCGGCACATTGATGGGTGGGATCACCCATTCCCTTTTCCTTCTCTTTAGGCCCTTCTGTTTCTCTGGGAAGGTCAGCAAAGGCAACTTGTTTTTCCGTGGAGCTTTCTGCAGAAGAACAAAAAAAAAAAAGAAGTGTTGGAGATGATCCACACACAGAACCCACTACGATCTTGAGTGATTGACAAAGGTTGTCGATGCCTTCAGTGTTCAGCTTCTACATTCAGGTAGTTCCTCAATCTCATGACACTAGAGATGGTCTGGACAGCAGATCAAATCACTCATTGCAACTTTAAATAACACTGGCAAAACTAAAGCTTGCTGTATGACCATTAAGTCTCTTCTTACGAATAGGTCGTCTGTTGGCCAATCTGCCCGACCTGATTTGGCTCTTCCATACGACCACTGGTCTAACTAAAGCAGCAACAATACAGATATCCCTTAATGGTTTATAGCCCAGTGCATATAAACACAAGATACACCAGTACTAGTATATAGAGGAGCAGGATGGTACTATTGGGGCCTTCAGGGAGGACTGAAGGAATCAGGCAGATCAATGACCCTGTATTTCATTTTACCAATGATCTCTGCACTATATTTTGCATTGTGTGAAGCTTTTGAAATAAATACACGAATGGGGGGACAAGGTAAGTAGTCATTGTATGCAGAAGTCAATACCTCTTTATATCTTTTGAATTTTTTGATAAGAACTGTTGTGGAAAACTTATTCCCCTGCGCATCCCACGTGGTGACAGAAAACTTGATGTCGGGCCCGTGAAGCTTCACATGTCGTTTTGATATCAGGGTGCCGTCGATGAGCACCAGGAACCGGGGGTCTCCCACATCATATTTGCCATGTTTTCGTGCCGTGCAGTCAACAAAATGTACTGGAGAGAGAATTAAAGGGAAAGGAGAAAGTGTAAATTAACCTATTCAAATTTCTCCTCACAGAAATATATGAAAGATGCCAAAACAGATTTCCTTCTATTAAATACATTTTAATTATTCTTGCCAGCCACTAACAAATTCTCTGCAAGCAAATGCTCATCATTTGTATGACCTAAGCTTATGTCACATGACCTGGGGGGGGCAGCCCCCCAAGACCTCACACCACATTACCTGGAGTACCCCATTAAATCTGAAGGCCAGAATAAAGCCCAACAGGCTCTATATTTTATATGCATATTTTAGAGATTCCTTATAATTGTTTATATAACGCCAATTGCCCAGTGCTGTATGGAGAACGTCACATCAGTCCCTGCCCCATCGGAGCTTAGTCTGAATTCCCTCGCACAGAGGGAGACACCAGGGTCAATCTTTGTCAGCAGCCATTTAACTTACTACTACTGTTTCTGGAATGTGGGAGTAAATCAGAGCACCGGGAAAAAACCCACGCAAATACTGGGAATACACAAACTCCACACATAAGGCCCTTGTCAGGAATCGAACTCATGACCCCAGCGCTGTCAGGCAGAAAAGCTAACCCCTATCCCTTTTGCAGCTGTTCATAGGCTCATAGTATTGTAAGGGTCAAACTAGTGCTTTGTTATCAGCCACAGTAGGAGCAGGCTATCAGCTATTTATATAGCGCCACTAAATCCACAGCACTGTACAGAGTACTTACATCAGTCCCTGCCCCATTGGAGCTTACAGTCCAAGTTCCCTAACACAGACAGAGACTAGGGTTAATTTAATAGCAGCCAATTAACCTGCTAGTATGTTTTTGAAGAGTGGCAGGAAACTGGAGCACCATGAGGAAACCCACGCAAACACGGGGAGAACATACAAACTCCACAGATAAGGTCATGGTCAGGAATCGTAACTCTAGTGCTTGAAGCAGACTTTGTGGCACCCATCACTACAGGCACTAGCGAAACTGTTAAACGCTGGTGAAAGCCACTAGTAAATTTTGGCTTGATCAGTATGTTAAATTGCTGAATATACAAGAAAATGCTGAAGACAACTTCACAGCCCAAATTTTCCATTTTATTTGTATGCTTCTGCAAGTTAAATGAAGCAATGCATAGGAACCAATATGGATAACGCTGCAGGACATACAGGAAATAAAGTCATCAAATAGTCACACTTGAGTAGTTGTTACTTCGTGCGACTCATGCATGATAGATGTGTACAGCATGCAGGTGTAAGTCAGAGTCTCCATAGCCTGTAACAGCAGCATGGCCTCTTTCTGTAACAAGCCTGCAACCATCTCAAGCTACTAGAACAAGGGCAAAGTTGATCAATTTAGTTGTGCAAACAGGAGTTGCCTATTGAAAGCCCCCTATGTACAACTAGTTTCAAGGACTACAGCTGTTCACACCAAAATTGATCCTGCACCTATTCTATTGCACATCATTCAACCTGTATCAAATTGGCACCACTAAAGCTAAAAGTTGAATTATATAAAATCTGCAAATAGCAATAAAGAGGCAAGTATATAAAAAGCTCAGTGAAAGTAATGCTTGTGTTGGGAAATTCATTCCGATACAGCAGACATTGTACCGATAATCCCAGCCTGAAACGGCCGATGACTGGCTCGCCCTCAGCTACAAAGCACATACAGAGTGCAAAATACAGTTCTGTTCAGACAGCTTGTACGTTAGATCAATTAAGGTCTTAAGTGCCCTCCTCTATCAAGTTATTTTAACTGTATCTATACATCTGAATATTACCAGTTTATGTAAGGCAATGTGTTTTAGGCTTAGTGGGTCAAGAGCCATAGAGTTTCATTTACCTATACCAGGCCTGACCAAACTGTTGCTCTCCAGGTGTTGTGAAACTACAAGCCCCAGCATGCTTCGCCAGTAGATAGATAGCTAATACCATGCTGGGACTTGTAGTTTCACAACACCTGGAGAGCCACAGGTTGGCCAGACCCGACCTGTACAGTCAAAATAAAGTTAAGAGTCCATAATCTGCCTTTGACTTATTTACTGCATACTAGTAGGTTAAATACACAGTTATATACCCAAAAATCTGTTTTCTGACATGTAAAAACTAAAAAAAACAAAAACACAAAACATTTTAGGAGGTTTCTTATTTTGTTTTGTGCAGTCTCACATGAGCAATAACTCATAACATTTTATGTTGCCATTTTACTGCTTCCATATCAATAAGTTATTTGAGCCAGGTGCAGCAAAGTGCACTGTTATTTGATCAGGAAGCGCCACCACCTCTATAGAACAGCAGAACATTTAGCAGCCAGATCTGGAGCATTCTGGTTTGTGTGTTTACATCATGCCAAGGACAAAAGATGTCTGCAATGATCCCAGAGGAAATTGCTGCTGCTCAGGCTGAAGAAGGTTATAAGGCCATTTCCAAACAGTGTGAAGTCACTGAAATGTAAGGCTATCCGTCCATGCCACCCGAAGCATGGGTAAAACGAATCATGAAGTTGGGCACTGATCCCAAGGAAGTAACAAATACAAAACACTATGGCTGAAAGGCCAAACCCAGCTCACCACGTGACAAATGTTGTGTCGGGACAAAGCTCTGCTTAAACACAGGACCTCAAACATCCATGAACTGAAGCAGTGTTGAAAGAGCAGAGGCCCAAAGTTCCACAGATGAAAGAATCACTTCAACTTATTGCAGCTTAAGGTGGCTCTACAACCTAGGTGCACTTTTTTCCCCAATGACTTATGTCCAAACTCTGCAATCAGAATTACACCAACAGTTAGTTAAGGAGGATGCAAAATTAATTCTACATAAAGCTTCCAGATAAATGGTTGATGCATTTTGGAATGTTTTTAGGCATAGTTCTTAAGAAAAATATGTTGCAAAACTAGTGCAGGCACGAGGAAATCACACCTGGAGGACTAAAAACGTTAACAGCAAAACAGACAGACGCTGCACTCCCTTATTCGGAAATGTATAACATTTACCAGTTCCCCATTTGTTTCTCAGACTGAAGATCCAGAGAACAGTTTATTAGCTGAAATAACAGTTGTAACCTTAACAAGTGACTTGAAAAGGTGAATTGCTGCAACCAAAGATGTACCAACAAAATTTTATGGTTCCATGTCATGCCATCATTTATTTATATAGCACCACTAATTCTGCAGCACTGTACAGAGAACTCACTCACATCAGTCCCTGCCCCTTTGGAGCTTACAGTCTAAAATCCCCAACACAGACTAGGGTTAATTTGATAGCAGCCAATTAACCTACCAGTATGTTTTTGGAGCGCGGGAGGAAACCCACACAAATACGGGGAGAACATACAAACTCCACACAGTTAAGGCCATGCCACTGTATACAGGCCCACCCATCACAGTACAAGAGTGAACTACTAAGCCATCCTAAAAAGAAGGCTTCAGTTAGGTCTGTCAGCAAAGGGTCACAATTGTTCCAGCCATGAATGTTCTTCCAAACAGTCTGCGCTTCAGAAGCAAAACCTGACTGAAAGGGTTGGACAATGGACATAAGTGTACAATAACACTGCTCTAGAGTATGCATACAATAAATCCAACAGTGTGAGGTAACATTGGGTACATTTGCTATGGATCTGTAAGCGCTATAGATAAGAGTATTTCCAGTTCTGAATTCCACATCGCTCAGTGTCACAGGACAGCCTGGACATGGCTAATTGATCAAACTGGCTCCCCAAGTAAGGAGCTGCTGAAGGACAGGAAGATTCATTTAAGATCAGCCAGTGAGATGTAACACGTCTCAATGTACCATAATGAGATCTCTGTATGGGAGGTGGGGGTCACAACAGGTAGACAATAGGAGCTTTGTATTCACAGTAAGTGAAGGTCACTGCAGATTTGCAAGAAGCAGACAAAGGACAGCGACTCCTTCACAAAACTTTTATGTTGGCCATATTTTAGAAAATGGCACTTAGAGTAAGTTCTATACTCTGAAGTCTCATCTTAATGCTGGTTATACAGTTCACTACTGATAATTATAAGACTACTATAATAGAAAACAAAACTCGTGCAGACACGAGAACATGCGTGCATCACATCCCTGGGAACTAAATCATGTTTATTCCACCCACAAGGCTGCTGCCTTCATATTAAAGGATCATACAGGGCCATTGTTTTCACACTTTGTACAGCTCAACAGGTTAAATGCAAGTAACACACCCTCCAAAACTACAATGAGTAAAGGCTTTCTGCCATAGGACATAACGAGTATGGATTGGTTTTTAAAAACATACCATAAGACAGCCCTGACCAAACCATGGTTCTCTAGGTGCTATAAAACTAGAAGTCCCAGCATGCTTTGCCAGTAGATAACTAGCAGATAGGGACTTGTAGTTTCACAACACCTGGGGAGCCACAGGGTTTTATTGTCTGGGCACAATTGGGAGAGTGGCAAATACATAACAAGCTCCCATCACAATAAGTTTGAGACCATACAAGATCTGGACAGAGACTATTCCTAGCTCATCATTCTCGTGATAAGGGAATGCTGTGAAAGGGCATAGACTCTTACCCCAAGGCTAGGACTTTGAAGTGTGCACACAGTTTGCATGGATGAGCCAGAGATTTATTGGAGAGAATTCTGAAGCTGGATGAGCCTTGGGTGCCATCAACACGCACTTTAACTCTTTCCGCAGTTAAAGGCTCAAAACAAGAAATACAAGCTGCCTTAGATCAGAGCAGCTAATAAATCAAGAATACTTTGTGCAGCCACTTCAGAAGTGCATTAGAAGACAATTGATAACTGTTGTGATTGCAGGGAAGATCCCCCCACATACTTCCTGTTCAAGTCTAGAGATAAACACCACACTCAGCATCCATTCAAACAGCTCATAATAAACCAGCACATTCTACTGCATAGCAATGCCAATACATCAAAGTTATACAGAACTAAGGGTACATTCACAACTGTATTTGTGTGTATCAATATTAGCTCATGTATTTTAGTTTTTGATGCCCAAAAATGTCCACTAAGCCCAATGTAAAGACGCCTTGTATAACAAAAACAAACATTAATACACAAGATTCCGAAGCTTCTGTGCTGTAGCCCTCTGGCTCTGTTAAGGAGACCTATGCAAAAGCTGCCGAAACGTAGCAACACTGGGTGTAAATAGTCCTTTAAGTGGACGAGACTTGGCATTCTCCAGCAATGCAATAGTTGATGTTTGATCTATATTCAGATTACTAGAGAAGAGCTGCTGATCATTTTCCTGTGGGCAAACATGTGACAAAAACAGGGCACAATGAAACCTCTATCTGGTGCCTGGCTGACAAGCCCCAGGACTGGGATGGTCACCAAAGAATCTAGCACCCAGTTGTAGCAAGAATCCAATCTCAAGTCTTCCAATGGCTGCATGCATTAGGATTACAGCAAGAACAAGTACTGAAGGAGTTTTTAAACTTAGCGGAAGAATACAAACTTTAATGAGGCACAGAAAGATGTTCCCCATAAAGAGATGTTCTGCTGATTACACTGGGTAAAGAAGCAGAATGCAACAGCTTATACTATTTAAATGTGTTACATTAATTTATTGAAATTGGACACTAAAGCTTGCTTAAAAGTAAAGATGTTAATACAGATTAACTCATAAGGACATGTCAAAACTGGTGTAAGGTAAAAAGAAATCTCTTCCTATGAGAATTTTTTTGCAATGTTTTAGAAATGTGTTGGCACAAGAACAGAGAGATAGTTTCCTGCTCAGTGCTTCCTAAGCCAGTGAGCACTGGTCTGAAACCCAATTAAAAACACCAGGCACAGAGTGTTGCAGAAGAACCTATTGGACCTCTATAAAAGCGCACTTATGTGGCTCACATTACATGGGACATACAGCTATATCTGATCAATATAGGCCTGTCTGCAGTATCCGAAGAGAGTTTGCATAACCAAATTGCTTCACTAAACATATTACTGTAATAGAATTAAGGGCTACAATGCTACAACACAAGTCCTGTTTGCTCCACTAAAGACCAGTTCAAGCATCAAAGTAATTCAGTGTCAACGACATCCTGCTCAACCCCCCCAGAAAGGAGACTATGCAGTAAAACAAATTGCACCTCATTTCTTTTCAGCCCAGGCTGTTGATCTGGCCATTTACATCACACATTGGAAACGGGAGAACACGTCCACCTATTTACATTGTGCTGATGGGTTGGTTTCATCAGATTAAGTACAGGCTGAAAAACAGCAGCAGCTGGGGATACCTAAAGGACAATAAACACCTACAGGATGTATACCAAGGAGAACACTTCACAAACACCTATGTTAGTACTAGTTGTATGGCCCACACAGCATTAGGCAGACAACAATTACTGTATTGGACAGGAAATATGCGCTTCAACCGGTGAAGCAACGATTGTATCAGGATTACAGCAAATTTAGACTATACAGAGAAGAGGGGATAAATCTGAGACAGTGTGTTTTAATTATACAAGATTAAAAGTTAGCTGTTTATGTCTTGGGTTTGCCATGCTCACCATTTAAAAGCCATGACCCCTTCACATCATCCCCTAATCACCCCCACCAGGGGTGTGTCCAGTGCTTATGAACCCTGACCCACCTCCAGCCATCTCCAAAACACCGTTCCAGTGCCGTCTCCGTTCACCACCGCTGTCCGTGGTGAACTGGGCATACCTCTAAAGTTTCTCAAGGCAGGTTGTCCACAGGTCTGAGAGCAGGAAAGCCCTTTAAATCATGACTGTCCCCCAATTGCCCCAATTTTGGTGACGGTATGGCTTAAGACCCCAGCAGGAATTAGTGAAAGCTGCAAGAACAGATAGTGACAGCATTAGTCCAGAATGGTGGTACAACAGCAATGCTGTTAGGGAAAAGGGATTGTTTGGAAGGGGGGGGGGGGGGGTTCTGCAGGCAGTCACTTCTATAAGTTGTGCAAGTACCAGCAGCACACAGACGCTGAAAGGAGTGTTACATGGCTCCCAGGCACCTTACAGCCTAACTACACCTTTGCTCAGGGCAGTCAGTCACATGCAATATTCTCAAAGGAACAGTGTAAGTCAAGGCCACACAATTCTTCCTGCAAAACTTCATTTAGGTACTTCAATATCAGTAGCAACAGAAACTGAAGCAAATACAAGTCTCCAGGTACATACAAAACAGAATAGTACCATCAGCTCAGAGAAGGATTCTGCAGCTTTTTGCTGTTCATCTACAGATCCCAGGAAGCTCTGAAGATGAACTGATCACCTGCTGGAAATAAGGTCATTACCAACCAAAGTTGTGTGACACCTGTAAGATTAAGGTGACCTCAACATATGAATCTCCTGCCTCAATTGTTACATTTCCCTCAACAGTTTCCAGAAGATTAGATCAATAAATGCATTATGTTGAACATAATTGTTTTATAAGACGACTATTTTAAGTTACAGTATAGTTTATGACCTTCTGTCCCCAATTTCCATCAGCCCCATGTTAACGGAGCCAAGAATAGATCCTTCCGACTCTTCCCACATCAATGGCGAGAACATACTTGATGCTTGTTATAAAGCCTGTCCCTATTTGGTTTTCAGTCACTTCAAGACTGACCTATCATTTAATGCACCAAATATTTGTTCAAGTAGTATGTTTGGTTTATCTATATGCATTTCTATAGCTTTAAAAAGGTTTTTAATTCACTTTAGTCCCTGCACCAGCAAAGCTTACAATCTAAAATCAGCCATACAAGACATATCACCCTACTATTTTTTGTACTGTAGGAAACTGAAGTGATTATATTATCATTTAGACTCATTGTAAGGTGTGTGTACTTTGACTTAACCAATATATAAGATATCAGAAGAGTAGGATGGCTCAACACCATTCAATCTTTTGTAATTAGATATCCAGAGTTGTTATCATGTAGACTGGAGAATACTATCTATATATATATCTATATCTCTATATATCTATATCTCTATATATCTATATATCTATATATCTATATATCTATATATCTATATATCTATATATCTATATATCTATATATCTATATATCTATATATGTGTAAATAAATAAAGTAGACAAACATTTCTTGCAACTGCAGGTCATATTGATTTGACCCCTCCATAGTACTGCAGGTTAAATTAAACAACATCTTCATACCATATAGTCCATGAATAAGGAGTATATAGGTACAGGATTGTAGTGTATCCAGCTTTTATTATCAAGATCATTTTTTATGAGTACACTTTTTAATCTATATTTCGCTTTTTAAATAAACTTTAAGGTTATATTTTAACAAAAGGATGGTCCGAACATATGTTCAGTAAAATAACAGATTATAGAGGATTTTGTGCACCTAAATAAAGAAACTTCTGTTCTTCTCCCTACCTATGATATTGTTTTGTTTCTAGGTAGCACCCCAGTCAAATAGATATATATGATATATAACTGAGTAGTATATACTACTCATGAACATTCTCTTACTAAACTGGGCTAGAATCCTATAGTTGGTGCAGTAGAGCAACCCCCTGTTACACAAGGAAACTGAAGTACCCAGAGGAAACCCAGGGAGAACATACAACCTTCACAGATGGTGCCCTTATCAGAACAGCCACAGTGCTGTGAGGCAGCAATGCTAACCACAGTGGAACAAAAGTTGACAACCCAGAAAGGAGTTTAAACCTTTTCACGGTTAAATATTTAGTCCTCGTGGGAAAGAGGGCAGGCTGCAGTGTCACAGCACTCCGGGCATTGATTAGCACCAACTATTGCCATAGGCCATTAAACATGAGCCATCATTAACAGTACTACAGTCTCTCCCCTGTGATATCACCAAGCTGCTTGTGGCCTGGTTACATCAGCCAGCGCTTGTATCCTACAACAAGCCAACAGATTCAGCAGACGAACTAGTCTTTTTAATAACTCGCATTATTTACTGTCCTCTCAACAATCTTCCTGCGCCTAAACAACGTGTCAAGATGGTGTAGTGAGGACATTTGCCTTCTCCAATCAAGATCTGAACAGTGAAGCATGCAAAACTTGTATCTGTGCGAAGCTGTGAAGGATGGGGCAAAGCGTACCAGACACGGAATGTGACTGCTGCCATAAGAGGGCATTGTCCAGAATGGGCAGAAGCAGAAATTTTAAACAAAGTCCATTTTTGTGACAAACTGGAGATAAAAGGGGTGACATGTTTGAAGAATGTGTAGTTTACCACTACTTTCTGCTTCCAACATTTTTTTGGGAGAACACACTAATATGAAGTCAAGGGACAGGATTTTAACCGCAAGGGGATCGGTGCAAAGTAACCGAGCCTCATAGATGTTGGGGTACCCTGCGAGTTCCACTCTCTCCGAACGTGTGCTGCACAGTCTCCTCCTCACATGATACCATGGCTCCTGTCACCCACAGCCCCTTCCTCTCAGACACAAGTGGACAGATCACAAGGTATTGGCACACTTGTCTGTGGCTCTGCTTGGTCTGATGACCTGTGTGTGACTAGGGTTCAGACATCCAATACTATGCAATCTTCATCTGAGGTTTGTAAAGGCATCCACACCTTACAAAGAAGTGCCTTTTACAGACAATATGCAAGCAAGCCCACGGAAAATAAATGCAGCTGTTTATGGTGGATAGAAGCTTCTGTTAAATGTTCATAAACCATAGGCTTAAGAGCTTTTTAACCTCTGCATTGGTTTCCTTGACAGCCATTGGATTATTTGGAGATGTCAGTCTTTCATGCAAGCGATACAGTTACGGGAAATGAGCATCTATTTCTGAGTCAACCCATCCCCCAGTCACAAGCTACAACCTACACCCAAACAGCAAGATAATATGCAGTGGATACTGGTTAATGGTCATACTTGTAATTAGATCCCGCATTTGTTTTCTAGAATCCTAGTATTTATGCTTGGGACAGGTGCTCCTGAACACCCTACCCCAATCATATGCAGCAGAAGAAACTTCAGAGCAGTCAGAGACCACATGACATGCACCCCAGGGCTCGAAACGCAAGAACAAAAAAAAAAATCTGCTTTGTATCTGAAACAAATGTCATGGAGGAAGAAAAAACCCACATTAAAAAACTTTTGAGGATGTCTTGGCATTTAACTTTCTAAAATCTGAACGCAACGCTTTTGCTCAATCTTTCAAATCTTCTGGTTTCCAAATCAAGCCTAAAGATCTATGTACAAACACACAGGAGATGAAAGTCTAGACTGATATGTTACCAAAAAAACCACTGGCCAGATATATTATCTTGTTCCATTAAATACAGGACAAGAGAGTTCTTGTTAGATAAAAATAAAAATCACATGCCATGTACAACATAAGCTGCATTAAATATGCTTCAAATGCAAAATGTGGATCTGAAAGGAGAAGTTTTCCGTGGGGTACTAACAGCACATGGTAAAGTTTGCCAGATAACTATAAATAGCTGATAACTAGGGTGCCTGAATAACTGCTGAAAAGCTTATCTAAATGAGCACCAGCCTGGCAGGACAAGAACGCCAGCCCTGCCTGCAGGAGAATGGAATGTGTCTGGTTATGCAACAATGCATTTTTCAGGTCACTAATTAAAAAGAGGAAAAAATGCAAGAAAAACCTAATAGTCTAAAAAAAAAACACCCACCAACAAACCGCCCAGAAACCCCAATACCAGGAGAGTCACCACATCAAGAACACGACACCTCCCCTCAAATCACATTTTCATCTGACATGAAGCCCAAAAACCTATTACTAGTCTGATAAATGGGAGTGGCTTAAGTGTCATGATGAGAAATGAGACTTTGAACACTCGTATTTCACAAGTACTCATGCCCATGTTTTTTCCTACTCTCTTTTAAAGTACAACAGTCACCTAACCATGTTACCCCCCTCATAAAACCAATGGATGTGCAATTCTGCAAAATACATTTTTAATATATGCAGATTTACAATACATGGCAAATTAAAAATAAAAAATAGGGTACAACAGCAGCTTTCTGCTACTGAAATTAGATTACATGATCATCTGATAACATTTCCTCTAACACTCATTAGGCATGTCAAGGTTAATACACAGTTCTCGTTACATCAATTCCCTGGGTTCCACAGATTAGACCATCTCTGGAGAAAAGTTCTCAACAATAAAAAAATAGGGATCATGTAGACAGACACCATTGTGCAGTGAATGATCAAGTTCACCGACATCCAATGCACATGGAGACAGTTGGCACTAAATGGTAACTGCCACATATGCAAAGTACACAAATAAGGAAATGTTTCTGCTTCCTGCAATTCAGAGTGGTGAGAAAACACACAGACTACATTGTAGCCTATAGTGCAACACTGCAGTTCAACCAACGGAGCGGGCGCTGTAGATTTGCTAGCCACATGTAATCTACAGATGGGCTGCAAAGCAAGATGGGGCATTAAAGCCAGTAGTTGCAGTGTATGGCTTGGCATGATCTGGCTGGCATATGGGGGGGGGGGTCAGTTGAACAAGCACCTGACGTAGTTAGGAGCATCCTTTTGCTGGTCAGCTTATGACCCGATTTTCTATCTTGTCTAATCATTTAGACACTCTTGGATCAGTTTGATTGGATGAACTTCTGAAGGCAGAGTTTGTACTCCGCCAACATATGCATATAGGAAATATGGCTAAACACATCCCAGTGGATTGAACATCCCGAGATAATAACTAAACCAAAAACCTATACAGTTCCTTTTAAAGCAAAGGGGGTCTAAATTGTTAAGAAATGAGATAAGTGGCTGGTACTGACAGATTAGTGATGTCAGCCATCTGGCTGTCTCAGAGAGTGAGGGAGTGAGTTAGGGGATTTAGACTAAGCGCCAAAGCGGCAGGGACTGATGCGAGTTCTCTGTACAGCGCTGCGGAATTAGTGGCGCTATATAAATATAACGATGTGTCAGCAGGGGTAAAATTTACACCTTTAACTGAAGAGATAAACCCCCACACAACCAAACATACGTAATACGATAACACTAGGATTCAAGTAAAACCAAACACCACTCTTCTCCCGAAGAAACAGCCAACAGGCACTCTGACCCTGTCACAGCATTATTCAAATATAATGTATTTCAATTGGATAACATTTTGTGCTCAAGCGATTAGAGCATTTGCCTGGCATCCTTTCCGCTTTACTCGGGAATTAATCACTATTTAGAGCAGTTAGACATGGAGTCACAAGCACCCGACCTCACCCATAAAGAACACATTTGGGAATAAACTTTAAATGACCTACAAATAACTTGTTCAGGTCTGTAACAGATCTAGTGAGATGTAGGAGACATCTGCACATGTTCAGGTACTTCTCAGAATTTAATATATGATGGCATCATATATATATATAATAAAAAAATAAAAAAAAAGGCTTCTCCGCTAGTCTTACTGAGCCATTCAGAGCCTGAAATGGCTTCTAGGATTAGTTTTAGAGGTTTTACATATATATTTGACGAATACAAGTAACATTTAAAAGTGGGATAGGCTAATTTCTATGTCCACTTTTAGTGAAAGTTTTTAAGAAGCCCCTTTTACTGAATGAACAAGGGTTTACAGGGCCCTATTCTGACCTTGCAGCAATAGGCCAAAAGATATTTTGCTGGGACTTTAACAGATTATTTCAGGATCAAGATATGGTTGTGCATGCAGCCTACTACTCACCAATCAGCCTGTTAAATACAATCTTAGGCCCCAATCATGTAGATGAAAGGTTCCCAAAGGAGACACCATAATTCAGATAAAGGGTACACTGGTTAGAAGTTATGCTAGGTACACACTGAAGAATTTTCCGACCAATGAGTTCTCAAACGATTGAGCCTAGGACTGAAACTGATCAGTGTGATGATTCCTGCGTACACACGATTTACTTTGAGATCTGTACTCTTCATCTGGTCCTCAGAATGACCGCACAGTCTTCATTCTTGTCACACTGATTAAAACCATCTTGTTATAGCTATCCACATGTACCAACGAATTTTGTTTGTTTCTGTGACACTGAAACAAAACATTCAGTCTCAGAACGAACAAATAAATTATTCCTTTTACAGCACACTACATTTATTCACCAGGACAGTCATCACTAGCATCAGCTGAAAAGAAATCTATGACAGAACTCTATGTAGATCGTATACACACTACATCAGTCAATGATTGCTCGGAAAATATTAAACAGTAGGACCGACCAAATGAAACAATCTGCACTTTGGGACAACTTTAGATCGTCGTGTCACTATATATACTCACGATATCTGACCAAACGGTCGGACGATTGGAGGTTTTTCAAGCAAACATCGGACCAGTGTGTACCTAGCCTTAGGCTGGTTACACTACAGAAAATCCCCCCCCCCCCCGATGCAATGTTGTTAACGATCTTACAAGCAACTGTAAGTCCTGATCAGCAGCAGATTCATGTGTACACACTATACGTTTTACTAAATTTACCTTCAGATCTGTGCTCTTCATCAGTCATAACCATCGGCTGAAGAGATTGTGAATAAAAGGAGATCTGCCTACGCTGCTTGTCATGAGTGCACACTACAGAATTTCCCTGACCTTGTTCATGAAGGTTTTTAACCTATTTATAAAATCAAGTGATGCAATGAGCTTTGGTACAATAACACGACCGTAGGAGCGTACACGCTAATGCAATATCAGATCCAACAGTCATTTATCAAGCGATTGGCAGATTAGTCTGGTGAAAAACCTGTAGTGTGTACCCAGCCTTAGCAAACCTCATTGTGAAAAGACAGAAAAAGTATAATTTATCTTGAAATCCCTTTAACAGGATAGACACTATACAAGCTGAAAGCCTGTGCAAAGCATTTGTAAACCCTCTTTCCATTAGTACTATAGATCCATTAGTAGAGCATGACCCTTCATGTACCGCTTGTCTTATGCCTTAATGTACATAATTACCAGCACATCATAAGACTAGACTACTGCAAGCACAAAGCTTAAGTTATTATAGCACACAGTAACAGATTAAAATTGATTGTCATGCAAGGTTATTTTTATAAAGACAACCCTTAATGCCCTACCAAGATGTTCCATTTCATATGGGTGTGGTTTCATTAACTACCTTTTAATGACAGGCCAATTGCCACATTATCAAGGACCAGCTCTCAAACCCACTTATACCATCCACACTGAAAGCAGACACCACCACCATATGTAGTAAACTGGTTAGCGTTACTTATTGCCATGACACATTGTTTTAAGGAGAGAAGCATTTCCTTGACTAGAATAATTAGTGTCCTGTAGAAAGCAAGTTGCAGTTTTATTGCCTGTCAACACTAAGCTTACTTTAGGTGAGGGGAGGAGTGGGGTTACCTTTCGTAATGAGACCCCCACCCCCGATGATTGTTTATGGCTAACAAATACCAACTGTCAAAACACATTTGGCTTACCAGTGTAACATTAATCAGCAGAAGCAAGAACAAACGTCATACATGCATCAGTGTAAAGTAGAAAAACAGATACACTCAGTCTGCGGAACCATCTATACCAGCATGTCCACAACAGCTGGAGAGCCATAAGTCACCTAGAGCTGGTTAGACCAGCTTAATTCTTAGCATTTCTTTAGTGTGTCCTAATTCGGATATCTATATCCAACTTACAAAGAGTGGTGCAGGTATCAATAGGATCGTTACTCCAATTAAATAGATCAGATTGATGGATTTGGCCGGGTTATTGGAAAGATTGCCCTCTGCATTGTTAGAATAGTGTGTGTGGTTGACAATCAACTTATCAGGGTTCACCTAGCAACGCACATTGGAGTGTGGACCCTCAGTCTGCACTCCCCCTGAAACGCATGAACTAACGAGGATGTGGGGTGCTCAAACCAGTATTCAATACAGAACTTTGAGGGAGGGGCATATATGAACAGGTGAGACCAGTGATGGGAGGAGCAACAGGTCGCTAGTATTGCGCAACATGGGATAAAGATAAACCGCACCTCAAAGCCCCCATTAATGAATAGAGCTGCAGACAAAGCATAGTAGAGAGGATGCAAGGCTGGATGCTTGGGGAACGTGCAGATTAAAGCCAGATTCTACATATGCATATAATATCTGATCTCACTATAGATAACAATTTCCGTCATTAGTGACAAATATTTACAAAAAGCGTGTACTTTCAGGTCATTAAACCAGCTCAGGGTTTGCGCAGAACACTTAAGACAGAAAACTGTAGTCCAAAGCAGGAATACACAACCACAATATTTCATTAACCCCCTAGCTCTGCAGTTAGGCAGCAGGCTTTTTAATAACAGAAAGGCAGGAGTTTTTCTTTTACCATGGCCAGTGGTTTCAAGTTCATAAACTGAGTGTACATAATACAGATTACAGAAACAATCTAAGATGCGGCCTATACGGACAAGAGGTGTATTACATTGCACTTCATGTGCACCTGGAACAAAATATACAATTACCCCTTTGTTAGAGCATATAGAAGAGTCAAGTACTAGAGACAAAAATGTGAAGGAGTTTCACTTAAGCTTCAGTTACACTCAGAAGCACAAGAGCCTGTACAAACACAAAGGATGGCTCAGAGACCAGGGTATTGGCTACCAGACACTATTCACACCAGGAGATCCTGTACCCATGGATAGGGGGGAGGGAACTAGCAGGACTTATCAGAAGTGGGGACAATGGAAGGATTCCTGGAACTATCCAAACTGGGATTATTAACATTTCAAAGAGCATGCTTATTCAGATGGATTTACAGTTCAGCCCTGGCTATTAACATGATACATGATTATGGTCACTTGGGTGAGTGACAAAAGGGGTCACTTTAGTGCATTTTTTTTTTTTTAAATAACCAGAAAGCCCACATTTCAAAGTAACACTGATGCAATTTTGCCACCATATTTGGCAGTAACATGCAATACAATGTTAGTGTGTAGACTGAAAACAAACTTTTAAAAGCACTATTATATGCAAAACGCTGCCAGTTCCAATCAGTTGTATTACATTCTTCAACAATGATAAGAGGGCCTCTGCAAACACTCCCAAGGACAGCTCAAGTGCCACCCCACACAAAGTGAGAAACTGGGGGAGGGGAGAACTTATCTAAATCAAATTTACACAGAGATCTACAACCCCCACAGAGCAAAATGTCACAACCTGGAAGAAACTTTACAGCACTGAGATAAAGTATCACACTGGGGAATTAGACACAACAGAAACTAGGTGACAAGACATCTGTTTAGGAGAGAGAGGAAAAAAAAACCCTCACAGGTAACAGAAGCTGTGGAATGTGAGACTGGGGGTGGGGCGGGATCCATGCAGGTTGAGGTCCATTATTCACAACCAAGAGGAAAAAAATGCATTGTGGGAGATTGGAGTGTGTTATTTTTAAAAATACACAATGCCATAAACTACAAGGGAAGGGGAAAAAAATACACCTTTTGCTCACAGCAGCCCAGACACTAGAGTGTGATTATACACAGGACAACGTAAAAACATCATAACAGGCACATACCAAGTACAACAACTTATTTACCTTGTACACTGACTACACTACAAATCTCTGAAGCACTCACATTTGTTAAATTAGTCGAAGAACAGAATTAAAATTGAGAATGACAAATACAGGTCCATGTATTAAAGATTACAAACTGTACCAGACAGGATGCATATAAAAAAAAATATGGTCATGTAATTTCTTCCTTGGGCTTCAACCACACATCATGTATAGAAGCTATTAAAATACATACAATCATTTTATAATGGGATCTCTACAAGCACTATATGCAGACAGCAAGGTGGGGCTGTAATTCAAACTCGCTGTACCATGAAGGACATCACACAAGTAACAGATTCCAGGTTAACAGTCATTAAAGGCAGAGGACTACTAGCCGAGTCCATTTTAAAGCCTGTAACCCATCTAAATATCCAATAATTCAACAGGAGTCTTCAACACTTTGTACAGCAACAGGCTGCCAACTACTCTGGTACAACAAGAGTTAATACATTGCAACATCCGATAAAACAGAGCCGATGAGACTATTATCATAAAAGCTGCCAGGTAGATTTGTGAATTAACCAGCAGAAGCCAAGGCTTGGATAAACATTAACCCATTAGGAGCAGTACAAGTCCATAGGAAGCTAGGAGGACATTTTATCTCTTTAAAAAAAAGCAGTGTGTACTGAAACAAACAATTGGCTTTTCTAATTTATTGCACACAATGAGAATACCTTTCCCAAGCTTTTTGTCTTTCTTTATCTCCCTTCGGTCTACAGCAATGATATATTCGTTGGAGGAAAAACCAGGGCGACATCCTGATGGAGTCTCACTGAACGAGGGCACCACCTAAAAAGAGAATTGTGGAGTCAAAGGGGACAAGAGACAAAATAGAATATATGGGTATTTGAGTACATCAGTACATAACTCCACAATTACTATTGGATTTATACTGGTTGCCTTTGCTTAATTATGTTAAGGTGTTATACTTTATTGCTGACAAATCAAAATAATTATAAAAAAAGAGAACGCATGTAACCCAAACACGAAGGACTTTTTTTAAATAAAGAGTAGCATTGCACTTTATATTTTTAACAAAATAAGATTTAGTGCAATATAATTTAAAGGCTGATCACTCCTATATATTGTATGGGACAAGAGGGCCAAGTTTGTGATTAAAAGGGTAACTGCACTACACATGGGGTAGACAGAGTCAAAACGTGCACAACCGAACAAAGTTACGGCCGAGTGCAGCAAACTTACTGCATCTGGCGATGGAAAAAAAAACAAGTAATGAATTAACTAAGCAGATTCCCCGATAATAAACAGAAGTCATCAGCTTTAAACGCATCCTACAAAATATAATCTCTTACCTGTAATATGCACAGCAAACTACACAAGCACAACGTCGGCAGTGTAAACCTGGTGCCCCCCATGTGGGTGTTAGAGCCGGGCCCAAAGAACCAGCAATGAACCCTGCAGAGTCTGTAGCACCGTCCGCTCCGCTCACTGAGACCTTTAACTCTGCACTGAGCGCAGGTGAGACCGGCCGAGCGTGACGTAGGCAGGTACCTCTCCTGATTGGCTGGGCCGCCTGTCTCTCATCCCGTCCAGCATGCTCCCGCCCATGGGTGTGAGGGTCACGTGACGGCCTAGCACATCAGGATACCACGTCCATGTTGTGTGTCAGATGTTACAGGGTTAGTCACTGGCTCTTAATCACTTCTTGGTTGTCTTTACTAATTATTTGTATAAATTTATTTTTGTTTGAATGCTTCATTGTTGTGGGTGGCTATTGTTTTGTAATCAAAAAGGGGATTTATGAAATAATTTTATTTTTTATTTTAAATGCTTGCATTTGTATTTCATTACATGTTTTTTATTTATTTTTTTGATATTTTATTTACTTCAATTTATGATGGTTTTTTTTTCCCAGATCATAGTTATTAACATTTAAATACAATTTCCATTTTTGTGCTCCATGAGTAGTTTTGGAAGAGCTGTCTTAACCTGTGGGACATGGCTCTATTTATAAATTCAGGGGATATGTTTACTAAACTGTGGGTTTGAAAAAGTGGAGATGTCTCTTATAGCAACCAATCAGACCCTAGTTATTATTTATTTAGTACATTCTACAAAATGACAGCTAGAATCTGATTGGTTGCTATAGGCAACATCTCCACTTTTCAGACCCACAGTTTAGTATGTATGTATATATATATATATATATATATATATATATATATATATATATATATATATATATACATACATACATACATACATACACCCCTCAGAGTCTAGTGATGTACTGTTGGATAAAATGAGGTTTGCAACACCCCCCAATTCATTGGATTAGTGGACTAGTGTGTTGGGTAGCTGCACAATTATGATTATCATTTATTTTAAAATCTGTAGCATTGTACAGTGCGGGTAGAGTACATAAAGAAGTAGAGGACAAAAGGCAGAGAGAGGAATTACATACAAGGGGGAAAAACAGATTGTGCCACAGTATCTCTTGTTTGCCGCCCTCCCAATCCAAGCAGACTGGTGATGTCACTGACAACATGCAAATCAGGAGGAAAACATTATGTACATAAATATTATGTACATTTGATTTTCCATTTGCATCTCTAGAAGAACATTCTTGCACAGGTAATCAGCGTAACTTTAAATACTTGATCAAAACCTAATTGTTCAGTATATCAAGTTTTATATATCTTGCAACCTGTGTAAGTAGAGCAGGTCTGGCCAACGTGTATCTCTCCAGATGTGGTAAAACTACAAGCCCCAGCATGCTTTGCCAGTCGATAGCTGACATGGCACGCTGGGACTTGTAGTTGCACAACACCTGGAGAGCCACTGTTTGGCCAGGCCTGACATAGAGGTATTACTTTTTATTTTTATATTCTGACGATTGCATTAAAGCACCATTACTTTGCTTATAATCTTGCCTTAATGACTTATGCCATATTTTTATTTTGGTCTATGCTGGATAAGAAGCCGGTCCATGATCATAGCAGCTAAGCACATACTCTGTAAACGCCTGGTGGTTTAGTATAACAGCCGCTCTACACCTGCATGATCTGAGTGATGCTTCGTTGCATTCAGCAAAGTGCAAACTCTGAGGTTAAATGGGGGTCAGGATCCATATTGGATTGTTCTCCCAGGTGTGTGTGCTCCCAGCTCACACAAGCAGCCTGGAGGAAAAGCCTCAATGTGACGTATATTGCTGGTCACAAGTTATCAGTCGCGTAAAGTTCTATGCATCTTAGAAGAGAAGCGCATCTGAAGAACAACATGCAATGAAAGGGTCTATCTGCTCGAGAATAGTCACATGAGAGTCATTCAAATGAAGTATTTCTAAACAGGAGATGAAATATAAGACACCAGTATCACACTGGGGTATACAGTTCTCACCAGTAAATCCAGTTACAACACAGCTCCTACAGGTGTTACTGTGCTCAATTAATTCAAGTTTTAGAAAGCTCAATAAATTAGCTCAGCACAGGTAACTGCAGTGGTAAATTAAGTGAGCAGTTCAAGAGAATGTTATACAGGTGGTAAAAGTCACCTTATCGAGTCTGTTATAAAGACTCACGGCAGAGTTTAAAACACCATATTTTATGTCGTAGACACATTAGCCTATATACACAATATTATACAATATAAAAATATATTTGGTCAATTACTTTGCTACATCAGTGTGAAACAGTCATTTTCAGTGTTTTATTGCTTCAAGGTTCCAGTGAGGGTTGGGGCTTGTCAGTGGATCCCCTGATAACAGGCCAGTCTGAGCCTGTAAGACAGTTACCTTCTTACTATCCTGTTACACACAAGTCAACGTCCCTCCCTTTAATTTATTGGCTTGTACATGAACTTTTGCAACTTTTCCTAAATACATACTTATTACTTTATCTGTCTGGCTTTTTCAAGGATTGTTGTTGGGTTTTTTTCTCCAAAGGCCATTATATTATTTAGACGAATTTTGTTTTTTACAATGGTATTAGACATTTTTTGTTGTTTATTGTTAATCAAAATGTCTGTCTAGATAATTTCAAAACCATTGGTTGAAAATGCAGAAGGATATAACAAAGATAAAGCAATGTGTTTTTGCAGCAAGGTATATGTAAGCCAATAAAATGAATGTTCGTTGAAGGTGGAAAGCTCTGTAAGGCTGGATAGCGGGATAAAGATATTTTTTTTGAATTAAGACGGAAGCCTCGGGGATCTAAATTGATGGGAAATATTCAAATTGTGTGAGGGGAGGAGTGTAGTGAAGATGGCACCTGATTGGACAGCTGGGGGTAGATTTGTCAAACTTTCTGAAAAGGAAAAGTGGAGTTGTTTCCCATAGCGGTTGGTTGTCAAGTACTAACAGCTGCCAATACACGCTATGACTGCCATGTAAATCTTAAAAATGTTGCGACCGCACTAAAACTTTTTGTCATAGCCAGCATTAACTCTGTCAGCAATTTGTGCTAAACTAGCTCTTCTGTGGGTTTGGATTAGATGGGCTAGCCTTCGTTCCCATGTGCATCAATGAGCCTTGGGCACCCATTACCCTGTTGCCAGTTCACTGGTTGTCTTTCCTTGGACCACTTTTGTTGGGTACTAATCACTGCATACCGGGAACACCCCACAAGACCTGCAGTTTTGGAGATGCTCTGACCCAGTCGTCTAGCCATCACAATTTGGCCCTCATCAAAGTCGCTCAGATCCTTACGCTTACCCGTTTTTCCTGCTTTCAACACATCAAGAACTGACTGTTCACTTGCTGCCTAATATATCCCACCCCTTGGCAGGCGCCAGGGTAACGAGATAATCAATGTTATTCACTTCACTTGGCAGTGGTTTAATGTTGTGGCTGATCGCTGTATGTTCACTTATCACTGGTAGCAAGTAGATTATCAGCAAGGTCATATTCTCTCTAATCAATATACTACATAATTCATGCAAATATTTGATAATGCTTTTGTGCTTAGAGAAACCAGTTTTAAACAATTTTTTTTAGAACTGACCATCATAGAGCAGTAGATACACCCGCATGTTACCTGTGTACTATACATTCAATTTAAATAGTTTGATATTTAATGGATGAGATGAAGAAGGTGGAAAATGGAATCAATAAGTTGCAAGTGATGGAATATGACATTTATAACAAATTATCTTCTATGAGAACGTACATGGATCTTGTCTATATTGGTTTCTTGTACTAATTTATTGTCTACACAGACTACTAATATATGCACACAATCCCCTAAATAGCAACATAAACTGATCTAAAGTCACTGTTCATAATTGGTCATTTCTGATGTCTTTACGTCTTTACTATACATACATGGAAAAATATAACCGTAACAGAAAATTAATTATACATTTATCACAATTTGTTATTTCCCAGGATTCAAAGACCATAACTACTTATAAAGGCATAATGTCCACTTAGTTATTCGGAGTTGCTCTCAGTCACTCAGTTGAGTCTCTGTTTGAGCAATGTATACAGGAACCAAAGACATGAAGCTTTCAGTGCGTTTGAAAATGTTCATGAGGCTTGTTTCAAGGATTCATCACCATCTTTTGAGCCTAAAGTAAGTGGCAAAGTTTTGGGGCAGCTAGTGATGAGGCACATTCAAAAGTAAAATTTAGATTTTGCTGAACTGTGTTGGGATAGGTACAGATGGCTGTTCCCTGATGATATCGCAGCAGTTAGATGCTGTTGCAGAGATACAAAATGAGGCAACTAGATGCCCTTGCTTAATACCATTCCCTAAACTTGTCCATGTCCAAGACTTCAAAAGTTCAGAGCATATGCAACTGTATCGGCATCATCAAGGATGTTGCGTATTTCTTTAATGTTTCAGCTAAGCGGAACCATGTTCTTATGAATGATGTGAATGCGTAATCCAGTTTTTCGACCAAATAGAGAAAATTGTTCAGCCACTTGAATATATATCTCAATGGACAGAACCAGCATCATCCCGGACCTTGCTAGTGTTGAGTTTGTAGTGGCATTGCACTGCCAACTCTCGATATTTACATTGTGTTTACCGCTTAGCAGGCTGTTCCAGAAGAAAACTATAGACTTGACTGGCGCTGCTGCCCTTGTCATGGATCTTCTGTCAGATTTGAATAAACAGCGTGTAAACTGCAATGAGGGATTTTCAAATATGTTTTCAAAAGCATCACAGCTTTTATCAAAATTAGATGTTGCAATAGAATTACCCGGTATAACCATGAATAATCAAGTACATAGAGCTAACATTTCATTCTCAATGCCAGAAGATTACTATAGAAGGGCATCCTACATTCCTTTGCTGGATTCCGTAATACGCGATTTACAAAGCAGGTTTTCTGTGATCTCGCTTGCTGCCAAAAAACATCTTGCATTTGAACACTGAGTCACTGGCAATAAAAGTGAAAACATTTTGCAGTACTTATGGAGAACTAATAATAACTAAACCTGGACCGGAATGGGCACTATTATCCCAGGATAACGCTTCCTGAATCTATGGAAGAAGCTTTGCAGGCTTCTGCTGAAGATGTGTACTATTTATTGCTCTTATTGTTGTGATTTCATAGCTATTTAGTGTTTTACTTAAAATAAGGATCAAACTTGATCTTAAAATACATTTATTTGTGTGACACAGTATAGTAGGGTGCAGGCCCGGGAGGAGCCGGGACTGGAGGGGGGAGGAGCTGGGACTGGAGAGGGGAGGAGCCAGGACTGGAGAGGGGAGACAGACTAGGGTCAATTTGTTAGCAGCCAATTAACCTACCAGTATGTTTTTGGAGTGTGGGAGAAAAACGGAGCACCCAGAGGAAACCTACGCAAACACTGAGAGAACATACAAACTCCTCACAGATAAGGCCATGATCGGGAATTGAACTCGTGACCCCAGTGCTGTAAGGCCGAAGTGCTAACCACTGAGCCACTGTGCTGCCCATCATTCATCGTTGCAGTGTACACACTAATGTGATATCGGGCCGAATGGTTGTTTATCGTGTGATTGGCCCAATAAACAGGTTAAAATAAGGATCAAACTTGATCTTAAAATACATTTATTTGTGTGAAACAGTGTAGTAGGGTGCAGGCCCGGGAGGAGCCGGGACTGGAGAGGGGAGGAGCCGGGACTGGAGAGGGGAGGAGCCAGGACTGGAGACGGGAGGGACTAATCAGTAAAGCCCCCCCCCAACCTAAAATAAAAGCCTAGATCCGCCACTATCCCAGTGTAACCCAGACTAAATATATCCACTGAAAAAGAAAAGGAAATACATTTATTGTGGTGCACTACCAGAGACCTACATGTATTAAAACATAGCCACTTTTCTTATTAACAAGTATAGAATGTGTGTCAGAAAAAAAGTGTTTTTGTCTCTTTATTTTGTAATTTAATACTGTTTTTTATATAGCATTCTTAATCTATGTCAACTTCATCAATATTGTACACTCCGATGAACAGTGGTTTATATATCACAGATAAAGAAGGATCTCTGATCTACACACTTTACATTGTTATGTGATGTGGTTACAAATTCTCACATTTCCCTTAATATCAGTAATAAGTTAAAGCAATACATTTAACCACAGAAAGAGACGACTATCTGTAATAACATCAGCAGGCATTTTAAACAAGTGTTACAAGCTATAACAAACACATCTGACAATAAGCTGGGGGCCGCAGGTGAGGGCTCGGAGCCGTCTGTTGCCAATCGCTGACTTATGTCACCGATCAGAATGATATCACATGGATGCCTAGAGATATTTAAATAGTTTGTTCAGTTCCTCCTAGGTTCAGATTGTAGAATACTTTGGGGCTGATTATTGTGAGAATTGAGGAAATATTGATCTCTCCCTTCCATTACCTTAGGCTGGGTATGCACTGCAGTAAATTTCTTCCGATGTGATATTTTTAACGGTTTTAGCAACAGCTGAAAGTCCCGATCAGCAGCCGATTCACTTTACACTGTTTACAAGACTTACCTTCAGATCTGTGCACTTCATCTGTCATAACCATCAGCTGAAAAGATTGTGACTCTGTAAACTCTATGGAGAGCTATGGACACACTGCCGGTCGTGAGTGCGTACGCACTGCAGGATTGGAGCGACATTGATCCATCGTTAAACGAGATTTTTAATCCCTTTATTAAATCAAATCAAATAATATAATGTGCTTTGGAACGATAATTCATCATCATCACTATTTATATAACACCACTAATTCCGCAGCGCTGTACAGAGAACTCGCTCACATCAGTCCCTACCCCATTGGGGCTTACAGTTTAAATTCCCTAACACACACAGATAGACACACAGACTAGTTTCAATTTGTTAGCAGCCAATTAACCTACCAGTATGTTTTTGGAGTGTGGGAGAAAAACGGAGCACCCGGAGGAAACCCATGCAAACACCGAGAGAACATACAAACTCCTCACAGATAAGGCCATGATCGGGAATTGAACTCGTGACCCCAGTGCTGTCAGGCTGAAGTGCTAACCACTGAGCCACTGTGCTGCCCATCATTAATTGTTGCAGTGTACACACTAATGTGATATCGGGCCGAATGGTTGTTTATCGTGTGATTGGCCCAATAAACAGGTGAAAAATCTGTAGTTTGTACCCAGCCTAATTTAGTATGTTACTATTGGTAAGCTCTAGTGTCTCCAATTATACGGCTTAGACCCCAGAGCAAGAACTAGCCCTCAGGGGCTCTTCCCATCCTCACCACTCGCAAGTGGTGCCTGCAGCCTCTCTGCTTCTTACCGTGGCAGTGCCCGCAGCCTCTCTGCTTCTTACCGTGGCAGATGGGAGGTGGGGGCGGCATCGTTGACTCTTCACACTGGGAGTGTGGCGCTGGCCTGTGACATCATAGCCAAGCGCCACACTCCTAGCGTGACACCGACATGGAGGAGTACCAGCCAGTACCCTCAAACAAAATATTGCAACATTAGCGGCTACTGTCATAAAATTCCTCAACACGAGAATTGGTAAATTATTAAGTGAAGGGTATGAATTCCTAGATTTCTTTCTAATCCCCTTATTCTTATATCCTTTTAGTCTAATGACTCTTATTTATTGTTCACAATATTAATTGTTAGTGATACATAATGGTGACACAACAAATGCTGACTGGCGTTTTGCTGTTGGGCTTTAACAAGGCGTCAAGATTCTGCTGCAATTGTCTTTAATTTCCCGGCAGCCAATAGAGTGTGTGCATGTCACTGATCAATCAGCCAATCAGGTAACTTGTTTAGGTAGTTTGAAGCTTCTTCCCTTGCTCAGCAACCTATCGGCAGCGTGGAAGTGTATAATTCATGCCATGGTCTTGACTGTTAATACTAACAGGGAATCTGTTCCCTGATCTGACCTTGCAGGCAATGGATAATACTACATATTACATATATATATGATAAGATACTGTTATCAGTATGAGTTTACCAAAGAACAAACAAAACCCAGTGATATAGATTAAAACGAGCAATAACTAGTGAACACAAACGGAGCCGTAATTGATGATGTCGCTCTTTCAGAAAGAACTGATTACAAAGGGTGTTTGATAAGGATAATTGATATACAATGGATTGTTCACGTTAACACCATTGTAAACTTCTCAGCTATGTGTTTACGATAGAGGCGGATTTAGATTGTGTCTGTCAACAGTTAAGCAGTTTAACACATATTTGGAGCCATGCCTAGAGAATGGTGGTGTTGCAAGCCTAGCGTTTGTGTTAAAAAAATAAAATAAAAATAAAGATGTGTGTTTCTATAGGTGTGCACAATTAAGGTCAAGGGTATATCTGTATCTCCTCACTATACTGATCTTAGTTCTTGCGAAAAATATGGACTAAACAGTACGAAAGGAATATTTGTATTTTTAATACATATAAATTAGTCCATTTGATTATTTTGATACTGAATGTTTTACATTTTTAAGATAAGATTGACATTTCAAAGGTTTGGGGTTTTTTTTTTGGGGGGGGGGGGTTAAGTAATATTGTTGGTCCTAGGTATTTCTATTCCTTTTGTAGCAATTTTAAATTATTAGGTGTAGAATTGTTACAGATTATCCACACCCACGAATCTCTGCACATAGTTTCAGCTGCATCAATGTACTAACTGGTTGAAGTTTTCTTTAAACCGGTTCCTAATGTCATTTGTATAATTTCTTCCTCTGACGAAGTTACTATCGATGTAACGAAACGCGTAACGGTACTATTTTTTTTTTAAAAAAAAAATATATTTTTATTCAGATTTTTGTCAAGAATAAACGGTACAGTATTTGATATGCTCAAACAATTCATAACAATATTAACAACAAGAGTTTGCAAAACAGGTGAGGCATAGAACTCGGAGCCACCACAAACGTAATGGTCCGCAGGATTAGTAATATGCAGATAAACGAGAGTCAAAAGAGATATGGTTATGAGATATCCGGAGTACCATTAGGGGAAACTGGAGAGGGGGAAAAGGAGAGGAAATAGTGGAAGTGGAACATAACAGAAGGGCTCTCTGGTTGTTTCCATTTCTTGGCTATTAAGCATCTGGCTGCAGTCAGGATATGGCCCGGGAGTAACCACATAATTTTGTGGGTGTCAGGGGATAGGGTCAGCTACCTCCTTCCAGAAGGGGATGATTTTCGGGCAGCTCCACCAGATGTGGGACAGGGAGCCACGCTGGCCACAGTTGCGCCAGCAGAGGTCCGAAGATGCCGGATAGATTGTTTTCAGTCTGGATGGGACTAAATACCACCGGAACAATAGTTTGTAGGAGTTTTCTTTTATATTTGTACAGATGGAAGATTTAGCGACTGCCTCGCGTATCTCAGTCCATTCCTCAGGATCCAAAAACTCGGCCATCTCCTCCTCCCAGCGGAGCTCATGAGTCTCCTTGTCAGGCAGATTATGATTCAATAGTAGAGAATAGAAAGTAGATATCAAGCCTTTAGAAGACGTTTTGTTTTTACAGAAGGTTTCTAGGGGGGAGCGATTATGAGGAGCACGAGGGTCTATTAAGGAGGAGAAAATGTGACGAATTTGAAGATATTGGTAAAACACGGAGGACGAGAGATGGAAACGCTTACGAAGATCAGCAAAGGTCGGAAAAAAAACCATTGGGACAATATCGGAAAGAAACAAAATATTCTGTTTTGTCCATTGGGAGAAAGATTTTGGGTTGACCCCTGGAGGGAAAGAGGGGTTATGCCATAGAGGGAACATCTGCTTGGGATTAGACAAGAGTTTAAAAGTGCGGGTGCTATATCTCCATATTTCAATAGAGAAACGAACTGTAGGGGGGAGGGAGAGCAGGGGAGGAAGGTCCTTAGGGTCTAGCCAGAACAAAATACTGGGAGATAGCATCTGGAGGAGGTCAGCCTCTGTGTCGACCCAAAGCCTAGTTTGGGGGGGGAGAATGAGAAAGAACGGCTTGGGTGAGGTGTAACGCCAGGTAGTATTTATGGAGGCACGGTAGCCCCAAACCACCATTCCGGGCGTGACGAAAGAGAACTTTGAGACGAACTCTAGGACGACGGCCGGACCATATAAATTGTGAGATGCTTGCCTGGAGATCTTTCAGAAAGAGTGATGGGACGCGTACAGGGAAAGTCTGGAAAAGGTAAAGAATCCTTGGTAGAATATTCATCTTAACTGAAGCCACTCTACCAATCCAAGAAATATACCTTGGGGACCAGGACTTAAGATCGCGCTTCAGGGCGGCTACTAGTGGGGGAAAGTTGGCCAAAAATAGACGATCATATGTTTTGGTGAGATTGACACCTAAGTATTTAATGTGATGGAGTTGACAGTGAAATTTGAAGGTGTCTTGCAAGTGAGTTTGGGTGTTCGGATGGAGATTAAGGGCTAGAGCTTCAGTCTTATCGGAGTTGATTTTAAAGTTTGAAAGGAGACCGTACTCGTTAATTTCAGCAAAAACAGACGGGACAGAGACATGAGGTTTTGTAAGGGTTAGAAGGACGTCGTCTGCGTACAGGGCTAGTTTCGCTGATCTTAAACCTGTGGAAATACCAGATATATTAGGGTTGAGGTGAATCCTGGAGGCCAGAGGTTCCATCATTAGGGCAAAGAGGAGGGGAGAGAGGGGGCGTCCCTGTCTGGTACCATTCCGAATTGAGAAAGCCGCAGAAGCACATCCGTTAGCCAGGACCGTTGCTGAGGGGTTGAAGTAGAGAGAGGCAATTCCATTGAGGAAGGGACTTTGAATGTTTGATGCTTTGAGAACCTCACGCATGAAAGGCCATGAAACCCGGTCAAAAGCTTTTTCAGCATCAAGCGCGAGCAAACGGTACTATTTTATCCAGTAAACAGTTATATTTTATTCATTCGTGGACTTTAACTCCTTGGGGTATATTTAACAAGCGCAGCGTTTTAAACACGATCATTTTCATTCTTTATCACAATGATAAGGAATGAAAGCTTGTGACTATGTATGAAAATTCTTCTTTAGGAACAGTAGAAAAAGAAAAACTGCTGTTCCTGCGAATACCGATGTCCTGTGTCCTCTACTGTGCACACCTTTGTGTTAGTGACTGGAGGGGATCGCAGGTAAGATGCGGTAAGGGATCCGAAGATCCCTCTACCTCAATGCTCTCCCCATATTCTTCTTCAGACGGCGTTAACCATTGGGCACATGTTCCAAAAATCAAAGATTTTTGGAACTTACTAAATTTTGCAAAATAGCAGTCCCCATAGATGGGGAGGGCTTTTGTGTTTGAAGACACAGCGACATCTGCAGCTGTGCCCTAGTAATACATTGAAGTGATCTATAATTACGCGGCTATCGATTATAATGAAAAAATAGATTTATAAATAGGCCCCACTGAGACGAGACCATCATTTTTCTGAGCTCCAATAAGGAAGGTATCCATTCGCTGTGTTGATCGGAATTACACTGGCAAGTGATCTGCATAAAATCATCTCTCCACTTTTGAACGTTCGTACCTTTTTGGCTGGCCAGCCTAAATATTGATTATAAGGATACTAACCTCAGTGTTGTGACAGCAAAGTGGATGAGATTAGTATTGTGCCGCATTGGGAAGATTCAGGAGGGTATTCAGGTATTTCATCCATCTTTGCCTCGTGCATGCTTAGGGCTAGATTTGCTAAGAATCGAGTTTGGTGGTGGTTTTAAACTGCCACACATCGCCGGCGATTTAGTGGTCCAAACCACCGCATTTACTATAGGGCGGTTTGAGGCTACGATTTAAAATAAATGGTGATGTGTGGCGGATTGAAAAATCTAAACCGCCGTCGGTTTGGTTAAAACCGTCACCAAAACCGCCATCCAAGAGACAGGACAAGACAGTTTTAATACCTGCTTCTGAACGGCTTAATAGCTCAAACATGCTGTTTGAGCTATTTTGCTATTCAGATCATAAGAGAAAGCACCATTAACATTTAAATTATTTGGGCAATCATTATTTATTAATTAAGGGGCAAAATTAATTTAATATTAGCTGATAGGGGATTTTTCCCTCCATTATATTAAGGGTCCACATTATTTAATTATTATATTTTTCAGGCACTTTGTAATGCCAAATTGTGCAACATAAATAATTATATCCACCAGTAACAATCAGTTAATATTATTATATATTTACAATTCCCCATAATATAATAATGTAATAGTGTCCCCTTAAAAAAAAATCCCATAAGTTAATAGTAAATAGATTTTGGCCCTTAATCAATAAATAATGTTTGCCCAAATAATTTAAATGTCACTGGTGCTTTGTCTTATGTTCTGAAGGGCAAAATAGCTCAAACAGCAGCAGTTTGAGCAATCTCGCCACTCACAACCACCTCTTTTATTTTGGCCATTTGGATGATGGATTTGTGGCAGTTTTGCAAATCCCAGCATAGTAAATACGGTGGTTTGTATGTTCATCATTGTTAAAATCGAGATGGCGATTTGTAAAGTGGTGGGTTTGAAAAAGACCGCTCTTTAGTAAATCTAGCCCTTAGAGCAGTGGTTCCCAAACTTTTGCAGTTCGCGGCAAATTTTTTCAAGGCACCCCTCCAAAATAATTACTGAGCAGTCCCGTTTTAGAAGTAGTTGGGTCAAAAAATTGTAATAAGTATTTAGGTCACGACAGATATACTTATTTAGTTTTATGCAAAAATGCCCCTCTGCATCCAGACACTCTGCCCCCTCTGGATCCAGGCACACTGCCCCCTCTGCAACCAGGCACACTGCCCCCTCTGCATCCAGGCACACTGCCCCCTCTGCATCCTGGCACACTGCCCTCTCTCACGTTGCCCCCTCTGCCCTCTGTCCCCTCCTCTGCCCTCTCTCACGCTGTCACCCTCCTCTGCCCTCTCACGCTGTCACTCTCCTCTGCCCTCTCTCACGCTGTCACCCTCCTCTGCCCTCTCTCACGCTGTCACACTCCTCTGCCATCTGCCCTCCTCCTCTGCCATCTGTCCCCCTCCTCTGCCATCTGTCCCCCTCCTCTGCCATCTTTCCCCCTCCTCTGCCATCTGCCCTCCTCCTCTGCTCTCTGTCCCCCTCCTCTGCCATCTGCCCTCCTCCTCTGGTCTCTGTCCCCCTCCTCTGCCATCTGCCCTCCTCCTCTGCTCTCTGTCCCCTTCCTCTGCCATCTGTCCCCCTCCTCTGCCATCTGCCCTCCTCCTCTGCTCTCTGTCCCCCTCCTCTGCCATCTGTCCCCCTCCTCTGCCATCTGCCCTCCTCCTCTGCTCTCTGTCCCCCTCCTCTGCCATCTGTCCCCCTCCTCTGCCATCTGTCCCCCTTCTCTGCCATCTGCCCTCCTCCTCTGCTCTCTGTCCCCCTTCTCTGCCATCTGCCCTCCTCCTCTGCCATCTGTCCCCCTCCTCTGCCATCTGTCCCCCTCCTCTGCCATCTGTCCCCCTCCTCTGCCATCTGCCCTCCTCCTCTGCTCTCTGTCCCCCTCCTCTGCCATCTGCCCTCCTCCTCTGCTCTCTGTCCCCCTCCTCTGCCACCTGTCCCTCTCCTCTGCTCTCTGTCCCCCTCCTCTGCCATCTGTCCCCCTCCTCTGCCATCTGTCCTCCTCCTCTGCCATCTGTCCCCCTCCTCTGCCATCTGCCCCCCCCTCTGCCATCTGTCCCCCTCCTCTGCCATCTGCCCTCCTCCTCTGCCCCGCGCCAGGCGCCAGCTATAGAAAAAAAGAAAGAGCACAGAAACTTACCAATCCGCGCTGCGCTAGGACCCTGCAGCCTCCTCTCTCGCGCAGCTGTCACTGACGTCGATATTCAGTGACAGAGGAGGCTGCAGGGTCCTAGCGCCGCGCGGATTGGTAAGTTTCTGTTTGCTTTCTTTTTTCTAGGGCTGGCCGGCGGCACCCCAGTGACAGCGCCGCGGCACCCCTGGGAGCCGCGGCGCACACTTTGGGAACCGCCGCCTTAGAGTAAAGAGAGAGAGCAGTTTGTTGCAGATAGTCCTGATTATATCAAGGCCCACAACCATTTGAGCTACTGTGTTGTCAAAGACTTTAGAGTACTTACAGGATTATTCAAGCAAATATCTTATTACTTAGTTGCACATTCTATCCATATTTTGGTGAAAGTGTTCTCTGTGAAGTTATCTAATAATTACCGGTTTGAAAAGTATATTGGTAAAATTGCAGTATTTTCCAATTGCAGTTAGAAAATGATTAATTGGATGTCTTATAAGTACTTTTTCTTAAGAGGGAATGGTGGATGCTACCAGAATCCTGTGAAGTTTGGACTGACTAGAGTGATTCAGTGGTCGATAACCATTTAAATTGTGCTGGCACACATTGTTTCTATATAAGTATCTATGCCCATGATGGAGTTTCAGTGACATTGTCTTATGATATGTGTATTTATTTTATATTATACTGTGATTAATATTTTAGCTGAAAAACTTGTGATTGTAGTGATTCATGTTATTTTATTATAAATTGATTTGAATGTTTAGTTTTGATCTATAGCGCTGGGTTTTGTTTGTTCCTTGGTATATCCTTGTATTGTAAAGCGCTACGGAATATGTTGGCGCTATATAAATAAATGATGAGGATGATATCCTTATTTGTGAGGGATAGCAGCCGTCTTCTCTATAGCAGCTGAGGTCAAATACTTTGTGTCAATCCCTACTGCCAACATTTGGATAGGGAGCATTGGGACAGGGGATCATGGTCACAACACAATGGGGGCTTTTAAAGCGCTAAGCTGCCCGATTCTCCCCTCCAAACTCCTTCATTGTGTGCGCACAGCACCTGTTCACCGTGGTGAACAGAATACCCCCCAACGGGACAACACTGCCTTGATCGGGACAGCAGGACAGACCCCTCAAGTTGGGATTGTCCCTCCTAAATCTGGGACGTTTGGGAAGTATGCCAATCAATAGGTCTTTCTGTGTGCTATAAGTTTGACATATCATGCAGTATCATCATGAAGTGATATACGGATCAGAGACAAACAGAACGGGGTTACTATGTAGTTATAAATGTGCTTAAGTAAAGCCCACAAACAGGGATTATGGTCCTGATTCATGTTCCGACGTATGTCAGTTTGCATGCCCTATCATACAAAAAATTGCTTTTCGCATGCTCAGAAACGGACCTTACGCCAGTAAATGAAATTGCATGAAATCCATGCCTGAGTGCAAATGACGCTTACGACTACCTAGGACAGTGTTGGCTAACCTGTGACACTCCAGGTGTTGTGAAACTACAAGTCCCAGCATACCCTTCCAGCAATAAGCTGCTATATATTGGCAAAACATGCTGGGACTTGTAGTTTTACAACACCTGGGGGTAAATGTATTAAGCTCCGGGTTCTTCAACACCCGCGGGTGTTGAAGAACCCGGAGCTTAATACATTTACCCCCTGGAGTGTCACAGGTTAGCCAACACTGGCCTAGGACGTGAGAGGTGGAACAGGGAAGGTAAGCTGCTGATGAACGTAGACCATGCACAGGAAGGACGTGACGACGCAGCTGCGGCAGATTCAAGTACATTTGGTTTCAGAAATATCACTTGCAACAGTTACGGGACAGGTGTAAGTGCCGACTGACAAGGCTTAGCCTTGACTGACAAGGCACTAGCTAGCACAAAACATGTGCTTTCAAGGAAGATAGACTTTATAAATGCATTGTATGTACAGTACACATTAAAAGCTTCTTTATTTATGTATTTTATGTAAAAATATATATATTCTTTTAAAATTTTAAATTGTATTAATTATTATACTATTAAGAGTTGTTCATTTATTTTATCATGTAAACTTTTTTTTATGTGTTCTGATGTGACCTTTCAGTGAACGGGCGCTTGCCGTATACTGCAGCTTGTTGTGTGTTAAGACTAACAGGATGAAACAAATAGTTTAAGACCGTGTTCCTCAACTCCAGTCCTGCAGGTTTCCAGGTGACCAGTGATATAATTATACCACCTGTGGAGCTGTTACACTGTATCAGTCAGTAATGATTACACCTGTGGAGCTGTTACACTGTATCAGTCAGTAATGATTACACCTGTTCTCCAGGAAGGAGATATGGAAAACTTGTACTGTTAGGGGTACCTGAGAACTGGGTTTGTGAAGCTCTGTTTTAAGACAAAACCTCTGCAGGGCAGTAAAGTATAATTCAATTATGCAAATTATACTTAAGGATGCATTTCAGTGACAAGAGACACTCCTTATTTTGGGCCTGGCCAACCTGTGACTCTCCAGGTGTTGTGAGACTACAAGTCCCAGCAAACCCTGCCATCCATCGGCTGGTTACCTACTGGCAAGGCATGCTGGGACTTGTAGTTCATCATGAAAATCATTATCCTCTTTTCTAAGAAGATGAAAGTTTAGGTCTCCTCCCCGTATATTTCTGTGTAGTGTTTCCATTCCCATATCTCCCAACTGTCCCAATTCCTGCGGGACAGTTCCAATTTCAAGTGGACTGTCCCGCTGGAGTCTGGACAGTTGGGAGGTATGCCCACAGAAATGTTACAGAGAACTCTCGGTTAGTACAGTACCACGGATTTCGGTTCCAAGATGAGCTTCAACAAAATGGCCACCACCGTGTGCAGAGACAGAGTAACTGGAGGCAGAGCTGCCTCTGATCAGCTAGTGAAAGGGGCACCTCTATGCAAATGAGAGTTATGGCTTCAGGGCAATGGATTGTTGTATTGTTACGTTGGGACCAGCACATGTCTTCTGCCCAAATGACCAGTTCTAGCTAGTCGTCAAGGAGACAGGGGCGTGGTCATGTCATCTCTTCCCCTCCAAACACCTTTATTGCTATTTCACTAATTAGACACCACAATCCCCAATGTGTCACCTTTCTTTTAGTTTGTTTTAGCATGTGTAATAGTTTTTCATATCATGTTGACCCTTCACATTATTGTCTATCAAGTGACACAATGACTCCTTATTAATTCTCACAAATGGCCTTTATATAAATAGAGTGTGTCTCATGTCACTTTACTGTACTCCTAAGCAGTGGTGGTGCTATTGTCTTAAACTATTTGATTAATTTTAATGAGTTACATTTAATGTATTAAGGTTTTCACATTCACAAAATAATCTCTTAATAACTAGATTAATTCATAGTGGTTGAATATATCACTTTTTGTCCAGGAACAGGACATTCCACGTATTTAATTCACAGAATTACTCACAATAACATGCACTTACTGAGCATTCATATACAACAGCTGTGCTCATAGATATTGTATAAGGGTACCTTTGGGGTTATTATTCACTTGAAAATGTTTCTTTTTTTATTCTGTATGGTCTACATTAATATATTTTATGGAATTATCAATATTTCATAAGTACATTGAGTTTCTCAACATCATTGGGAGTATGTAATTGGAGACGCTGCTGTTCTGGGTGTAAATTATTAATGTGAAACATACAATCTCTATTTAAGTGGCTTTATTTATGTACATTTATAACAAACATAGAAACCCTGTTCTTTGTCCCCTATATAAATTTATGATGGTACTGTATGATACATCATGCTTATAACAGTACTCACATGTCCCTTACTTACCTCTTACACCTCCCTCACTTTGCCACCGGAGCCCGAGCAGAGGAAGGAGGGAGAGCACCCTACGCTCTCGCCTCCTCCTCTGATTGGATTGTCTGTGAGCTCCCTGCGTTGCGTAGAGAAGTTCACATGGTGCGGTTGCTGCCAGTCAGTTGGGCAGCACGGTGGCTAAGTGGTTAGCACTTCTGCCTCACAGCACTGGGGTCATGAGTTCAATTCCGACCATGTCCTTATCTGTGAGGAGTCTGTATATTCTCCCCGTGTTTGCGTGGGTATCCTCCAGTTCCTCAGTTTCCTCCCACACTCCAAAAACATACTGGTAGGATAATTGGCTGCTATCAAAATTGCTCACTCTCTCCCTCTCTTCTTTATACAGTGCTGCAGAATTAGTGGCCCTATATAAATGACGATGATGATGACGACTGTGTTCCAGCGCCCCTGCTTGTGCCTGAAACACTACTATAGCCACATTTTAAAGTTCAAAGAGCCTTGGGTTGCCCACCACTGCCTTAATGTATCTAATAATATAGTTGGGCAGCCATTTAAAATTTGTTTTGTATTACTGTGGACCAGGGATGCACAACGTTTTTTGTTAAACTATCCACAATGGGAAAATTGTACTTATTTGAATGTGCCACAAGAAAATGTTAACTTGGTTCGAAACATAAAATATGCAGAATTTACTACAAGAACAACGGGTGGCAATTATACCATAGGTCTCAATATTTCCAATGTGGATAGAAGTGTGTGGGTGTGGCCATACAATTAGGGGGCATGGTCACATGAGGGATGGACATGCCTCCCCTCTAACATATTTTACCCCACCCCTCACCTTTAGCACCAATCTGTCTTCATTCATCTATCGCAGCATTTTTGTCTATTTGGTGAGGAGGCTAGTAGGGAGGAAGGAGGGGGGGGGGCAGGCAGAGGCAGCTAAACTTAGGGGTATATTTACTAAACTATCGGTTTTAAAAAGTGGAGATGTTGCCTATAGCAACCAATTAGATTCTAGTTATCATTTATTTAGTACATTCTACAAAATGACAGCTGGAATCTGATTGGTTGCTATAGCCAACGTCTTCACTTTTTCAAATCCACAGTTTAGTAAATATACCCCTCGGTCTCACAAGATGAGACTTTGACTGTGTCTTACTCCCAATGCAAAGCTCCAAAGTAGAGTGATATGGTCACTGTGGAAATCGAAGCACAGCCCGGGCATCCTGGGTTCCCCCGTATCTGTCCCACTTCCTGTGGGCAGCAAGTAATGACCTTCCGGGCTAATTTGACCTATGGGTTTTGCATCTATGCTGTACAAGTTGTAGTATGACACACAAGATTATCTGCCACCAATATCTTTAGCTAATTTTGTTTTTTGCACTGACCACGTAAGGGGTGCAGGCTCAGTAGATGGAGAGGAGATGTTACTCTTACAGTGTCGGTCACCCCACTCACTCCGGCAGTGAGCTGTGACCGGAGCGACAAGGAGAAGGTATAGGTTAATTGGTCCTCTAGTTGGCTTTCTTACAATGATGACTAGATAATGACGCTTGAAAACAATACAAGGTGGAGCATACAATTAGTTCAGCTTTAGAATCATTATCATTCTGCAGTATTAAAGACATCCTTACATATGACATTTCTCAGATTATGAAAAAATATGTTTATCCTGCTGAATGAATTAAACATTTTTCTTTGCGTTCAGTATATACAGCACATTACAGCCCATTTTGAAGAGATTATCATGGGAGTTTCGTTCAGCTTCCTGACATTGTAGAACTGGTGTCAGACAGTATAATACACTCATTATATACCACTTTCACGTGCATAACCTGATGCCTCATTCATGGGATTTCAACAAGAAGTGTTTTCATTTTAGTGGGTGTGTAGAGTTGAACTAAAAACAAGCAAACCGAAAGGATATGTATATATGTATGTACGGATATAAGTAAGTAGAAGTGGTATTGTGAGGGTAATTACACACAGGTGATCATTCTGTGCTGCAGAACTAGGGTGGAGCAGCTTTCAGTGGGGTGTCACTATCTGGGACTTGGAGGCAGCTGAACCTGCGTTGTGGGTGCTTGAGCACCCCCAATGTTTGTGCTTCCGCAGCAACTGACCCTATCTATGCCTGGCAATTTTTTTTCAGCTTTATGTGGGTGGGAGGGAGATAACCCCCAATCACTTTGCAAAGTTGACACCCATGCTTCGATTAGATGATGGAACATACGTGGCAAATCTTCATAAGGAGAGCATTCTGGAGATGGAGAATGGCGAGTAATAAAGGTTTCAGCTGGAATAGAGTGGTAGTAGTGAAAGATACCAGCCCTTGGCGCATCCAACCCTTTCACTCTTACCTTGCATGCTACATGTGGTGGCCCATATGGTAAAGATGGAGCCAGGCAGACAGACATCCTTCAAGGGTGATTCTGCTTGGGACTTCCTCCGCTAGCGATTGGCCTTGTTGAGTTGTAAGTGCCGATCAGTTAGAGAACCACTTTCAGCTATAAATACACTCTGGTTAAATGGTTGTCCGCTCCACGTTCTGCATCCTACTTCAGACAGGTCGGTCTGGACCAGGAACATGTTGAAGATTGGATCCGCTAAGCCTCTGCAGACTTTTCTACCTTGCGGATCAGGAAAAAGCTGGAGGACATTGGTTCTGAGGAGCAGTGATTATAACCACATTTAAGTTTTACATCAACGTAAGATAATAAATACTGGAATGCACTAAGGAACGATAGACCATAAGTTATGTTCCAGGGTTACTTGCCATATTGGTTCCCCCCGATCTGTGATGTCAGCACATTGTTAAGTAACCATAGAATGTAGCTTATGTTTTTTAATTGGCTTCTGCCATTCTGCGTGACCAATAGACAGCGTCGGACTGGCCCACCGGAAAAATCACCGATAGGCCCCGCTGTCTTACGGGCACACCCCCTTCTGGACGTGGGCGGAGCCCATCCAGCTCACCTGGGGGTCGGTGTCCCCTCTGTCCTCCTCGGCGTTCCTGCTGCTGCAGATGACTAGCTGTCAGTGACAGCCAGTCATCTTTCAAATAAGATCGTAGCTGCAATCATGTGACCCGCCCCCTCCTCCTGTTAGCTGACTGTCTTATGCTCCCGCCGCCGCTGAAGGACTAAGGACCAGAGAGGCTGCAGCAATCAAAATATGGGTAAGTAGATTTTTTTATTTTATTTAATATTAGTGGATATATCTTTTAAATGCAGCATGAGACAGAATTCTCTTATATATATATGTGCTCTAGCTGCTGGGAAAGCAGAGGCTGACTGCAGAGAATAAATATATATATATATATATATATATATATATATATACACGTACGTACGTACGTACGTACGTACGTACGTACGTACGCGCGTGTGTGTGTAAGTATATATATATATATATATATATATATTTACATGTGTATATATAAGTGTGTGAATTGGGGACACTTGCGTGGTATATGTGAATTTCGGGTACTACTGTGTGGCATAACATTGGGGGCACTACTGTGTGGAGTAACATTGTTTGGGGGTACTACTGTGTGGCGTAACAATGTTTGGGGGCACTACTGTGTGGCGTAACATTGTTTGGGGGCACTACTGTGTGGCATAATATTGTTTTGGGGGCACTACTATGTGGCATAGTGTTATGTGTGTATTGTCGCTAACCAATAACGATTGTCGAACCTCGATTTGTGTTTCCAACGCACAAAGATTTATTCGCAAATAGTAGAATAATATGCTCAAGCGAAGTGATAATAAATACAGCCGTTACTTATCGCAGGCGCTCTGGATCCAGTGTGCAGTCATTCATTCCTGAAGTCTGGGGACAAGATGTCTGAACACTAGATGTGAAGCTGCTGCTTATATACACACAAAAATACAGTAACACAATGAAGATGGTATAGCTTGCATCTATTGGTCCAGGTCTCAGGAAGGTCCAAGTGGTTGTCAATCATTGGCTAGTTCATCCTAAGGAATCTAAAGGAGGGGGTCACCTCTCCAGGGGGTATGCTCGGCTCTTCCCGCCAAGATTCCTTAGTCTTAAGTAGTTCATAATTCCCTATCATTCATAACTTGTGTATGCACTCTGCGATTCCCTCGTAGAGTGAACCAAACAGTAGGATATGTAAAGAGGTTTATTATGATACCACTCATATGATATGATTCCTTCAACCTGTTCCATGTATTTCACTAATATGCATGTAACTCTAATATAACATATAAGTACTACTATATTTCGACATAACTGACTATGTGTTGCAACTACCATTAATGTGTACTATTTTATTAGTATGCGTGTTAGTGCGAATGTATGGTAAAAGACCAATTACTGTTGCTGCCACGTGTAGTGGATGCGTACGCCCTTTCATGCCGTAGCGTGCCCTTGTACGTCGTAACGTACCGTACGCATCTTTTCAGACAAAGACAACCAAGTTTGCTCGACTTTAATTGAAATGACTTTATCCAATTTGCTGACTTCGACAATAGGGGGCTGCCTATCTATACTAAACTATAGTGAGGGGGGGCTGCCTATGCTAAACTATAATTAGGGTGGCCTGCCTATGTTAAACTATAGAGAGGGGGGCTGTACAGAGAACACTAAAGGGAGGGGGTGAACGGACCTTTAATTTAATGCTGGGGTGCTTTGGGTCTATAATTGAATGTGGGGCTGAGTGTGGGGAGGAGGGCTATCTATTAAATGTGAATATTAATTATTTAATGCTGGGAATGGTCGTGGGAAATGGATGTATTAAACATAAATGCTATTAATTTATTGCTGGGGCTGTTTGGAGGGAGGGTAATAGGTTTATTTATTAAATGGGAATACTATTAATTTGATGTTGGGGTTGGTTGGAGGGAAATAGATCTATTTATCAAATGTGAGCACTATTACTTTAATGTTGAGGCTGGAGAGAGGCCTAATTATTAAACGTGGGTGCTGTTGATTTAATGGCAGGGATGGTTGGCGTTTCTAAATGTACCCATTATTTTTTTTTGAAATAGGGCCCTCAACATTCCAGGATCCAGACAAGCCGCAACTAAAGAAACCAGCAGCCACAGGTGGTAAAAGTGACAACAACAGGTAGGACAGTCTGTCAAATGTTCTGAGTCTAGCGCAGGCTTGGCTAACTTGTGGTACTCCAGGTGTTGTGAAACTGCAAGTCCCAGCATACCCTTCCAGCAATAAGCTGCTATATATTGGCAAAGCATGCTGGGGCTTGTAGTTTCACAACACCTGGAGTGCCACAGGTTAGCCAAGCCTGGTCTAGTGGGACAATCTTGATTTTTGGTGACTGTTCTGCCCAATCTAAGGGGCAGGTCAAAAATGTGTATTCTTTATACACACACTGCATTCTTTATATACTACACTAAGGTGCTAGCTGTCCTTCGTGGACTGAGCACTCCCCTTCTAGTGTCTGGTCCCGCCTCTATGATGTCTGACCACACCCCAGTCCCCCGGTAGGCCCTTCATGCCCCAGTCCAACACTGGCAATAGATGTCTGCCCGGGGTGCATGAACATCTCAGGCTGGCTCTGCTTTGATCTCCCGCTTATCATCTTTGTTTGATCTGCAGGATTTTCACAGAAGTTTCTGGTAGTTGCAGTTGGATCTTTCTCATGCCTAACATGTTCTCAAAAGTGTTGGCATAGTGATCCATCTGAGTTGTGATGTGCCGCTAAACACCTCTTTGTAATACTACATAGTAATGTTACTATGTTGATGTAATTTACATTGTGCCTACAGTGTATTTGTAATAGTTCCCTTGCTGCTTCCGTTGTATTGATTTAAACTATAGATGGTCAGACTTGGGCACTGCATGGTAATTTGTCACTAAAACTCACACTTGAGCTCTATGGCCACCCCAGCATTATTTTTAATATATCTCCATTCCTGTTACTTGTGTATAGCTGTACCATGTTGTTAATGACATTGTATATTAGCAATACTTTTACTAATGTAAAACTAGTACTCTGAGATGCTGTAGTCGTCTTCTCCACAATGCAGCCTCTTGTGATAGGTATGACCACAGGAACCTCATTAACGGAGGTGAATGTTTGCCTGTTAGCAGCTGTAAGTAAACAAAGCATACATCTCTTTTGTCTTGCCTCACTGGATTTTCCGGTTTTGTTAATAGTTTGATAGAGATCTACCAAAGAATAATGTTTGTTTGTTTTAACTTCTCAAACATTTCCAAAAGTGCATGTTCTTCATATCACTTATCAGGAACACAAGCGTAATCCTTAGCGACTGACACATTCTAAAAGATCCGTATTTATTATATCACCTGTGATTCTGTGGGAAGAAATGGATAGCATGCACTGTACAAGGTGCCTCATTTCAGAACAATAGAGCCTTCTGACAGCTGGCCCTACAGAGAGTTCTCTTATAGGGTGTAATGTTTCTCAGGACAATATCACATTCCCCAAACCATATTTACACAATATGTTATGTTTCTTTGTAGAATCCATTCAGAGATTTCACCAAGTGACATTGCTTTGCCTTCACTGTCTGAAATGACGTTGGTTTCACTAAATGAAACGACTGTAGTCCCATTGGCTAAAGCTGGTGCAGTTTTACCTTGATGGAGAAGATGCCATTGTCCAACCCCAGTAAAGGCAATAGCAGAGTAAAGCAATAGTAATTTAATTTGGAAGAAATAAAGGAGTAAGTTGTTCATGCATATTTCAGTTTATGTACAGAACATACAGGTTGTTATTGGTAAGTATGTCCACAATGAGCAAGTAACAAGTTGGCAGAACTACTTTTACCCCACACTATGAATACCGCAGAATACTTTATATTACAACCGGCTGTTCACTTCTGTGTCTATAATAATATGTCCCACTATAGCTGGACAGCATTGGCATTGAACATAACTTTGCGTCCATGTTGACAGTGCTGGTATTTCATGTATGTAGGATCTACAAATAACCGAAAGACAACAGGAACAATGAACGCATTCTTTTATTCCGATGTAATTGTTTTCCACTTTGAGGTCCTTATGTAAAGTATTGAGTTAAGAGAAACAAGTATACGTAATGTGCATAGTTTGCAGTACTTTAGTATCTTATGCTCCAGAGCCACCCACGAGGGCTGGGCCTCCTTCTCTGGTTGTCTGCTGGGCCTCTATCAGGACTGTAACCTGGAGATGACAGAAGATGGTTCATTGATCTTCCCCGATAAGTCTCTTACTATTTCAACTATTGCGCATCTCCTGATCTCCATGCACTTTATTCAGAGGCATTTACCAAGGAGCGCAGAACAACAGACATTAGGACATTCACTTGCATGCATCAATTCAGTAGTAATTGCCCATTTACAAACTTCAGCTACCTACTAAATAAAATGTATGCATTTGTTACATTCCCCCAAAGGCAGGGGCGTAACTGGCAGTCGCCATGCCCCATAGTAAAATTATTTTGCATTGGAGTGGGGTCCAGTAATACGTATCTGCTCACCGCTCCATAGGCCCCGGTCCTGCTCTTGTCCATGAGCAGTGTAGCCATGTTTGTGCTTCCAAATCTATCACAATGTACATTCCACAGCCACTATGCATCCCCCAAAGAGCGGAGCTGGAACCTCTGGAGCTGCTGAACACTCACTGCCGGGACCCAAAGCCTAGCTAGACCAATGTCCAAATGGGCTACCATGAAAAGGTAAAGGCTTATCGATTTGGGGGCATGACAAAGTCAGTGGAGCAAGTGGGTGTCGTCTGGCTGGATCAGAGGCATCACCTAGCGTAAGGTAAATTGTGCCAATTTTCAAGTTGGAAAAGTTGGATGATAAGAGTATAGTCAAAGGGGGTGGGGTGATAAACATTTGCCCACTTTAAGAGAAATCATTGTGGAAGCCGTCCGTCAAAAATAGACTTATATAAGTCAATATTGTTATTACTTTCATTATTTCTGAATATATGCCTCTCGTGTGGAGTTCTAATGTGTTTTTCATTTATTTGTGGTACATACTGTTGGAGAGAAGTGCACTCCTATGCTGTCTCCCCTCTCACTCTCTCTCTGTTGGTCCTCTAGTGCCAACTTGGGCAGGGGAATGTGATTAATGACATCAGCATCCTACTGCTGTATGACCCTGCTGTATGACCCTAACTGCATTCAATAACTGTTACAACTGCTGCAGCCTTTAACCCTGTGTATACCTGCATTCCTGCTGTTGTTCCTGTTCTCAAACAAACCAACAACTTGGTGAAGTTTAATGCTGTGTGGACTAGCATCCCTATCCAACACTGCTAACACCTTACAGACACCAAAAGGTTCTGCCAAAAACATACCACTGTAACATGTCACTCACACACACACACATACATTCTATATCTGACATGTAAGGTATTATATTATAACTTACGTTGTGACGTTGACAGATAAACAATTGGCGTCCTCTGCAATTGACTCACTAACCAATTGTATGCTGGAGAAAAAGAAGAAATAATTATGGACTTTTTCCTATATAAGACTAGATAGTTTACCTAAATATTTTATGACTAATATCAGACATCCATAACCCCCAACAGCCCTGATTTTTCAGTGTTCTAAAGGGGAGTGTCTCATCAGGGAAGGAATGTGTTCTTGTTGGGAGGTATGGAAAGAAGATTTTGCCAAAGAAAAGAATGCTGAGTGATTTTTATCCCAGAAGATTCTAAAATACATAATTCAGAATTCCGAGAGTAGGTCATAAAGTGCTATAGAAATACTTTAGCGCGATTGAATGTGATATATTGACAGGGGTATTGCTAGACCTTTTACACCATTGTCTCAGGCCAGGGTTCCAAGTATAATGACCCGGTAGTTTATTTCTTTAAATGTATTTATGCCATATGATTTATCAATAACATATGATTACAATTCTAATATAGTTTATATAAGCATAAACAGTATTGCACTGTCAAAGCAACTATAAATAGTTTATATGGCAGCCATATAAATTAATCATAGTTTATATTCATTTTGCAGTGGTGGCAACAAATTCAAACTCCCTTTAATTGTGTAGTAATTGTGCCTCTTGATTGAACAGAAGACGTGGCTAATTCAATCATGAGACTTGCTTATTACACACATCCATCTGAACTGATGGAATACACCAGTGCCGTCATCTCTCTATGTTGGTGGACACCAGTGATTGTGGGTGTTTGGTAGGACCGAACCAAAGGGGCACATGGAGGGTTGTCCTTAAGTAAACTGGGGTCGTTCAAAGATGACCAATCCGTTTAACTAGTTATATATGTAGAATTCAAACTTATGATATACATGAATTAACATAATTCGTGTAAATTTAATCCTTGTGGATGCAATGATTTTTGCAGATTAAATAATTACTTTTTGAAATGGGTGAAACTATTTTGTTTTTATAGATCGCATGAACACAATAACATCAGATATATCAATTTGTACTACTTTGGTGAAACAATATGTGAACAGAATATTTCAGATAACACCTTTTGTCATTAAAAGAATATTTTCAACAGTTGGATTTCCAATAGCAACTTTTAATTTGTATTATTGTGTTAGTCAATGGGACACATTGAATTTTCCACAAAGTGATGCAATGTGTCCCTTGAACAATCCAAGGAGACACATTGCATCTGAGTTGTTACTAAAATCCCAGCTCATAGAGATACGAGGGAAAATGAACTGAGATTTCTGTACCGTATTGGCCGGCAGTGTGCGCAAACAGAGTTTGAAGTTTAAGTGATGTCTTAATTAAATCACTAGCCTAGGCTATAATACAAGCTTTTATGAGTACTTATGTTGATTAACTTGATGCAAATGCAGGACCATCAGTACAGAAGACATCTTTCACAATTTCCGTGCAACATATCACAGCAAACAATCAGTGTCAAACTTGTCCACTCCTGCACACTATTAAAAACTATTAAACACAATAAGTCATGGAAAAACATTTCTTTACTGACATGCATGCAGTACAAATCCGATGATGACAGAAATTCTACTCCATCCACACAAAAATCAATTTCCAGAGACATATAGCCATATAGGATATAACAATATGACCAGACAAAAGTGAATTTTCCGTAGTTCAGGTTGCGAAACAATTTGTGATATTTAGCTGATATTGAGCTGGGAATTAATTCACAAATTGTATATTATTGTTTAAAACAAAGAAGTAGTTAATAAAAATACTTTTAGGTGTAAACAATTGTTTGTAATGTATATTTGTCAATTTTCTTTTTATTTAAGTTACTTTTAGATAAATATTTTGTAAAACGAGAGCTTAAGAAGTAAGCTTTGCCCAAAAACAACATTTTAAAAGATAATTTGGCTGTGACTTCGGGAACTACATGCACTGATTCACTAGATAAAATACTGAACAGCATATATTAAGTTGTTAGTCCCAACTCACATGTGCTATTGGAAATCTGCCTTTAAGGGGCTCATTTAATTGTGATTATGCCAGCAATCCAGGGAAATAACTCACTCACACACTGTTCGGTATAATAATCATAGGCAAACTGAGGGGGGGTTCCTAGTGCCTGGAAACCCCCCCCCCCCCCATCCAAGCCTGGGGCACTGTATAATTGAGGTGGCTGGACCCTGCTCCCGCTTCACACAGCTCTGCTTGAACAGGGAGAGCTGCGTGCACCTAACAGTAGTGCACACAGCATTGCCTATGTATATTATGGGGATAGGAAGAGTTGGAGAGCAGCCAAGCACTGTCTAAAATTATAGCCACGCCCCATCCATGCTGGTCACGCCCACTGGCGGCGTGGTGTGGAAACCCCCTCTACAAATCCTGCGTTTGTCCCTGTGGCTGCCACCCCAAGTGTTGTCAGTCATCCGTATGCAAAATGCAGTGCCCTTTAGTTTTAAAAAAGAAGGGGGTGTTATTGAAATGAACCCTATTTCTCTACTTTCTCTACTTTTTCTAGAATGGAGCTGAGGAATTCTTCCGAATGCTGGTCAACCGCTCCATCTCACATTTATTTCAGATAATTTTCATGAGGGCTGAAATGGTGGCAAGGTTCTGATTTTTTCCAGGAAATGGCTATTAAACAGGTAGCCTTGTTAATGACATATCTGATGAATTTATTAAGGTGTTTAGGTTGGTCTGAGATACTTAGTGGGAGTAGAAATTACTTTGGTTGACAACCACAATAAGATTTCAAAAATTAAATATGTAGCAATTCCAGACTAAGTGAAATATTAAAAACCTGAGTAGAAGAGTTGAAGCATATATAGGCTGTGTTAAAATTATTACCTGGGAGTCATCGCAGCTAATAATTTTTAATGGAATTCACTCAGATAGTAACGTACAGAGAAAGTCACTCCATGCAGTATTATTCCTTATTACTGTATGATCAAATCCCCTAAAGGTTAGATGAGGAAGTGGCAATAATCTTCTACAATTGGTATCTTATTAGTCCAGATGGTCTATTTCCTTATGATATAATGGTAACCCGGGTTGGGCACGGTTTTCAGATGACGACAATCCCGACAAGCTTCAGACCTACACCAAAAATCCGATTGCATAAAAAAACGAATAAAATAAAAACAGACTTACCTGAAAACTGAAGCTCCAGATGTCCGATGGCACCGGCATGCAGACGGGCAGTCATTCCGAAGACTCAGGTGTCCGGCACTACAGCTTGACGTCAGAGCGACCTACATCAATGTTAATTTAAAGATGCAATGTCTGGACCCCGCAGGTTAAGTGTTTAAATACTTAACCTGCGGGGTCCAGACATTGCCACTTTAAATTAACATTGCTCTAGGTCGTGCTGACGTCAAGCTGAAGTGCCGGACACCTGAGTCTTCGGAATGACTGCTTGTCTGTGTGCCATTGCCATCGGACATCTGGAGCTTCAGTTTTCAGGTAAGTCTGTTTTTACTGTATTCATTTTTTTATGCAATCTGATTTTTTTTTTTTAATAGGTCTGAAGCTTGTCGGAATTGTCGTCATCGGAAAAACGATTACCAGCGGGTGGCCCAATTGCAACATTAAAAAACATAAATAGTTGTTCATGTCAAATATAGCGTTTAGATGCTGTTAATTTTCAGGTTAACATACAGGAAAGATTGGCCTGTAACTTCCACGGGAGGTGGACTCCTTACCAGGGACTGATTAACTGGTAAGGTTGCCCCAGGCTTGTAGCAGCCCCTCGCTTTCCACACCAGGCTAATATGCGGTAGGTAAAAACAAAATAGTCCTTGATTTAAAATCCGGCCTCCTTCACTCCCTACCAATGTTTATGTTCCCATGTTTTAGAAACTACACTCGGCTTTTTAAAAGGTCTTTCCAATTATTTCATTTTCATTAAAATCAGACTTGTATGGCAGAACGGATTGATGAATGAGAACTACTGGGGGTGAAGATGCGGAGGAGAGGGGGCTGTCATGACTGCGCCTGTCTGCATCCTTCTCGCTTATCCTCCAGCGCCCGCCCAAGTATGACTCATTGTCTTCAGCATTTACCATGTACAGGGATGGACCATGGGCAGGGCAATACTGTATATATGTAGACCTTGGAGGGATGCAAACGTACACTTTTTAAGTGTGGAGATCAGAGAGGTGGCTGACTGAGCGGCTCCGCTAATGTAGTCACATCATCAGTTAACTGCAGGCAAATGTATTGTTAGGGGCCCTCACAAACCTTAATCCGGCCCTGTTTCTTGCACATATATTTGCTATAGTTGACTCTTGGATTGAGTGAAGTATTGTGGACAGCTTGGTTCCAGGGAGTATTGGTGTTTTAGAAGAACCTAGGTTTGGATAACTTACCAATAAACATGGCAGAAGTAGAGGCCAGGACAGCAAATACGGTGAAGAGTATAACATGGAAAGAATCTATTAGTTGTGATATTAACCCAGTCTCTTCATCTTCATCTGTAATATAAATAATTGATAGTCATCATGTTGGTCACAGTATAGAATAATAAACATGCCGCCTATTCAAAAACTCTCGGGTATATTTACTAAACTGCAGGTTTGAAAATTGTAGTTATCATTTATTTAGTACATTCTACAGAATGACAGCTAGAATCTGGTTGCTATAAGCAACAACTCCACTTTTTCAAACCTGCAGTTTAGTAAATTTACCCCTCAGAATCTACTTTATATCAAGCCATTTTGTACACAACATAGTAACTGACTATCATCTATATATGCCTATTTGCCAATTTGTCATTGATATACAGTATATCAATTAGTGGCACAGTGGTTAGTTCTGAAGAGGGCCCTATCTGTGTGTTGTTTGTATGTTCTCCGTGGGTTTCCTCCTGGTGCTCTGGCTTTCTCCCGCAGTATGTTTTATTCAGGTTATGTTTATTGGCTGCTCAATAAAATAATCTCCAGTTTGTGTGTGTGTGCGTGCGTGTTCGGGAATGACTGAACAGGCAGAGTATGAATAATAGGCATGTATTCTTGCCCTCCAAAAATCCACTATGCACATAACTGAGACCAAAGACGGGACCCAGGCGGCCTAAACTTTCGTTTTTAAAGACCAGTAAAAAGTCGGGTTGCACTCAACAATATATCTGACAGTTTAAATTTTAGAACTTAAAAACATTTTATGCATTTTTTTAACAACTGTAAATGCAGAACACGGCCTACACCACATCCACAGAATCCATAAACGGACCTGCAGAAATGATGCTCCTCAAAGTATGTTTATCAGGAAATGTATGTGATGACTGGGGAATAAGGCAAGATCTTCACACTGAGGCTTTTGCCATCCTTGCTGTGACTTGCACGCTAATAGATTTATATCTCATGGTGACATGTTGCCTTTATGGTGCTATAGTCATGTGATAGTGACTGTTGCATTGTGATTGGCTTATTTTTGTTTGCTTGACAGTGATTGGTGTCCGAGTCTACTGGAAATGTTTCTATTATCTGTATGTATGAATTTCAACTTCAGATGGTTCAATTCTCGTAATGCACGCAATTGACACAAGCAAACAACCTTATAACTATAAAAAGCAATAATTTCATTTAATTTTATTCTGATTATTTTTTTAAAAAAATAATCTATTTTAGCATATTTTGATTGTATTTTTGTTTTAGTAATTAAGTGGTTTCAATTTCCATGTCTTATAATGATGCCACTGGACTATGCAGCTTTTCTGTCTTTATATAAGATATGTGAAAGCTATGCATCTGAGTGATGTCACCAGTTCCTATGAATTGATACAACGCATATTAATAAATAGTAATTAAGCTCACAAAATAGCTACCCCCACTGTTATGAACAGCCGTCATATAACATAGTTTTTATATAGATGTAAATGTTATTATTTTAGTTATACGTTTCTATATAGAATATGTTTTGTATTGACTTTATATGCAAAGCTTAACCATAGCACTAATGTGATATAGAACAATTACTTCTTATTAACATTTTGAAAGACCTGTTAGACTGTAACCTTATGCAATGGCGTCATACACACCTTCCACTGCCGCCTTTACAGGCAGCGCCATGTTCTGTCCGGTAAGGTCACAAGAAAGATTAATAAACAGCGGCACTGCGGACATCTGAATGGATCGAAAGTTTAAAATAGAGACAGGGAAGAGGACGAGTCCTGGACGCTTTACTGAAACAATGGCCTTTCCCAAGGAGACGTCAGGAAAACTCGGAACAATCTGCAGAATAAGAAGTAATATAAAAGTATTAATGTGAGATTGGTAACGTGTATATACACTTATCAGCAACAACATTAAAACCACTGTGTAGTGAAGTGAATAACATTAATTATCTTGTTACAATGGCACCTGTTATGGGGTGAGAAATGTTGGGCAGCAAATGAACAGTCAGTTCTTGCAGTTGATGTGTTGGCAGTAGAAAAAAATGGTCAAGTGTAATGATCTGAGAGACTTTGACAAGTGCTAAATTGTGATGACTACACAACTGGGTCAGAGCATCTCGAAAACGGCAAGTCTTGGGTGTTCCCGGTATGCAGTGGTTAGTATCTACCAAAAGTGGTTCATGGTAGGACCACCAGTGAACCGACAACAGACTCATGGGTGCCCAAAGCTCATTAATGCACGTGGGGAGTGAAGGATAGCCCGTCTGGCCCAATCTCGCAGAAAAGCTACTGCAGCACAAATTGCTGAAAAAGTTAATGCTGGTTATGATAGAAGTTGTCAGAACACACAGTGTATCACAACTTGCTGCGTATGGGGATGTTTAGCAGCAGACCAGTCAGAGTGCCCATGCTGACCCCGGTCCACGGCAGAAAGCACCTACAATGGGCACATGAATTCCAGAACTGGACCATGAAGCAATGGAAGAAGGTGGCCTGCTCTGATGAAACACGTTTTCTTTTACATCACGTGGATGGCTGGATACGTGTGTGTGGTTTACCTGGGGAAGAGATGGCACCAGGATGCACTATGGGAAGAAGGCAAGTCGGCGGAGGCAGTGTGATGCTCTGGGCAATGTTATGCTGGGAAACCTTGGGTCCTGACATTCATGTGGATGTTACTTTTCAAATGTACGACCTACCTAAACATTATTGCAGACCAAGCACACCCCGTATTTCCTGATGGCAGTGGCCTCTTTCAGCAGGATAATGCGCCCTGCCACACTGTAAAAATTGTTCAGGAATGGTTTGAGGAACATGACAAAGAGATCAAGGTGTTGACTTGGCCTCCAAATTCCCCAGATCTCAATCCGAACTGTGGGATGTGCTGGAAAAACAAGTCTGAGCCATGGAGGCCCCACCTCGCTACTTACAGGACTTAAAGGATCTGCTGCTAACGTCTTAGTGCCAGATACCACAGGACACCTTCAGAGATCTTGTGGAGATAGACTAGAGCTGTTTTGGTGGCACAAGGAGGACCTTCACAATATTAGGCGGGTGGGGGTTTTAATGTCATGGTTGATCATTGTGTGTGTGTGTGTGTGTGTGTGTGTGTGTATGTGTATATATATACATATGTGTGTGAATGTGTATATAATATATATATATATATATATATATATATATAATCTACATATGCTGTATGTATGTCATAGCAGGCTTCTAATTAACAGAAGGATAAGGATGAGTATTTTTATATTATTTGTATTATTATATTATTTTATATATTCTGTTTTACAGTATTATATTTCCCAGAGTGCAGAAACATTTGCAATATTAGGTCAATTAGGTTCTAATTACTAACAAACAAAACACTGTCATTTGAAAAAAAAAAAATTTGAATAGTATAAACGTTATTCATAATGTTAAGGTATTCAATTTATAGTTGTTTGTTACTTTTAACAACATTTTAAATGACCATTTTGTTGAGATTTTTTTTCAGTCTCATTTGCCAATGTTGCATATTCAGTAAGTTGGTAATTCTGCAGTGTAACTAGTAAGTACTGTGTGTAATACACATGGCACAAAGTAGATATCCCAATTTAGGAAACATAATACACTAGGATATATGGACTGTGTGAAAGATTCTGTTTTAGAACAGTAGAGAATCTGGCTGGGAATTAAGTAATTGTACATGCTAATGTAAGATATAATGAGGCCATTAATGTCCTAAAATAAATGTGTAAATATATAGGGCCTCATTCATCAAGGACAGCAAATGCCGGTATGTACTGTATGTTGCGTCAAATTGCTCTACGCATGCCTAGAAACACATTATACGCCGGAGCACGCAAGTGCTCGCAATTCATCCTCAAGCGCAATGGACAATTAAGACAACCTACGAACACGGAGGGGACTGGGCTTATGCATGTAGTCATTGTACAGTAAGGGCGTGCCAAGCTGAACCACACACCGCAGCGTCCGATTCAAGCTTTGGGCATCTCTATGGTATGTGTATTTCTGTTGGATCACTTGCACCAGCTACAGGTCAGGTGTAATTGCCGAGTGATAGTGATGATGACTGTGTATACAGCCAGAACATGTGTTTGCAATCAGAAGCAACTGTATACATGTTTTTTTTTGCACAGTAGACATTAATAGCATCTATTTAATGGGGGAGGATTATTCTGCTTTTTTCTTTACCGATAATTGAATATATTTTTTTTTCTGTGTGTACTGCTGGTAGTTTATATTACACATATGTATTGTTTATCCCCTGTAGGGTCTTGTCTGTGAGAGCAGAGCGTACCTAGACCTGTATTCAGCAACAGACGTTTCTTCAGAACCGCTTGTAGTTGAATAGGGATGTGCGTTTGCCCAAATTACGAGCATTTTTTAAAAAACACACAATACGCTCGTTTGTGCTTACTGGTCAATATTGTGTTCTTAATCCGAATGGCCCTTGGGAGCAGAGCTCTAGTGTACGGTGTACAGCTCATACCTCTATTTTCTGTATAACGGCACTGATTCCGTAAAGCCGGATGTAACCCACAACTTTATGGCTGCTGAAAACCAACTTTGATTGGTTCAGATGGAAGGCTGGATAGAAAGGTACGTGGAGCACCCCGCTCCCTCCGTCCACTAGTGATGCTTTCATCTCCACTACAGTCTCCACGGTGCTCATGGCCTGCAGTTCTACGTCAGGAAGTGGCCTGATGGAGATCACACAAACATATTGCCCTGCAAGTACAACATACGCACTCACAAAACTGTGTCTTAGGGCCAAGAAATAGTATAAAAGTTGTCTAATCGAATTTGTATTTCTGCTGAACAACAAAGCAATACATCCTTCAGACTTTAAACATTAATGTTGTATTTACATTTACCAACTGCATATGAGATATATTTTTATCTATACTCCTACATAGTACCAGTCAAAAGTTTGGACACATCTACTCATAAAAGGGTGTTTTACTTTACTATTATACAAAAATGTGTAAAATAAAAGTCAGCAAAATTATGAAATAACACAAATTTGTGACCAAAAAAATGTTAAACAAAACAAAACAATCTTATATTTTAGATTCTTCACAGTAACCAGCCTTTGCCCTGTAACAGCTTTGCACACTCCTGTCATTCTCTCAACCAGCTTCATGAGGTAGCCACCTAGGAGGCTCCGAGAGTCTTGAAGGAGTTTCCACATAAGCTGAGCACTTCTTGGCTGCTTTTCTTTCTCTCTTTTGTTCAACTCATCGCAGACCATTGTTACTGGGTTTAGGTCAGATGACTGTGGAGGTCGGGTCATCAGATGCAGGACTCCATCACCCTCCTCCTTTGTCAAATAGTTCGAACACAGCCTGGAGATGTGTTTTGGGTCATTGTCCTGTTTGGAAAAATAAATGATGGCCATCTATGGGCAAACCAGATGGGGTGACTTGTCACTGCCGAATACCGTGGTAGCCATGCTGGTTAAGTGAGCATTTAGTTCTAAGTAAATCACCATCTGTGTCACCAGCACAGCATCTCCTCTGCCATGAACCACACCTCCAGACATCATCCACTAACCTTCCCTGTGTCTCACGAAGATACGGTGGTTGGAACTGAGAATCTCAAATTTGGACTCATCAGACCAAAGGACAGCTTTTCACTCGTCTGATGTCCACTGCTTGTGCTCCATGACCCAAGCAAGTCTCTTCTGATTTTTCTCCTTCGGTAGTGGTTTCTTTGCAGCTATCCTACCATGAAGGCCAGATTAATGCAGTCTCCTTTGAACAGTTGATGTTGAGAGGTGTCTGCTGCTTGAACTGAGTGAAGTATATATTTCTCCTCTAATCTGTGTGCTGTTCATAGGCGATTTCTGAGGCTGGTGACTCTAATAAACTTATCCTGTGCAGCACAGGTTACTCTTGGTTTGCCTTTCCTGCGAGATCCTCATGAGCGCCTTTTTCGTAATAGAGCTTAATGGTTTTTGCCAATGCACATGATGACACTTGTTGCAATTATCCGGAATGATTGACCTTCATTTTCTTAAAGCAACAATGGACTGTCGTTTATCTTTGCTTGGCGATCTATTCTTCCACATTATGGACTACTACAACCAGAAAAGTTGGCCTTCTACCAAATAGGGCTGTTTAAGACTTACCCTACTTGTCATAACACAACTCATTGTTATTAGGCATTAACGAGCAAAGCAATTTCACAAATTAACTTTCAATGGCACACATTTGCTGAAGTTCAATATGAAATTTACTTGTTGGGAGGAGTATTTGAATAAAAAATTATTTTTTTCATTAAAAATTTATTTTTGAAAATAAATTCATACATAGGCATCAACTTAACTATTTATATTTGTCTGAGCTTGAAATGAAAATGTCTTTACGATCATGAGAAACATACTTTCAGTGAAGTGTCACCATAGCACTACCCCCTACTATAAAATAGCTTAAATTCACGGCATTGAATGGCAGGGGCTGGGCTTAATGGTGCAATTGTGTCAATAAGCTCTGCCTCCAAAAGTGTCGAGTAGGTTGCCTACTCGTCCAGGAGTTCGGGAGGACTCCCCAAAATTCGGGAACTAAATAGACAGCTGTCTGTGGTATCAGTGCATTCTTCATTGTAATGTAGACTGACACTAGGCAGATTTGCAGATTTATTTATGAATAAAATGCAGAAGTCTTAGTTACACACATTTGCAATTATATGAGAAGCCATCCACAACTACACAGTGCTCTGTTAAACAGATGGTCCTAAACCTTTACAGTGAGACTATCCAAATTGTGTAATATATTAATCTGTTGTTAAACTGTACGCAACTTAACAAAGACTTCTGCATTTATTTTAAAACGTCTGCACGTATTCTATTTATAAATAGTAGTCAGTTTAATATTTTTACTGTCTGATAGCAGTGTGCTGGAGGTTGTGTGCGATTCTTTTCTGTTTGCTTTATATATTGATTGAACCACTTTGATTTAGTGTATTGTTTATGAGATTTTGTGAAGTCAGTAGCTGACAGGGACTGCTGGCTCTTGGAGTGGCTGCTTTTTGGAGGCTTCAGTTATCACTCCTGGTAAGTCAGCTCTCAATTTAAGACATGAATATATGACCCAATATGTTAAGGGTTAGGACCATCTGATAAGCATGAGCACAGTTAAGTGGCAGATTGACTATTTCAGAAGAACCATAAAATGCAACTTGGCACTCCCATACAGGAAGGTGGACCAAGGAATGGGCGCAGAGAAGTCCAGAGATATATTTCCCACATAAGGCATCAGTAACAGTAAAAAAATGATCACAACTAGACTAAGAAGTTAGTCCTGCCAAACGTGTCCAGAATCTTTGTCTGGTGTCTAGGTTTAGATCAGCAAACTGAATAAAAGGACCAGTGACCTGATCCAAGGACAGTGGCGGGTGAGGAGGTTGACTGAGGCGGTACACCTGTCACTCCGTAACGCAGGTGTCCTAATGTGAGCTCAGGGAGGATAGAAACCTCCCATGGTGGAGAAGGACAAGTAGGTACCAGATACCAGGTATGGCATCCCTATGCCCATAGAAATGTCCCACATTGCCATGGCAGTGAAGTTGTGTTGGATTTTGAAGAACCGCCTGCATAATGATATAAGCTGGTAAACATAATATATTCGCACCAGGGCTGGCTATTTAGAGATCTGGACCTTGGGCTACTGTCCCAAAAAACCCTATTATTATCCACCCGTGATATTGGACAATTGGTCATTATTAATGCCAGGACTCTATCAGATATAAATCTACAAAACCTTAGACTTTCTCTGGAACTCAGATGGAGTAGGCAACTATGTTTTCATGTGACAAAATATAATTATTGCTGACCCCCTTTGCTGTATTTATAACATATTAAGCATATGAAGTCCATACAGTTAATCAGAACCCTGATTACTCCTTACCACCTCATTTGCAGTTTCTGTATAGGGGAAGATCTGCCCATACCTGACTCCGTGCTGAACGCTGGCCTGGTCTGGAACAATTTTGTGGCTGAGATCTGCAGGGATTTGTTAGTGAAGTGCACAGAGCAGAGCAGATGATCAGCAGGTGTTAAAATATCCTTAATCACCTCCACCTGAGCGTCACTGCAAGGACCTAGCAAATAGAAACATGGGCATAGTCAGGCAGCCATTTTGTGCACTCATCCAATATTGAAGACCATGCAGCCTTCAGCCTCGGTGATGTCACTAATACCTAGCGAACTGATAGGCTGCATTCTCATAACTATTGGTCCCGCCCACAAAATGGCTACCCCCTTAAAATTGGTAGGGAGCAACATTTCTCTGGAACTCCCTACAGAATTGCCTTGGACCTATAGATAAAATACAATATGAATTATGGGCTAATCACCGCTACTGCTGTATTACTAAATACACAAAAGGCCATTTTTCATGCTACCACGTGACTGTACTTATTTGAACTGGTTTGCTCATTGCTTAACTAAATAAGATGGCAGCAACTATGGGGATGGATTTTTGGGGTGTTTGTTGCTGAATGCGAGTTAGGGGCAGAAAAGTCTCTTAATCTACAAAAGAGATTTCCTGTTCTATAACAGGAAGATATTTAGAATGACCTTCACTGGGTGATAGTTGCACTTTTCCGGGGGGGGATATTATCACAAGAAGACCGATCCGGGAATGCATGACACATGGATGTGAAGGGGTTAATCAAAACTAAATCATCTGGCATATCTAAAAATGACTGCAAAACAAATTAAATCTATCTTACATTCTATTAACAACAAAATGCTGCCACCAGCTTTCTTTTTTGCCAAAATTCCCCTCTTCTCTGACCCGAATGCATTAGGTGTTCTGGTATGCTAATCCATTTTACAAACGTAAAACAATTTCTATTGGCTCCTAATAATATACCTCCTCTCCCTACTGGGACAAAGCAGAGACATATCATAAGTTCCACTAAACCTGGCTTGATTGTATTTGTACGTGTACATATAAAACATGATTTGGTTATATTGATTCCTAGGGGAGAAACATCATCCCTTTAGGTTCGTTATGTGGAATGTATTTATAGAAACATCTGGTTACTTTCAGAGGTTACAAAATTATACAGGTCTTCACAAACATGTATTGTGGGGAGTATTGCTTTGATCAGTTGTGTTTCACATAAGAAATATATGATGACTGAAATCCTTGAAGCGAAACGTTTCTTTATACCAAAGTTTGGCCTGTCTTAGAAGTCGTAACCTATGCTCGAAGTTCTCCAACTGATAATGGGACAATCAGCATGACAATGAACAGATGTTTTGGACTGAAGCAAATAAACACTTCTCTGTTCAGTAACAGGAGAAATTAGAAGAAGCATCAACATTTTATTTTCAGAATTATTCTGATCTGGGTTTAATCATGATAGGGTGTTCCTAGTTTATTAGATGGCTGCAGAACCCCCCCCCCCCAACCTTCAAAATAACTACTTGATTTTTACATGTGCTGGAGATCAGTTATCTGCCTATATTTCCAATGAGATCCCTTTTCACCAACCCAGTACACTTTATATATGAAAGTGCATTTTTTTTGTACTCTTAATAAGGCCCGGCGCTCCCATTAGGCAAGGTTAGGCAATTGCCTAGGGCGCCGGGCTCTGCAGGGCGCCTGAAAATTTAAAAAAAATGACTATGGTCATTTAAAATTGTGCGGAAATCCACGGAGGAGAGGGGGGAAGGGGTTATTAATCTTACCTGCATGAAGCTGCTCCTCTCTGCTCTGTCTCCTCCCCTCCGCTCACTGACAGTGACAGGCCGCGATGATGACATCATCACGGCCCGACAGTGTCTGTGAGGGGAGGAGAGAAGACAGAGCAGAGTGGAGCAGCTTCATGCAGGTAATATAAAGAAAGACATGGGGAGGGGAGCTGAGGGGAGGGAAGCGCAGCGCCAATTTTGACAGGGTACCCACGGCGGGGGGGGGGGCGCCGATTTTTAAAGGGGGGGCGCCGATTTTCACACTGTGCCTAGGGCGCCAAGGACCCTAGCACCGGCGCTGCTCTTAATACAAAAGTAACATGAGAATGGAAGGCAGCCTAGATGTCCCTTTACTCTTAGGACATAAAGGAGGCTCGAGTGAGCAGTATTTTAGGAGAAAAGTGTGAAAGTTAAGGGGGTGATCCTAATTGAAATTAGGCAGGATTTTGAAGTCCCATCTTTACAGATGCCGGCATGGACATTCCAAGTAGAGTCCACAATCCCAGAAGTTGCACAGAGTTTGCACCTGGGCACTTCCCAAAGTGGAACGTTGGCATGTTCCTTGTTACGCACTCGGTGGACAAATAGGTGCATTGGTGCTAAAAAGGAAAAACCACTAATGTCCACATTCTTCCACTTTTTGTAAATAACCCTGAGAGTTAATAACAAAAGTAAATAACAGAGAGCAGAACATATGGAAACATTTCCAGACATTACCTTTCAGGACAGGCTCTGTGGAGCTGGTAGAGACAAGTATTGTATATTCAAGTCTGCCAGGGAAGTTCGTGAGGTGTCTTTGCGGCATAGCACTTAATATGAGGGACTCTGAGGGTATGATCGTCACCTGGAAAAAAAATACCATGTTTCTGTGTCTCCTCTAAATTGTCTTACTGCGCTCAGTGGTCTGATCTAGTTTTTAAGTGTTTCACATCAAGTGCACAATTTGGCACAATGTCCGAAGAACCAATCTGTCCACTGACCTGGAAATATATATATATATATATATATAATGTGTATGTAGATCTACAGCGCTCACGTAATTTATTATTATCGTGCATCATGTGACCAGCTTTTACAGGTGGACACAGAGTCGGTGGTAACTTGAGGCTATGTGCCCCTTGACACCTTCCATATTTTTTACCTGTTATGTAGCCACCCCCAAAGTGAAAGTAGGCAGGAATTTTAAGTGACTTTTGTACCTTTTCTATCAAACACATTCCCATCTCAGCCAGCAGGCCAACAAATGGTTATTTATTTATTTAATACATTGTGAAAATCTATATATAAAGAGCACTTGCCAAAGCAGAAGGTGCATCTCATCAGCCAGACAGAAACTTATTTCCCACTGTACCTGTGACTCACCTGCTTGTATGTTGTTAACAGCCCAGTGATCATATAGAAGACATTAGTGATTCCTTTACTGCGAGCTACCGCGACACCTGTCACTCCATCTAATTGCAGGAACTGACCTGGAGACACCTGCCAGATCCCCGGCTCATCTGGTGAAGAGATGGGGTCCAATTGTACGTGAAAGTTATCATGTTCTAACGCTCTAGTGGGCCTTTGTAACTCCTTCCCAACATGAAGGACATAACTAATCCCTGGTTTGTATTAATAGCTTTATTTGACACTTTATGCAAACACATTAAAGCTACACTAGGACCCAGGAAACATTTTTCCTAAGGTGGCCCCTTACTTTCACCTGTCTTTGGAAGAACCTTCAACACCTACTCCAGGGCAAGGCCTCCCTACACAAACTGTAGGAGGTCCAAGTCTGGATCCAACGATGTACTGTAGTTGGCTTAATAAGTGCTTTCAATGTTAACTATATAAAGGGCAATATATGCTTCAATGAGCAGTGAATAAGTCCTTTATTTTACTACTCTCACAGAGAGTATAATATCTAATACCCTCTAAACGCCTTTATCTTCTTGAGTTAGTCCCAATTGGAGACACTTGAAAGAGATGGATTTGTCGAATTGTGGTGGGGCCTATGACCACTGGGCCTCATTCATGTCCAGACGTCAGGCCATTTGCATGCCATATCTTGCGCAAATTTTCTTTGTGCATGCGCCGAAACAAAACTTAAAGTTCTTGTGATTTATGTGTAGACGCAAATGACAGTTATGACTTAAAGGGCGGAATGGGAGTGGGAAGGGGCGAACGAACATAGACAATGTACACTAAAGGCGTGGCGAGGATGTACCCACGCAGACGTGTCTGATTCAAGTCCTGGGTGCTTGTAAGTGTGCCTGCTTTAGCCTTATCATTTGCACCAGCCACAGGGCAAGGGTAAGTGCCAAGTGATAGTGATGACTGTCACGGCATAGTCTTTGTATTGAAAACTACACATAGGCATGTCACTAGCTAGCAAAGAAGATGTGTATGCAAGTAAAAGAGACTATAAAAACGCATTGTATGTATGCATTAAGGACATGTAGATTTATGTATGTAATGTTTATTTTTTATTACTGATTATAGTATTATTAGTTCTTCATTTATTTTCTAAAATAGATTTTTTTGTATGCGTTCTGATCTGACCTTATATTACATGTGCATATCCTGCATTCTCTTGTATCCGTTAACATACGGCAAAGAGCGTTTAGGCAGAGCGAACTTACACCTAGATTCAAATTGAAATACATCTTGAGTTCCACTCGGATTTGAGTACATGCAGAATACACTCAAGTTCCATACTCCTTTTTTTTCTAACCACAAGTTGTGGGCAAGTTACGTTTTGGACTTGAATCAGGCCCATTGTGGGCAGACTTGGGGCCTGGCAATATTGGTAGTATACTCACTGTTACTGTTCACCAACTCTGTATTGAAACAGACGACTTCTCCAACTCTGTAGGGCTGTGTGAGCTGTGGGTATATGGCATCTTCTACGGATATCGGCACAAAATCTGCCATTCCTGGGTGTGCTTTGTCCCACATCCTCAGAAGTGTCACACCGTGGGTCACCGTTGTGACCAGAAAGGTGTAATTATTAATATCTGGTTCAATCAGCAAGAGATCATCTCTACAAGACAGAAACAAGATTTCAAATAAAAATAAATGTCTCATATTTAGAATATATTCAGCAGATGTATCCAAAATGTAAAGCTGTATGAGGGAAAAAAGTGTTTCTGCTGTGGTATAACAAAAGCTATAAGACCCTGGACCGCAAAATGTGAGCCGGCAGTCACCTCTTCGCCATTAATACACCTACCACATAAACCTCTAACTAGCACTGCCTATGGCGAAGATAATTACAAGTCATGTGAGCGCAAACATTAACTAGTTTTCAGCTCCCATTTATAAAATATCTGATCAGAGCAGACATTCTATTGCTATGGAAACGGCTTTGTTCTCACCATACAGTGTTGATCTAGAGCAGGGTTGTCCAACCCGCGGCCCAGCACGCCTGTAAATGTGGCCCAGAAGGAGTTTTGGTTGTGGCAAGGGGGCAGCACTGTTAATGGAAAAAAAAATCCTGCAAAAAAAAGAAAAAATACTTACCTTGCGGTCACGCGGTCACGTCAGCTGGTACTCCGGCTCCCTCCCTTGTCTCCTCCGTGCGGTGCTCGCAGTGAATGTCGGGCGTGATGTCATCATGCCCAACAGCCATTGCTGAGCGCAGCACAGAGGAGTCACCCGCGCGAGAAGAACAATCAGCAGCACAGAATTGGAGAAAAGAAGAGAAGAGGACAGGAGAACAAGCCGATTAAAAGGTAAGTTAAGGGGGATTTTTTTTATTATTTCAAGGGACGCTGACCAGTGAATAAAAGTCACCTGGTCCTGGAGCATCATGGACCTTATCTCCCTGCTATATACTTCTACTTGTAATACTAATGGGGCATTATATATTATTCTCTTTGGCCCATTATAAGTTGTTATCCCTTAACTAAGATAGTGGTGCAATTAGCAAAACAGGTCACAATTTGGGGTCACAGTGATGTATATGTCCGGTACCGCAGGCCTGGTCAGGGCACCCTGATATACAATGCCTGGCTCAAATGCACTTTATTGATATTGCATTGAAACAATACAAAAAGTGATTATAGTATAATAACTAGAGAGGATTTTTTGAACAGGGCGATTGAAAGGTAAGTATAGGGGTATTTGAAAAAAAAGTGATATATATATATATATATATATCACTTTTTTTCTCATACATATAAATGTTAACTATGTTTTCTATGGTTTTTTGGATGATCAGCTATCGTTATTGTTAGTGTATCTTATGTGCGGCCCAAACCAACTCGTCGTCTTCCAATGTGGCCCAGGGAAGCTAAAAGGTTGGACACCCCTGATCTAGAGGAATGTCCACACTTTGTGTCTGTCACATGACTGAATGAGAGATCATTTATAAAAATCTCTGATGGAACACGTACATAGACTTTAACATCATATTCTATTAAAATGACTTAGAATGTAAAACATGTTCTTTTCTTTTCTTTCTCTTTTCTCTTTTTTCACTTGGCATGGTTTCTCAGTGCAGAGGACAGCATATCCCAATATGATCGCTACTGTCAGAATGCCAGAGACAGTGCAGATTATAATCAGCCCATAGGAACAGACTAGATTTGTAGATAATGTCCCTCAATGGCTTGACCATGAGTTAACTTAATTGTTCTGATAATTTCAATAAATGACCAATAGCTGAGAGAATCTATTATAATTATGATTTAGCTTAGTTTTCACCACTAGGATGAGCGTTCATCAACGCTGCCAATTGCCATTTTATTGACAGAGTTGGTCAACTTTAGTAAGTTTTTCACTGTTACATGTTGGACCAACAAAAGCTCCAGAATGATAGGACGGTGGTAAGAGATACACATTCTTGGAATTGACCTAAGGATAATATTGGGTAGGAGTTAAGCAGAACGCACTACTATAACGTACCTTAGCAGTGTAGTACCTTTTTATCTATGATCACTTTGGGTGACAACGTGGGTGACTGAAGGTCCCATCCCAGATACTGTGATTTGTGGTTTTTAGTGAGGGTTTGTGTTTGTTCGGGTAGTCCAATGTATCATCATCATCACCATTTATTTATATAGCGCCACTAATTCCGCAGCGCTGTACAGAGAACTCACTCACATCAGTCCCTGCCCCATTGGAGCTTACAGTCTAAATTGCCTATCACAAATTTGGAGAAAAATAAAAATACTATTGAAGTTAAATTGCCTATCACACACAGGTCAATTTGTTAGCAGCCAATTAACCTACTAGTATGTTTTAGGAGTGGGGGAGGAAACCGGAGCACCCGGAGGAAACTCACGCAAACACGGGGAGAACATACAAACTCCTCACAGATAAGGCCATGGTCAGGAATTGAACTCATGACCCCAGTGCTGTAAGGCAGAAGTGCTAACCACTTAGCCACCATGCTGCCCACAATGTTTGTGGGAGAGCAGACTTGATGAGCATTCAGCCCATTAGAGGTGGCCCTGATCGGGTCACTCGGGTAGTCAGACCGAGTGAGTTGACAGTCAAGTGCAAAGTTAGTCTGCATTCCAAGAATAAGATTCTAGAACCCAGAGAATGCTGTGAGGAGCCGGAGAGATGGCAAGTTTGTGAGAGCTTGATATAAAAACATCCTTACACAGTATGTATCCTCCATGTACCTGTTAATTGCCAAGCCAAGCTGAGTTGTCTGGGCATGGAATCTCTCTCCAATGTTAGAGTAAAAGTAGACAGTCAGCCTCAGGGTTATCCCAAGGGGAAATGATGCCAAAGGAAGTCCACTTTTAGTATGGAGCTTGGGTTTGACTTCAATTCTAAAGTAGGACACAGGAGCCACCTGGAATAGGGTTTACATAACAAGATGGAATATAAGACACAACCTCCTGAACCTCATTCTTGATGTTTACCCACCCTTGTTCTACACATAGCAAAACATAAAACTATTAAAAAAAATATATAATTATTAAATAGCATATCAAACATAAATAGCATAAAACATAGCACCATATGCTGCAAGATGCACCCCCCCCTCCGGATGGAGAAGTAGCGGGTGAGCAGGACTTTGGCAGGACCTGGAGATGATGAGTGATCAAACATCAGCTTCTAAAATATACACAGACACCACCCACACATCTTACCCATGTCCAAATAGGGAAAGGGGGAGCTCATCTCTTGGTCAAGCTACCTGTCCACCAATTTGTATCTTTAGGGCTACAAACACACATTTGTATTAAAACAATGTTCTCTCTCCTACCTGTAATCCAGTGACGAGGCTTTGGGTAACTCCAAATGGTTCTATGGCTGTGATCTGCAAGATACTGAATCCTGTGACACCTCCAGCTTTCAGATGTCCCTTTCTATCATCTTCAATCACTGAGGAGTTGGGGAAGCACTGAAGGATTCTGGAGGTAACAGCCGCTTCTCCTTCCCTAAGTATCAAATATTGTTATCACGCTTCCAGATAGAGAGTGTATCATTCCAAAGTTGTGGACATGTAGGTCAGTATGCCTCTTACTTGTTTGTGGTCACCGTAAGGTGTGAATTTGGGGCCATGAGGATCTGCTGAGTTGAACATTCAGGTGACGCCAATGAGAGACAACGTATGACCTGTTATAAGAGACCAGATTAAGCAGCGTAAAACAAGACTGAAACCGTGGCAACAAGGTATTGGGAGACGTATAACTGCGTCACTTACCACTATTTGTATTTGATCTTTTAGCTCAGTGGTATTACCCTCAAACTGTCCAATCGACACAGAGCGTACCGTTACTTTAAGGCTTATCCGACCTGGGGCTCGAGTCCGAACCAGCTGAGCAAAGTTTAACTCGGGGCGCAGCTGTTGGGGTGCCTAAAAATTAGGGTTATTTTTTGCTTTCCATAAAAGTGTTTTCTTGTTGGCACATAAAATGCAGGCAAATAGGTTATTTTTGCATTATCCACTTTACTTCCCCTTTCTCATGATACTCAATTTGTCCTTCTTGTTAAACGATAATATTGTAGATTTGGGACTGTCTCGCATTGGCTTAGATTATAGTACAGTTTTTATTATTAGCGTTTAAATGTTTTGTCAAGGAACACCTATGACATGGGCCCAAGCTATCTGTCTGTCCATACTTAAGAAATATGACTTTCAGCATGACTTCACACAGTTGGAAAGACCGTTATTGCTAAACATACAGAATAGGATCTGCAAGCATCTCCGAAACTTCAGTTGATTTTGATGGGTGAGCATCTTTACTTTGTTGGTGGATATAGAAATCTAACTTTATATTTACGTTATACTCATTTTTTTTCAATTTTCTGCTTATTCTTTAAAATTCTGATTATTTTGACCCAGAAGAGTATATTAATTATCAATGCAATGTAATCAATGGGCTGAATTACATGAAATCGGTGGTAGTGTTGATAATGATGGCCACACACACTGTGATTTTGCAGAGGGTATGAGGCAGTTGACCCAATATCATCACATGTATTACCCCACAATAATAGCAGAGCCTGGTAATAATCCTACAGAAACTGATCGGATCATTATTGGAAATGTGTGAAAATGGTGTCAGAAGATGACCACCGGTTGACCTGTGAGTGAGGGCATCTTTGTACTGCAGAAACAGGACCTAACATGTTTTGGAATTGTTCTGACTCCTGGGCCCAAACACCAAATTTTTCTATTTGATCCATTTTGGCTACCCATCTGTGTGGCCAAACAGAACAGTGAACATCTCCGGTGCTTGAGATGAGTGACAGGATCAACCCACATGTGCCCCCTTCACGGAATCTCCATTATCTTCTCTGAACACACTAGAAGACTTTATATGAACAATCTGCACTGTTACAGGACTCTAGAGGACTAATTGTTGGATATATACGCTCATCCAGATATCACTTCTGTATAGGTGCCACAGAGGGGAGGTCTCACCTCGCTCATGCGGGGCTCTAGGGTTACGACATCCCTCTTATTCAGTGACCAGCAGAACTGCAGTGGAGGCTGTGAGTTACTGAAGGAAAATGGAGTCTGATTGCTGGAGATCCCCATCACATATACAGGCATCTGCATTTGGAGAGATGTGATCATCACCAGGAGGAAGCAAGAAGACAGCAGCATACACTCATAATGCAGTTTACAACAACACACATGTCACCAGTGTATCATTCTGTTTAGAACAAACTTGGCAAAAAAATGTATATATTGTAAAGGAGAGTGAATTATATTGTTCATTCAGATGTTACTGACTGCATATTTCTATGAAAGTTCAGCCCACATCCATAGCCACTAATTTTAATGGCAAGAAGTCAACCTCATTTTTTTTTTAGTACCAAGACATAAGAGTCTCCTTTCTTATTAACGGGAAGTCAGACCCCCCCTTTCTTATTACCGGGTAGTCAGACCCCCCTTTCTTATTACCGGGAAGTGAGACCCTTCTTTCTTATTACCGGGAAGTGAGACCCCCCTTTCTTATTTCCAGGAAGTGGGACCCTCCTATCTTATTACCGGAAAGTGGGACCCTCCTTTCTTATTACCGGGTAGTCAGACCCCCCTTTCTTATTTTCAGGAAGTGAGACCCTCCTTTCTTATTACCGGAAAGTGAGACCCTCCTTTCTTATTACCGGAAAGTGAGACCCTCCTTTCTTATTACCGGAAAGTGAGACCCTCCTTTCTTATTACCGCAAAGTGACACCCTCCTTTCTTATTTCCAGGAAGTCGAACCCTCCTTTCTTATTTCCAGGAAGTCAACCTCACCTTTGATCGTATGTCTGAAGGCACTAATGACCAGATAAAATATAACTTTGGTATGAAATTATTATTAATATTATTAATTATTATTATTATTATTTAGTTGTTTGGTTTTTAGAGATTAATGTCTTTGGATATACGGCCCATGCAAGATGCTTGTGTGCCATCCTACAGCAATATACCAGTTGTTTTGAGATTTTTTTTTTTTTTTGCTTAGTCTGATATAATAATATAGGATTTTTTTTCTGTAGAGGAGGTGTAATACTTTGTTTTAGCATTTCAAAGACAATTCTGCACTTCAAGAGAAATCAGTGCTTCATTATCGGGGGGAAAAGAGTTCATTTCTGGGCTCCATAGTAAAATTTAGGTAGGGGCCCAGCATTGCCTCTTCTAGTGGTTGAGCGGTGGGAGGCTCGCTTCCCATTGGATAATACAGTACACAGTCTCTGTGACTTGATCAATAAGGGTTGTCTACTTTGTCCTTATTGAGGACAGAAACAGCCGTCTGCTGTACAGACCTCCGATCCTGTAATGAGACGGGTAACAGGTGCATGGATCCTGATGGCTTTCAGCTCAATGACTTCAACCAAAAGCTCAGCCTACAAAATAAAAAGAGTTGGTGTTACAAAGTATAGAGATATACATAGGATGTTATTTGTGCCTAGGTATTCTAATGCTTGATACAGCAACTGTAAGGGTTGTACAAATAGTGGTATCAGTGGTAAATACCACTAATTTAGAGTTTTGCCATTTGTATATGAATGCTCATCATTAATATAACTCTGGTTACCTGAGAAAAGACCAGAGCGTTTCCGGTGTCTTTGTTCAGGGCCTGAACGACCCCGGTGACTTTGGTGGTGCCAACAGCTACTCCGGTGACCTGGCCAACGTCATTTACGGTGGCCACGCTGGTGTTACAGATGGAAAATTGAATGGCGGACTGTGGCTGCGGCCCTCCCTCTGACATGACCTAGAATAATGAATCCATAAACTGGTGTACCAACAGCTGATTATAGCGCAGTGGGTTTAATCAAACCAATAATGCATATGTAGTATAAGCGGGGAAAACTGAAGAAGGCGAAGATTAAGCCCACAACAGTCTGTGCATTGCATCCAGGGCCGGATTAACCATAGGGCTAACTGGGCTACAGCCCAGGGGCCTATGGCATCCAGGGGGCCCTTGAAAGTGCTCAGCAGCAGTATTGATCGGTCGGGCGGGGGCGCCCCCGGCGCGATCAGTGCTGCTGAGCACTTTCACTGCGGTCCTTCCCCGGCGAGCTGTAGTCTCCTTACTGAGGAGATCTCGTGAGTCTCACTCTCACGAGATCTCCTCAGTAAAGAGCGTACAGTGCGCCACAGAGGGAGGTAAGTGCCGGGGGGCGGGCAGCTCGGATCACTTTTCCTCACGGGGGAATGGAGGCTCCCTTAGCCCAGGGGCCTCCAATCCCTTAATCCGGCACTGATTGCATCACATATCTATACATGCTCATGAACCTAATCCAATTACATGAATATGCCATAGCCATAATGGTATCTCAGGAACTCAGAAAAAGCTTGAGGAGTCAATGGCTGTTCATAGATAACTAGAATAATTATTTTTTTTATTGCTATAAAGATTTTGCAATGTAATTGTTTTTTTATGTTATTGTAAAAGAAGACATTATCTTTCAGTGTCCTTTGCAGACTTTTGTTGAATATTGCATATTATTCTATATTGCACAGGTGAGTGGGAAGGGGCGACATAACAACCATCAGTACTGTTCTCATAGGTGTAAAGGAGCAGGGGATGCACCTATTGTTATCAAGGCTCCCAGATCACAACTAGTTAATAAAGGTTCAGACCTGGATCATGTTGCGCGGAATTAATGTCATTGTATCTGGAACCATTCGGAAAGGAGCAAAAACCTATGGTGGAAAACAAACGTTATGAGACACACCAGTCAGGCTTATGTAATCAGAGGACAGAACAAAGAGATTGGCTTGATTGCAAGAGGTATACATGTAAGGAGAAGAAATGAGAGGGAGAGGAGGATCAACTTCTTGAACAAGAGAAAGTGAGAAAAAGCTGAATATGAATATATATATATATATATATATATATATAGATAGATAGATAGATAGATAGATAGATATTTATTTTTCTTGGCCCCTCTCTCAATCCCACTTTCCAATTGTGAGAGATACTTTGGAGGTAAGTGATTTCTGGCAGGTAATTTTTTACTTAATCAGACTTAAAAACATCAGACAACCTGAAAGAGATCCAAAATTGGCAAGGTAGTGTATGGGTAAGGATGGGAGGAATGTATGGTGGGGAAGGGAGGGAGTATAGGGTGTAAATGTAATGATATGCCCTGGAGGATAGTGAAAATGGGTATACAAACTAGATTAAGGAACTGTAGAAATGTGTATATGAACCAGAGCCTAATTAAGACCCCCATGGGGGCCTTAGAAGCTGGTTTGTGGCCCCTTCCTTCCTCACAAAAATGGATTAGCGCAACCTGGACTTGTCTGTGCCCACTGGACCTTAGGTCAGAGACTAGGTTGCCTAATGGATAATCTGAGTCTGATATTAACCAAAAGGAGGAGTGTGAAAATGGGTGTATGATTCACACAAGACATAGCCTGAAAAGTGATATACACATTGAACAAAGGAGCTAAATAAGTGCTTGAATTAATATAAAATAGAGGACTAGAGGATGAGGAAGTAAATTCATGATTTGAATGAAAGTTTTGGAAACAAAAATTAAATTAAAAGGACTAGGCGATTGAGATATGTGACTCAAATTAGAAATAAAAAGATTGGTTGAAAGAGAGATTTAAATGAGGCATGTTTTCAGAGAAGTTAATACTTGAAATAAATTAAGGAAAGGTCTGGGTATAATTGAGATAAATAGTGCTAACTACTAGACAATGGATGGCAGGAAAACACCTAGGGAAAGATTGTACCTGTAACGAAACTACAATAATATTGAATTTGCTAATTTTACTGCAGATATTGTAGTGTTGACAGGCGCCGTGTTGTTTCTGTCTCTAAACGGATGCCTGTCTCCTTGCAGAATCGGTGTCCCGCTGCTTAGATATGTTTGCCGTTCTATTTGCATGCATACGCCGAGCTTGGCAACCGTTACCTAGCGATATGACGCTGTTTCTGTTTACCATCAGTACGCATGCGCAAGGCTCCACGCTCCGTCGCCCTGCGACTAGCGAGCAATTGGTTTCGGTTTTCCCGCCGATTGATGCACCTATCAGGGACCCTCTCCTCTTTTTAAGGAACTCACTGAGGCCATTTGCTTGCCAGAGTATTTGGTCTTCAGCCTTGCTTCACCGTTTGTTCCTGTGTTACTGTTTATTGGATTCTGACCCCGGCTTGTTCCTGACTTCTCCTTTGGTTCCTGATGTTGGCCTTGAGTTATTATTGGTACTGACCCGGCTTCCTGACCACTCTCCTGCTTCTGATTTGGCTATTTCCGTATCTCTGGTTCTGACCCGGCTTGCTTACTATCCTTCCATCCTGCCTCCTGTTGGGCCGTCACCGCTGCCTCGATTGTTACCTCGCCAGCTGACTGATACTGAGGGCCGCCACCTGCATGTCACTTGCAGCGAAGTCCATACCTCCTTGCAGGGGTTCCTGGTAAAAACCAGGGGTGTGTTAGACTCCGCGCCTCAGTACTCGGTAGCGCCAACTGCTGGCAGGTATCACCAACTCCACCTAGTGATTCTGACAAGTGTATGAGGTCCTCATAAGTCCTACTGCTAAATCATGGTGAAAACATCAAGCAACAAAACAAGACACAGTCCTGTCTTCTGGCTAGGAGGCTTACTGAATGTTCTTGCCTTGGTTGCCATGTGAAAAGTCACTATTATGTTTTAGTACTGTTACATCTGTTAAAATCTAAACTAAGGGACGCACGGTCCTCACAAGTCGTGGAATTGTGTAAAGATACTATATTGTAACAGGACAACTGATGGTCACATTACCTCTACTGGCCGAGGAGCAGATGTCAACTTCCTTCTGGTTTTGTCGTATGCAGTCACTATCAGTGTGGTCTGTCCTACATCGATGCCATGTAGCAGATAGTTCCAGGAGAACTTGTCACTATTGTGTAACTGCCTTAAAGGGAAAAACAGATCAGAAATCACGAGGATACACATTCAAAATACCAAATGAGATAAAAGGACAAACTACTGTCCCAAAGACAGAATGTTCATGTTCTTTGTAAATTTCATGGTTACATAATGTTAAGAAAATCATTTCAAACATTTATTTATCAAAATGCCATGAAATCAACTCATTAGAGGATGAAGAGAAATGGATAAAAGATCTAAAAGTTCAATGGTCCATTAGGGTAACAAAGAGTGTCATGAGAATGTGAAGAAGTTTGTTACTTGAGACTGACGATAGGGGATGAACTCTGAACAGTCAGTTGCATGATGCCAAAGTACTTATTCAGGAATGGTCTCTGGAAAGAATCCTGGACCTTCACAAAGACCACTACAGACTTTCCCACCTCCACCTGGAGCAAAAGTAGAGAGTAAAGTGTAAATTACAGTTAGGCAGCACAAGAAAACTTCTGTGCACCATTTAGTGAAAGCTCTAGAACATATGTCAGTACATTTCTTCTGTATTGAATGAATCGTAAATAATACTTTGTTATTTGTATTTGCTTTATTATCTTTTTGCGTAATTATGCATTTACATTTGATCACAGCGATAAGTGACAGCAGCACCTGTAGGCACCATAATACTTGAGCTATGACTACCATCCCAAGCTAGGTGGCCACTCACATTTGTCTGCAATAAATATTGACCAGGAAAAACAGATAAAAGGGAGCTATCACTGAATTAATGAACTGCAACCTCATCCTATTTTATAATTTATATACAGTCAAGTCCATAAATATTGGGACATCGACACAATTCTCATATTCTGGGCTCTATACACCACCACAATGGATTTGAAATTAAACTAACAAGATGTGCTTTAACTGCAGACTCTCAGCTTTAATTTGAGGGTATTTATATCCAAATCAGGTGAATGGTGTAGGAATTACAACGGTTTCTATATGTGCCTCACACTTTTTAAGGGACCAAAAGTAATGGGACAATCGACTCAGAACCTATTTCATGGACATGTGTGGGCTATTCCCTCGTTATTTCATCATCAATTAAGCAGGTAAAAGGTCTGGAATTGATTCTAGGTGTGATATTTGTATTTGGAATCTGTTGCTGACGACTCTCAATATGAGATACAAAGAGCTGTCACTATCAGTGAAGCAAGCCATCATTAGGCTGAAAAATCAAAACAAACCCATCAGAGAGATAGCAAAAACATTAGGTGTGGCCAAATCCACTGTTTGGAACATTCCTAAAAAGAAAGAACGCACAGGAGAGCTCAGCAACACCAAACGACCCGGAAGACCACGGAAAACAACTGTGGTGGATGACAGAAGAATTTTTTTTCCTGGTGAAGAAAAACCCCTTCACAACAGTTGGTCAATCAAGAACATTCTCCAGTAGGTAAGTGTATATGTGTCAAAGTCAACAAGCAAGAGAAGACTTCACAAGAGTGAATATAGAGGGTTCACCACAAGCTGTAAACCATTTATGAGCCACAAAAACAGTAAGACCAGATTAGAGTTTGGCAAACAACATCTAAAAAAGCCATTACAGTTCCGGAACAACATCCTATGGACAGATGAGACAAAGATCAACTTGTACCAGAGTGATGGGAAGAAAAGAGTATGGAGAAGGAAAGGAACTGCTCATGATCCAAAACATACCACCTCATAAGTGAAGCATGGTGGTGGTAGTGTCATGGTGTGGGCATGCATGGCTGTCATTGAACTGGTTCCCTTGTATGTATTGATGATGTGACTGCTGACAAAAGCAGCAGGAGTAATTCTGAAGTGTTTCGGGCAATATTATCTGCTCATATTCAGTCAAATGCTTCAGAACTCATTGGACGGCACTTCACAGTGCAGATGGACAATGACCCGAAGCATACTGCAAAAGCAACCAAAGAGTTTTTTAAGGCTAACAAGTGGAATGTTATGCAATGGCCAAGTCAATCACCTGACCTGAATACGATTGAGCATGCATTTCACTTGATGAAGACAAAACTGAAGGGAAAATGCCCCAAGAACAAGCAGGAACTGAAGACATTTACCGTAGAGGTCTGGCAGAGCATCACCAGGGATGAAACCCAGCATCTGGTTATGTCTATGCCTTCCAGACTTCAGGCTGTAAATGACTGCAAAGGATTTGCAACAAAGTATTAAAAAGGGAAAGTTTGATGAAGGATTGTTTAGTTTGTCCCATTACTTTTGGTCCCTTAAAAAGTGGGAGGCACATATAGAAACCGTTGTAATTCCTACACTGTTCAACTGATTTGGATGTAAATACCCTCAAATTAAAGCTGAAAGTCTGCAGTTAAAGCACATCTTGTTAGTTTCATTTCAAATCCATTGTGGTGGTGTATAGAGCCCAAAATATGAGAATTGTGTCGATGACCCAATATTTATGGACTTGACTGTATTACTTACATGTGGCTCATTTGCAGACTTCTGAAAATTACCAGCTCCCTCTTCTTGAATAAGCAACGTTAAGACAGATGCCTTATGATGAATTATGAAAATTACATTACCTTATCAACCATGTCTATTTCCAGTTCCCGGATATCAGAGATGTGTATAATGGCGGCCATGTGCTTCGCAGATGAGATACAGAGGTCAAACACCTCTAACATCAGAGATCCAGGATTCACAGGGGTCACCTAAGAATAGATGGAGGTTTTCTCAGGTATGTTATTCCTGTTCATGCCACTAGGGGAAACGTCCTCGCATTATTACAAGATCGTAGGTTCAGGGTCTTACATAATATTGATGTAGACAATGTAGATCTCTTCCTCATTACCCCACTAAATTGTATTGACATGGTACAGCGTAGATTTTACTAGTCAACAGTAAATAAAAATTTATATAAAGATTGCCATTCACTAACACAAAAGTTATAAAGCAAGATTACTATTAGACTAGACTAGATCTCCATTACCTGCGCGGTGCTCTCTCCTTCTTCATGTGTGATGTTCACAATGCTAAGATCACTTATGTTCACCAGAAAATACCCAGAACCTTCTACTATACTCAAGATTTCCTAAAACAAGAGAACAATGACAATAATGAAACTGAATATTAAATCTAATATTCTGTTACCTAAAAATGTTGCCAGATTTAGCGTTTACTAAGAACATCATACAAGACATTGTGACGGTAATAAAATTCAGTCCAGAAAAGTTATTATCGGTGAAAATCCCAATAACTCTCTAAAATTAGTATTATTTAAGTATTCATCTAATCGCTAATTACATGTAAGTATATCTCTAATTATGGGTATAAAAACTGGAACCACAGAATAATTTTAGCCCAACTATTATGCCCTTTCCAGAGGAGAGCAAGTACCGTCAGAGGAAGCTAGCTTCAGAGGTAGATAGCGTGACCCCTTCTCACGATCAGGCATGGTAAGTTTCACAAGTGTCCTCAGACAGAGGGGGTTGTAAGCTTGGGTTCTACTTAACTTTATTTTCCTAATTTTATATATATATATATATATATATATATATATATATATATATATATACACTCTGTTACACTATCCCCTATTCTTCCCTTATACAGGTAGTTTGTTCAATATTTAATTCATTCTCTCTTGGGGAAGATGCTATCCTTATGACATAGGAAGTCAATGAATTTTTAAATAGAGGAAAACTGTCATTGTGTTAGGATGCACAAAATTAATAAAAGAAAAGGAGGATATTCCTTCTGTGCAACACAGTGACGCTTTATCTCCCTTTAAAAATTCATTGACTTCTCATGTCATAAGAATAGCACCTTTCCTAAGACAGAATAAAATAAATATTGTACAAAATACCTTAAAAGGGAAGGAGAGGAGATAGTGTAACAATAAATCTATCTATAACTACATATTATAATATGCTAGTGCAGTATTTTTCTTCCTTTCCCTCTTCCCCCCTCACTTTTTCCCTACTATTGTTGAAGGATATCTGTGCACACATCAGACTGTTGATCAGCATTATTGCTGACACCTGAAGCATGACAGGGGGAATGACTTCTTCCTGAGGTTAAGCTAGCTGCATATGAGTTGCTGAAGCTTAACCAGCTCAAGCCCAAAGTAAAGTCCCCCACTGGCTTCATAGAAAAGGATTTAATGGTGATTGAACAAAACCCCTTTCTGTCATAAAACTACAGTTTAGAGTACAAACAATCCTGTATTTGTACCAGCATATCGCATTGCACTTAATCAATACTAAACTGCTTCGAAAAGCAGATCAGGGGAGTTCACTTGCAATTATTATACTACAGTAAGCTCGTACAGACCAAAGTTAAGCACACTCCTGTGAGATGCACATTAGTTTGGATTACATGGATCTTTGATATACACTCTTTGCCAAGTGCAAATTCTGGGCCTACACAGGGCCGTCTCTTCCATAGGGCACGATGGGCAGGTGCCCGGGAGCCCTGCAGCCCAGGGGGGCCTGTCAGAGGCAGCTAAAAAAAAAAGTTCCTGAAAAAAAGAAGAAGAAAATACTTACCTTGCTCTCAGCTGGCGATCCGGCTCCCTCCCTGGTCTCCTCCTCCGTGCGGCGCTGGCAGTGCATGTCGGGCGTGATGTCATCATTACGCCCGCCCGACATCCATTGCGGTGCGCGACGGAGGAGGAGACCAGGGAGGGAGCCGGATCGCCAGCTGAGAGCAAGGTAAGTATTTTCTTCTTCTTTTTTTCAGGAACTTTTTTCTCTCGCTGCCTCTGACGGACCCCCTGGGCTGCAGGGCCCATATATATAATCATTTATTTTTATTTTTTATATATATAGGGGCCCCGGTGCACTGCTTTGCCCGGGGGCCCCAAATGTTGTTAAGAGGCCCTGGGCCTACACAAGACAGATGCACAATGATTGCTGTATATATATATATATATATATATATATATATACACCTTATATACTGGATAGCGATCATGGCCAGACTAAGTTTAGATGACAGGCAGTGAGACGAGTAATCCTATTCTAGCTATGATTACGGATGGAATCGTTACGTATGAAACTCACTCATTAAAGATGTATGGCAGGCTATGAACCACATATGAGAGATTCACTGCTCTGAGACTAATCTGTCACTGAATATCTATTTGTAATAAGTTTCACTAACATACTCTGATTAGACAATCAAGGAATGAGATATTTATTATCCCTGTAATATACTAGGGGATTATCATTGAAACCATTTATAAAAGACACTCTCTGCTGATATTACATACCAATTGATATCAATTTATATTGAGAGACCAGTTTACCTATCATTTAAACAGCTAATTATCAACAATATTATCTGTTGAGTTTTTGATAGTGTGGTCTTATAGGAGATTTGGAATCTTGATATCATTATACTATTAAGTATCAATTAAATACTATCAAATACTATTAAGTACCAATTATGATACCATAACGTTTCAATGTATTATTAACCCATGTGTTGGTTGTTCTGTGAATATAGCAGAGTGTAGTAGTGGACTATAATTGTACTAAAACTGTGACACGAGTCAGACCATATATGGATCGCTAATAATTAACCATTAAGGTCAAGAATCTGATGATATAACTATAATAATCAGCAGACGATATTATTGTAATTTAATAGTATTACAGCTGTGTTGATTACTAACAACACAGTTCAATTACAATTTTGGCAGGGAATATTTATATATAATTTATATTAACTCTTTGGGGAGTATAAATCTCCTGCAGCTGATCTGCAATTTTATTATTTCACAGTCACTTCACTTTACAGTTATTTTTTTAAATATATTGCAATCTTGTATGAAACTATCTACAACATTTTAATGTATATCAATAAAAATAAAAAAGGTTTTAAATTTGATTAATATTCCCAAGAGTGCCTCAATTTATATACTCTCTTTTTTTCTAAACTGTTTAAATATAAAGGAGAAATAAAAAGTCCTGTAATTATTAATTAAGAGGGTTGTCCAAATGTTGCAGAATGTACATTTCAATCTTGTATCAATAATAAACAATACGAGATCTACTTAAATAGACCATAAAGATGCGGATTGGGTGGGAGCCCATTATATGTATATGCGGTAAAATAGTCTCATTGGCAAAAGGTCTGTGCACCTGATTTTTTGCAGCTCTTAAATGACTCCCTTTGTGAGACTGAAGTATTGGAGTCTATCAATGAAACCATCATTGCACCTTGCAAGTGTAATCAACATGGCAGTTCCTACCAACATCAGTAAATGGGAGACGCAACTTGCCTAACATTAGTATTTAGTAGAGTTTTTTTGAGATAAGAGGATTTTTGTACTCGCCATAAAATTCATTTCTTTTAACACATTTGGGGGATGCTGCTGACCATGGATACAGAGGGCGCTGTGCTGGGAGTAAGGCACTGAATTCTAACAACTTGTCTGGCCTGCTCACTCCTCTCTATGCCCTCTGAACAGAGGCCAATCAGTTTATATAAATTACAAAGCCCTAAGGATAGGGCTAAAAGCCATAATCAAACAAGAAGCATGCAACCAAAAACTTGTCAAAACAAATGGAGTGGGAGCGCAGTGTACCCTAAATGGGTTAAGAGAAACGGATTTTACGGTGGGTACAAAAATCCTTTTTTCTCTTGTACAGCCGTTTGGGGGACACTGCTTTTCATGGGGACGTTCCAAAGCTGCCCCTATGTGTGGGTACGCTCAGATCGTGCCCCTATGTGTGGGTACGCTCAGATCGTGCCCCTATGTGTGGGTACGCTCAGATCGTGCCCCTATGTGTGGGTACACTCAGATCGTGCCCCTATGTGTGGGTACGCTCAGATCGTGCCCCTATGAGTGGGTACGCTCAGATCGTGCCCCTATGTGTGGGTACGCTCAGATCGTGCCCCTATGTGTGGGTACGCTCAGATCGTGCCCCTATGTGTGGGTACGCTCAGATCGTGCCCCTATGTGTGGGTACGCTCAGATCGTGCCCCTATGTGTGGGTACGCTCAGATCGTGCCCCTATGAGTGGGTACGCTCAGATCGTGCCCCTATGTGTGGGTACGCTCAGATCGTGCCCCTATGTGTGGGTACGCTCAGATCGTGCCCCTATGTGTGGGTACGCTCAGATCGTGCCCCTATGTGTGGGTACGCTCAGATCGTGCCCCTATGTGTGGGTACGCTCAGATCGTGCCCCTATGTGTGGGTACGCTCAGATCGTGCCCCTATGTGTGGGTACGCTCAGATCGTGCTGCGGGCAACACTTTTTGCCCAAAGCTAGTGTCTGTAGAAACAAAGAAGTGATAGAATTTGTTAAACGTGTGGACAGAAGGCCAGGTAGCTGCCAGACACACTTGTTTGACCGTGCCTCCACTCTGCGCTACCCAGGAAGCGCTGACCGACCTGGTGGAATGAGCCGTAATCCCATCTGGAACAGGATATATATCTTATATGTGTATATTAATCTGTGAGTACTCAATATACAGAGAGAGAGTACAGTCACATAACATGGGAAGGGGTCAGTACTCACAGTGATAAGACTGATACACAGCCCCAGTAGTTACAATCACACCGCAATAGAAAAAAAGCTTTCCCCAAGGTACAATATGGACCAGGCACCGCAGAGACAAATAAGGATATTCAATGTTAGCGAGATTTTTTTTTCCCCGCCGTGTTAAAAAAAAAATATCTCACGCGGGTTTTTGCCGGCAATAGCGATCGTTTTGAGTTAGCGCAGTGGGAAAACTCGTGCAATTCAATTGAAAAAGAAGGAACGCTGCCCCCGCGTGTTAAAAATTGTGTTTGCGAGATTTTAGGGGAGTGAAGGGGAGTTTTAACGCTGTCATGTATAACACAAAAAAAGGGTTTTGCATACATTTCTATACATTAGATTGCATTACACATTGATAATATCTACATTACAGTACTTTATTTTAGCATATTTTTTTATTGAACTATTTTTTACCATACAATCATCTATACCATGTCAAAACACATTACTACATTCATATTTGTACCAAAAACATACATAAATCTAATTAGTGATTTTATTTTTTATTTTATTTTATGGTTTTTTTTTTATTTCAATATTTTTTCACAAGAAAATCAACTTACACAAGTTAGGCATTAGTGATAAACAGAAGTTTAACTTTTTTCAACATTTTTACATGATTTCAAATACTTTTCAGAGGTTTTTTATTTTTAACACACTCTGGTCTAAATCTCGCTAACAATTGAATACCCCTACAAGGAGGTGCGAGATAAAACAGCATATTTGCCTGTTTTTACCTGCCGCATTAAAAAACAATTGAATAGCTTTTAACACGGCTGCCTCTCATACCCTATACTCTCAGTATACTTACTGGAGCGCGAGAGGACCGTTTCATGAAAAAAAATGTAGCGTTAAAAATGGAATTGAATTGCGGGTAAAGTTAACCCACTCGAAAATTATAAAAAAATGGCGTTAAAATGACTTAACGCGCTAAAAAAAACAACAACTCGCTGACAATTGAATACCCCCCAAAGTGACAGTTTCAAATGGCGGGCTCTGCTTAATCCCTGCATGAGGGGAGGTGCCACCCACTTAGTGAAGACACACCTCCTCCTCCTCAAATATCATCCCTAACATGGCAGCTATTCCTGTCCATCTCAGATCCTGGTGGAAGCTTTTACTATTACACCCCCTGCTACTTTAGATTCCGTTGCTGTCTGTCCGCAGTAACTGCTGTGGACCGCCGGCAGTCCCGTCTCAGCTGCCTTAGGGGAGTCTGGGGCTGCATGCCGCTGCTCCCTGTGCGGTTCGTTGCTGCTCTAGTGCAGCTTCAGGGTCCCCGGTCGCCAAACATAAAAATAATGAAAATAAGTTGAAATGAAATTGAAAATAAAATAGAACTAACTGAAAAGTGCCCTACTTCATAGGCCCTATAAAATAAACTCATTGTCCCCCATCCAGGGGGGCATAGAGGGGAGGGAGCAGGCCAGACAAGTTGTTAGAATTTAGTGCCTTACTCCCAACACAGCGCCCTCTATGCCCCATGGTAAGCTTATCCCCCAAATGGCTAAACAAGAGAAATAGGTATTTGTTTATTGTAAAATGTGTTGTATTTTGCCATAATAACATTTACAATAGGCATCTCATTCACCTTCACATCTGGGTGATCAAATATGGTGGAAACGTTGGGCAGAACGGACACATCATCGACCAAGGACAGTCCCAGCTTGTTGGATATGGGAAGTAATGATGGATCCTGTTGTGAGAGAGGTCTCTATATGAATTTCGTCAACTCTGCTCCACTACGTCAGGTAGATCTTACTGCTGATCAACACTCACTTGTTCCTCAACCCAAGGCCTGTAACCAGCACAGTTGACACTGATGAAAACTGTCCCTTTCACTTGCTTTACTTCCAGAAGATGCTGACCTAAGAAATAATCCACAATGTTGTTAGGTGTTTTAAAGTTCATCTGTTTCATACACATAGTGGAGGCAGACATTTTTTGAAGTGAACTAATATCCATAAAGGATCAATCTATCTTTCTCCTTCATCCTATGGGGAACACTGGAGACATTGGGGTATAGATGTGGGAGTGCCAAGTCCGAGCGCAGTCAGCAGCATCCGATTCAATGCTTGGGGCATCTCAGAGGTAAAGGATTTTCGGTCGTATCACTTGCACCAGCTACCGGTATGGGGTAAGTGCCGATTACTAGTGCCTGCTAGAATTTGTGTTTACAATCAGGAGCAACTGTAAAAATGCATTTTATGTACAATAGACCTGAATAACATCCTGATTAATGTATTTTATGTACAATAGACCTGAATAACATCCTGATCAATGTATTTTATGTAAAAAAAATTGAAAAGAAAATCTTTTTTTCTTTTAATGTTTTGTCATTAATAATTACCGTATATTATTAACTGGTGACATTAGTTGAATTTTTGTTCTGTGCCTTCTTTTGGGAATTTATATTCTACATATGTATTGGACGTATCCTGCAGTGTATTGTGTGTTTGAGCAGAGCGCACCTAGACCCATATTCATCAACAGATGCATACTCAGATCCGCTTCTAGCCAAATACAGACGTGCTTAAGCCCAATTTTACGTGCGTTTTAAAAAAAAAAATACAATTTACGTTTGTTTTGCATGTCTTAATTAAGCAGGCCCTGGATATTATACAAATACTGTAAGTGGTATATTTAATAAACTGGGGGTTTGAAAAAGTGGAGATGTTGCCTATAGCAACCAATCAGAGTGTAGCTGTTATTTTGTACAATGCACTAAATAAATAAAAGCTAGAATCTGATTGGTTGCTATAGGCAACATCTCCCCTTTTTCAAACCCGCAGTTTAGCAAATATACCCCTTAGTATTTCAAGTTAAGGACTTTTAAAACTGAACTGAGTATATGCAATCTACTGTCATTTATCTTTTACCTCATTCATAGCAACATTTATTTAAACAATATCCCTTAGAAATCCATGCCTATTTTATATTTAATAATAGCTTCATAATTAATTATAGAACTTACTTAATAACATGATACAATGGGTAATTATGTGCTGCTGCAAACAATGCAAGCTGACTTCTGATTAGTTGCTATGGGTTATCGCACATCATATAGTACCATGTTATATAAGCCATATTAGCAATTTCATGATTTACACATTTATTTTAAATATGGCAGAGTCTAAAAAGAGAATTTAAGCACTTGACCCAAACACAGCCATGTAGAGTATAATACAAACATGGCAATGACATCAAACTAGAGCCCCTCACCATGTAGCCATGTCTGTCCTGAGCCATCACCCTTTGACACCATCTGCATGTCCTCGTTATGGGAGAGATGAGCCATGCTCTCATCGGAAGATGTCCATTCAATTAATAGTGAGCTGAAGTTATCAAACTTCCTTCTGTGTTGGTCATAGACGATCAGCTCCAAGGTCGTGTCCCTCAACATGGATACAGTCATCTAAACGCAGAGCATCCACAATGTGGACTAAGCGCTTAGTGTTACACAAGTATCTAACAAAACAGTGGACTTAACACATTGCACCAACAGATTTCATTCATGTCACATATTCTAGGACCTTAAATATGTTACTGATATAGAATCTATTGTATCTAAATCCATAACAATGCATCAAAGGACAGAGAGGATGAGTCTTACGAGTTGCTTGTCATGATGCGGGATCGGGCAAGGCTGAACTCCAGCAGATACCGGGTACACAGGATACAAGAACATGTTTGCAGGATTAGCACAGATAATACCGACTTCTACCTTTTCCACAGATGGTTTCGGGTTCAGCAATCCAGGCTTATTTCCCAGCTTCAACGTCAACACCTGCACAATGCAGGTTATTTTTTCAGCACTGTCAATCATTATGTGTTTAGGAGGCTAATGATTCTCAGAGGTTTAATTACCTGCTCCCCCAGTTTGGTGCACTGGACCCAATAGGTATATAAATTCTGCTTTGTCTTAGAAGGTATTTGAACTCGATGAGCGTGGATGCTGTTCCAGTCCTGAGCTTTGAGCTCTATGAAGAAACGTGTTGGGTCAAGAAGCCAAGGTCTGGGGCCACCCTCAAACACCATCTCTTTGGTTGAATAGAGAGACAGTAGAGCCGTTTGCACAGGATCCACTGCCTAGGGAAACAGGTGACTTGTTGGTAAGTGGAGAGGCGACCAAAATAAATATGAGTGTAAAAGTTGGCAGTGGTGTGATTTAAAGGACTGTGAAATGTGAGGTTTAAGAAGATATCTGGAGATAAGTAAACTCTTAGGGGGAGATTCAATTGTCGGCGATGTGGTGCACGGACATTGTGCCGTTCACATTGTCGGCAATTACAGTTGAAATCTCTGCTAATTTTAGGGAAATTAGCAGAGAATTGTACTGTAATTGCCGGCGAAGTGTCTCGCGGACGTTCCTGAGACACTTCGCAGCTAGTTGTCTAATTGAATCTCCCCCTAAAACTCTTTTAGGGGAATGGACTGCGGTAAGAGAGGTACCTTTAGAGGACTATATGCAGAGAACATGCTCTCGTTGTAGTATTCCCCATCATCTGTTGTGACCCCGACTTTGAGTTTAACCTGTCCAGGATTTTGTGCGAGTAATTTCACACAGGAGCAGGAGGGAGGAGAAAATGTACATCTATCTAATGCCAGAGAATGGGAGAAAAACACATGAATGAAAGTATAACAAGAAAAGTGAGAGAGTCTCCGAGGTTGTCTTAGTTATATACTGGGAAATGCCATTAGGGTAAGTAACTCAATCATTGCCAAGAACAGGCAGAGAGATGTTAATACATTTATGGGACTGGACTACAGAAAAATAGGGTGGACCCATGGTTTATGGGATTACTAATAAAAAGGATGGTGGGAAGACTGAAGTGCTAATGCAACAAGGGAACGAGGTTCTGACATTACCTAACACAAGTGGTTAGTATGGCGATATGCCATGTGCTTAGAACTAGAGTACATATAATTGTCAACAATTATAAATATATATATAGTTATATATAGTATATCTCACCTTCTAGGACATTGAACACTCCCGCCCTGTCTGTGCTGATCTGCAGCGCCAATAGAGAACAGTTTATAAGAGGAACACTGGATCTCAGATAGTTACCATACACTACTACTGGAACATGTATCTCCTGCCCAACCTGTGTGTCTGCATTGGATAGGAGAAGCTCCAATGATATTACAGAGATCACCAAAACCTGTGTGATATGAAATGTACAATATTAAATTTCAACAAGTTCTAAAACTTCAGCTCAAAACAAAGTATACTGGAGTTCACTGATTACATTACATGAGTAAGTTAGTGACTAATAGGGATGCATAAAAAAAGTTATTTATTTAATAAACTAGTTACTTTACAAAAACTAATAATCCGGTTTAATTCATCACACTTTCACTCACTTAATAACCATCTGCAATCTACATACATTGATTATCTGTCACATCTACATCTAATCTCTTCCAGTTGCCCAATTACCTTGCTCTCTCCTTGGTGTAAAGGGTTCATGAGGTCGTTGGCCTGGATAAGACAATGTCCAGGTTGTCTTTCTGTTATCACAATGCCGCTTGCGGTAACGCTAGCGATGCTCTTATTTGTGGATAACCAGGAGAAGTTCCCACTACCTCCCTCCACCTGAGAGAAGAAACATTATCTATAACTAACAACCTTTTCAGCACTTCCAATTTATACAATACAACATTTTTTTCCTTTACAATCCACAGGAATGTAAAGTAACAAGCCGTGTCTGTACTTAAAGCCCAAACTACAGAAGTTCGGAATTAAGAATATAGTTAGAGTTATACAGGAGTTTAACAGGAAGTGAACATTTAACCTGGAAATACTGCTACAAGAGGACAAGATGCATCACTCTCCTGTAAGTTCCTGTTACCTTCCACCTAATGCACCTAAGTTGTGCAGTTCATGGATACTCCCTTATGAACCTTATTAATCTGCTTTTTGACAATGTTATGGCCTTTATTTTTTATGCTTTTGTGCCCTTGCTTTAAAACCATTATAACTCCGTATCCCACATCTGCTCACACTCTTTTAGATTAGCCTCTGACCTGCGCCACATATGGATCTCCCCTAGCGTGCCTGATCAGACTCCACCCTGCAATCCTTCAATTACTCCCTCACTATAACACATCCTACCTCCACCTGATACTATTCTATCCGGGTACTATCAGTCTTTTCAATCTCCACTTCCAGTCCTGCTAGGTCCTATGGTCTCAGTCTTCCCCTCTCCCTCTAGATTGTAAGCTCCCAGGAGCAGTGACATCTGTACCCAATGTGTCATGTCCACACCTTCGTCATTAGCCTTGTATATGCTTGTTCTGCTTTGATGTATGATCTGTTTTTATACACTTGATTTATGTATGCTTTATTATACCTACTTAGTGAGGCCTTACATGTAGGGAATGATGATGACGAAACATTTTCAGCCAAAACCTTTCAAAAGTCCTTCAAATTAAATGACTATTGTACTGGTCTATATCATTGCTTTACATTATACGTTCCATAACAAATGACCATGGTAAATATTTTTTCTCATTGAATAGAAAAAACCCAGAAATATTTATATGCAAGGTGCTTCAGTCACATGCTAGAGACGCCTTTGGAAACACAAGTAGTAAATGTTATTTTTAATCTCTAAAATTGCTGAGCAGTAATCACTATTCTTCTGTTAATTATAGTTACACTTACAATTGCATGGAAAGCTATTAGTATTGTCCATGTGCCAACATCTTATACAACAGCTTTACAGAGAACGTTTAATCATTCACATCAGCCCCTGTCCCAATGGAGCTTACAGAGTAAATTCCTTACCCACCCTACTTGTAGGCTAATTGATCTACCAGTACATTTTGGAGACTGTTGGAGGACTCCATAGCAATGAAAATCCATCCAACACAGGGAAAGCATACAAACCACATACAGCTTGTGCCCAGGTTGGAATCAAACACATGGCCCCAGCGCAAAGCAGCAAAATATTAAATGAATGTTGCCTCCAATCTAACCTGTACTGTGTATCTGTAGGATGCATCCTTTGGGTAGTTCGGGAATGCCAGAATTTGGGGAGACAAAGTAATAGGCAGGAATATCTTCACCTCTTGGTCCTGAGTAAGAGGATCTGAAAACATCCACAGTAAGGAAACCTGTGAAGAATCACGTAGTCTCAATATAATCAGCTTTAGGTAAACGGCAATGTATGAAGGGTAATTACTTTATCATGCAAATTCTCCATGATTTCTAGTATATACATAATCTAAATATAGATAGATTCATAAACTGGTGTCACTAGCTGCTCGCTGGAAAAGCTGTTGTGGTGACTGACAAGGTGAGAGTATTAGCTTACCTTGCCTAATGGGAGAAATGGCCTTGATTCCAGCCAGTGGCGGAACTACCATTGGTGCACCGGGGCCTATGAAGATAATGGGGCCCGCTGCATGACAGATGCAGAGAGGTAGGGTACCCTGGTTTCCGCCTCCCTGCACCGTGGCCCACAGCTTACTAGTTCCGCCTCTGGTTTCATAGACTTCTTTATACTCCACAGACAAAGCAATGAGCGGATATTACAGCCTGATTGATATTATAGGAATCCCTTGGTATGATACCATCAGTACTTCATGACCGCCTTGTGAACATTGTCATCTGCTTGTTCTTACCGTAAGGACACTAAGCAGTGTTGCGCGGATGGTGGTGGTTCCAATATGGTTCACATGTAGGATGTGGTATGACCCATTTTCAGAGGAAAACAAGAAACTAAAGAATTCAGATGGAAAGTGAACTTGAATCCGCAGGTTCTATTAACAGAAATAAAGGAACAATTGGAGGTGGATGGTGAGGATCATTTTTTATCACACAGCCATTGAGCCCAGAGGCTTCATCACAACACAAAACATGTGCTGCTTCCTGTACCTGTTGCCCACACGTGGTGGAGGCAGCCATTGTTGTGGGTTGAGAATGCATCTAACTAATTACCCTTATTTGGCTGCACAGTGATGTCACTGGTTGCTAGAGAACCTCATTCTCCAGTGTTGGTTCAGCCCACAATATGGCTGGCTACACTGTGTGTAGGCTTCACATCTGCAGTGTATTACATTGCCAGTTTCTATTAAGCTACATACATGTGAAGGATAGACCCGTTGGATGCTTGTCTTGTCATACACGTCAATGCTGACTTCATACATCCTTTCTACTTCAAGGACCCAGAGATCTCCGGGACGGATGGAAAACCCTGGAAGAATAAAAGAGTATTTACTTGTATCTCCACAATTGATTTACCTACAATGGTCTGTGGGTATCAATGTAAACATACGCAGATATCCCGGCTCCACCGCACACACTGTACTTTTAGGGAGTCTGGAACCCTCATGCATGTGAATATCTGAAGCAGAGTCAAGATATCAATAAGGTATCCCCTGATTCTCATACTCCTGACAAGTCATAGTATTGTTAACACAAGTTAACAGAAAACCAACAAGCAAGATTTTGTTTTTCGGTATACTTGCTAGTATCCTTTAAGCAGATCATGCTTCTTTGCAGGACAGTGCTAATGCAATGTATATAACTGGATCCTTGCATAATAAATGCCTTGTGATAATGATATATTTTGACTCTCAACTACAGAAAATTTTGATTATTATTTATGATTAATAATATTAAGAGAGAGAATTGCAGCTAGTATACCAACGTAGTATATATTTATGTGATACACTGGATCCAGGAGTCAGTTTTGGAATCCTAAGTAATTTTAGCAAGATTCTCAGCCATCCAAAGCCTTAGGATTTGACCAAATGTATCTTAATCCTGATATTATGTTTATAGATAGAGCTGAATGATGGGGTTTCAGATAAGCTCATTCAATTCTAATAAATACCATAAATAAAGGATACTCTTATGCACAAAGATGAGACTAGCACAACCCAGCTGCATTGCTGTCACTATAAGGGTCTTCTCATCCAAATCAGCCACAGGCATGCTAGGGTGTCCTCCTGGAGCTACCACCTGGTCCGCCAACTGCACTATGTAATTTGCCAGAGGTGGAACCATCTCTGTAGGCACAAAACAAAAATATACTAATGTTCTTCCAGGTTAGAGGCAACTGATACGGGAAGCTCACAGTTGTTGTTTTGACCACAGACCAGAGATGACTCAACAAAGTTAGACTTGGGGGAAAAAAGAACATGCAGGCCTCACATCACCACCCTGTGTTGTTGGCACTCAGAGGTCACCAGTCAAAGTCATTTCTGGCATAGAAAAGCTCTTCCCCTGATGCAGGGTTTCTCATACCACTAATATCCAGAAAGAGTATGGTGATGCCAAGGACAAGAACAGAAGCAGTGCAGCCTCTACACAGTGAGCCACAGACTCAGTAGCAATTTGCTGGAGCTTTGTTGACCATGTTATATTGGTGCAGGTGTGGATCAGTTACTGGCAATGACCTAATGCCCATTAACTCAACTTCAGGCATATATAAGTAGCTTTCAGCTTTCTAGAAGCATCTCACTGCCAGTTTATTGAATTTGTCTTTGTGCTACTCTTGTATTGTTTACCTGTGTATTGACCCATAACTTGTATGTGTACCCTTCAGGCTCTTAACCCTTTTGGCTGTAGATGATTATCTTGCTGGCTTTTAACCCCTGGCTATCCTCTGGACTCTTCTACAGACTAAGTTGCACTCTCCACTATGAAAAACACCCTTATACCTAAAGGTACTAAAGCTTTGTATATTCTCCTACAAATTCGAATTCACTGGTTAAAACTCTGTACCGTCACAAAACTATATCTGTCAAAAATTCACTTTGATACTACTACAAATGAAAGTCATTCTCGGTGTAAAGAACATATTTTGAACACATTGATCTGTGAAATGTGACCTTTAGCACCTTGAAGCCTAAGGCAGATGCCTTAGCTGCCTTACCCTTGAGCCAGCCCCTCTGACCAGCCCCTGGGCACCTGTATGTTTCCCCTTCACCATCCTCTTCACTTGGAACTGAACATATGCGTGAATAAGCAGAAGAACCTCACAGCATGGGCTCACGGATATCTTCTCCAGGACCAACAAGCTTTTGCTGGCAATAGGAATGTGCTGCAGGAAACAGGGAGAACTTAATGGCAAAACACTGCAAAGTATTACAAAATAGTAGGACGTTACTATGGGAAATGTATTTTTCCAATCATTGTAAGTTTTATGATGCAATCTGCTAATAGAAATGTGCTAATTGCCTTTGTCATGCATTGAAAAAAAAATCAGAAATGTCGGAAGAAAGTGAAAGTGTTTTACTGAAATGTAATTGATGGAGTGGGATAATTTCAATAGCAATGTACCTATATTATTAATTATCCTTTTGACAACATCACAAGTAACCAAGCTTTGAGCTAAAAGAAAAAAAAAATGACTGCTACATATGTTTGCTGTATCTTACATTTGCTATATTTATGTTTCTGTCTGCCCCCTACCACCTATACATAGAGAGTATAGCGATTAGTTATTATTCATGTGTAATAGATTGGACATTCCGTTAACTAGCAGAACTGGTTACCGTAAACCCAACTGGTGCAACCTTAGGCCATCCTAAACATACATGCAGCGTTTATATGAATCACTGTAGAAGGAATCTCCAGCACTGGGGGCACAGCAGCAGAGCACATACATTAAAGCCGCTGTGGTAGGTCATGTGGTGGACAGTAGTCCCTTGCAAGGACCTTGCTTAATGTAGCCACGGAAGGTGGCCCTATGTTGGCCAAGAGGCCGTTAAAGTATCTAGCTCTGCAGTGACATTAGACAATACTCAAGTATGGGAGGGGCTTCGGCAAAGTCAAGGAGGGTGAGAGTGAGGACTTGCTAGGAGCAGACAAAAGGGAGGGTGCACCCCCCCACACACACTTTGATGGTTATGATGGCAAGCACAGAGGGGTAGGGGGATTCCAATGAAAGTGGTGTAATCTGGTGTCCGCACTACTGTTGTCGCTCCCAATATTATTATTGAATATGTTTTTTATTCGTTTATTATTGGTTTTATCTGATGGGTTAATAGGCTGGGCTTTCTTGTGAAAAAATACCCTTTATGATTTTAATATGAAATATTTACACATTAATACAGGATTAATAAAGCATTTCTTCTTCCTGATTGCCTCCCACTGAGCACTAGCTTTGTAGACATGTACTGTATATGTGCATATAATACAACATGATTTTACCTTGTAAAATTCACTCTCTATCCGCATTTTTACAACACTGACACCTGTGCTGACCCCTGACACTAGAATAATATCTCCCTGTTTTCCAGCTTTTTCCATCAGTGCAATGTAATCAGGAATGTAATATTGGGTCTCGGTGTACTTCAGAATCCTAATGAGAGAAAGAATTATATTCACAGACAAGTCTTGGCGTACTGCATGGCATAACACTTACCTTGGGGTAAATCTATCAATCAGCGGTTATCTAAAACCACTGATTTTCTGTGTTTTGTCTGTATTATTTAAAACAGCCATTATATTAAAGTCAAATCCCGGTGGGTTTAGTCTTTAATATAATTGGCTTTTTAAATTCCAACGATAAATTGACGAAAATCAGTGATTTTAGTTAACTGCCGATTGATACATTTCCCCTTTTGAACATTGAAATATTTTAGCCTTTCCCACCTGATCCTTCTGGGTGGCTCTAGGATCCCTTCAGTTTCATCCATCATCACAGTCCATTGAAAGTTGATGCCGGCCAAGGTGCTAAAAGTGTTACCTGTCAATGAGAATGCAGAGTTGTGTAACATTTTCGTAACACTCCATTGGCCTTAGTGACACACTGTTCTTTTCACATTCACTTCTTGCTTGGGTTCTAATGAGGATCTGTTCTCAGCTATCCACTGTTCTCACTGTTCACCACTTCTCTTGGTGATCTAATGTGCTCATTCAGCTTCCAGTACCACCTCTACGCTGACAACACCCAAATCTACCTCTCCTCCACCCAACCTCTCCCCTTCTCTGCTATACTGTGTGACCAACTATCTCTGTTTTGTCAACACAGTTATCCCATTGCTCAACATGCCCAAAATAAAGCTCATATTCCTTCCTTCCATATTCACCACTTCTCCCAAATCTCTCTCACTGTCAACAACAACATAACTGCGTTGATGTCACACTTGACTTTGTCCTCTGCTTTACTTCTCCAGTGTAACAGATTCTGGATACTTCTACTACTAATCTTGATTAGCGCTGGCTTACCTGAGGTGCGGAGTCTAACGATCTCCCCGGTGTTCACCAAGAACTGCCGCAAGGCGGGGTGGGCTTCGCTGCCAGGAGTCGCAGGTCGCGGTCCTCAGGTTCGCCCCAAGATGTAGTACAACGGAGTGGAGCGGAGGTAGCGGAGTCAGACAAGCCGGTTCGGTACACAGGAATGGAGTCAGGCAGAATCAGGAGACAACTCGGAGTCAACAAGCCAGGTTCGGTACACGGGTCACAAGAACAGAAGAATGGTCAGCAAGCCGGGTCGGTACACAGGGATAGGAGAGCCAGGGTAGTCAAACAGGCAGAGATCAGCACACAGGAAGACACTGGACACTGGAAGACACAGCAATCCACGAAGTACAGGAGCCAGGAACAGGTAAGTGTTGCTCTGACACTCAGCGAGTGTCAGAGTGAGGTTTTTATGCTGACGGGGATTCAAAATCCCCGCCTCTGGGTTGCGGTCATGTGACCGCCGAACCCGGAAGTGCGGCATCCGGGCGGATCGGCGGGGATCAGGTAAGTCCGTTACAGTACCCCCTGCCATAAAGGTGGACTCCGAACACCTAATAGGGTTTTAAAGGAAATTTTTTATGGAAGGATTTAAGTAGACGGGGAGCATGCAGATCAATGGCTCTTACCCATGAGCGCTCCTCAGGGCCGTACCCCTTCCAATCCACCAAGAACTGTATAGCACCTTGAACTTTACGAGAATCTAGGATAGTTTTAATCTCGTATTCGACTTGATCCCGATCCACAACAGGAGGAGGAGTTCTGGATGAGGTGGAGAATCTGTTGGTTACCATCGGTTTTAAAAAGGAGACATGAAAGACATTGGGTATGCGTAAAGAGGGAGGCAGACTCAATCTAAAGGCTACGGGATTAATAATTTCAGAAATAGCGAATGGACCAATGAACTTGGGAGCAAATTTTTTACTGGGAACCTTTAAACGAATGTTCTGGGTGGATAGCCATACCCTGTCACCGACTTAAAAACTTGGGGTCATTCTCCTCCTTTTATCGTAGAATTTTTTGGAACGAGTGGTTGCTTTCTTTAAATTTATCTTGGTCTGTTCCCAAATAGCGGAGAAGTTACGAAACAGAGAGTCCACTGCCGTGCCATGGAGGCGAAATATTTCTTAAATAAAAATATTGGCTAAGGAGGAGGAAGAAGGAAGTCCTTAAAGAGCAATAAAGTGAGCTGTTTTAGAGAAGCGATCCATAACCACTAGCACCACAGTACAGGATTTGGAAGGAGGAAGGTCCGTGATAAAAATCCATTGAGATCTGTGACCACGGGTAATCAGGAATGGGTAATGGGAGCAACCATCCATACGGCTTCTTCCTAGAGGTCTTGTGTTGAGCACATTTGGAACAAGCAAAAACAAATCTCTTCACATTGTCCAGCAAAGAAGGCCACCAGTAACTTCGGGACAACAAGTCCCAGGTCTTGCGGATGCCGGCATGCCCAGAGAAGAGAGAGTAATGAGACCAGTTAAGGAGCCCAGTGCGTAGACGTGGCAAGATGAATGTTTTGCCCGGAGGACAACCCTTGTTCAGGTGTGTAGTTGCCAATACTTGACAGGGATCTACAATAAATTTATTGTCTTCCAAGGATTCCATGTCGGCTGGATCAAAAGAGCGAGATAAGGCGTCTGCCTTCGTATTCTTGGATCCAGAGTGAAAAGTGATGTTGAAATCAAAGCGTGAGAAGAATAAGGACCACCTTGCTTGCCGAGGGTTTAGACATCGGGCAGTGCGTAAGTAAAGCAAATTCTTGTGGTCGGTATATATGGTGATAGGAAATTGCGCCCCTTCTAGTAGATGTCTCCATTCGGAGAGAGCCAGCTTGATGGCCAGGAGCTTTTTGTCGCCAATCCCATAATTCCTCTCAGCAGGTAACAAGCGACGGGAAAATAATCCGCAGGGATGAAGTTTTCCAGAAGGGCTTCGCTGTGACAGTACGGCTCCAGTGCCAAAGAAAGAGGCATCTACTTCCAGGACAAATGGACGTGCACAATCCGGCTGTTGAAGAATGGGTGCAGATGAAAAGAGAGACTTTAATAATATAAAGGCTTGGATAGCCTCAGTGGACCAAATACTAGCATTAGCAGATTTACGGGTCAATGCCGTGATGGGAGCCCCGAGAGAAGAGTACCCTTTGATAAATTGACGATAATAGTTGGAGAATCCTAGGAAGCGTTGGGTGGCCTTAAGACCCGAAGGTTGGGGCCAGTCAAGTATGGCTTTCAATTTCGTGGGATCCATCTGTAGACCGGTGCCAGAAATAATATATCCCAGGAAGGGAATTTGTTTCTGCTCGAAGGTGCATTTTTCTAATTTGCAAAACAGATGATTTTCCCGGATAAGAGAGAGGACCTCCAGTACATGACTGCGATGAGATACTAGATCTTGAGAAAAGATGAGGATGTCGTCCAAGTAGATGACTACGGATTGATACAAGAGGTCTTGAAAATGCTCATTCATAAAGCCCTGAAAGATGGCCGGGGCATTGCATAACCCGAAGGGCATGACCAGGTATTCAAAGTGGCCATCTCGGGTGTTGAACGCCGTTTTCCATTCATCCCCCTCCTTAATGCGTATGAGGTTATAAGCTCCTCTGAGATCAAGTTTATAAAAGATGGTGGCACCCTTAATCCGGTCAAACAATTCGGAAATCAGTGGCAGAGGATACCGATTTTTAACGGTAATGGCATTCAGGCCTCTGTAATCAATGCAAGGGCGAAGGCTCCCATCTTTCTTTTTTACGAAGAAGAAGCCAGCCCCAGTTGGGGAGGCAGACTTGCGGATGAAGCCCCTCTTTAGATTTTCTTGGACGTACTCCTTCATAGCCTTAGACTCCGGAAGGGAAATGGGGTAAACACGGCCCCTGTGAATGGATTTACCAGGTATCAGATCAATGCTACAATCCCAGATTCTGTGAGGAGGAAGTCTAGTGGCCTCTTGTTGACAAAAAAACATCAGAAAAGGTTTGGTATGGTTCAGGCAAAAGAGTCACAGGAAATTCTTGGGAACGTCTGGGACTATTCGGAAGAACCACTTTCTGAAGGCAGTGAGAGAAGCAGGACTGTCCCCAGGACAATATGTGACCTGATTTCCAGTCTAAGGTGGGGGAGTGGAGACGAAGCCATGGAAGTCCTAGGATGACTGGGTTGGTAGATTTCTGAATTACTAGAAAATAAATCTTCTCCCGATGAAGCGCTCCTATCTGAAGCAGGAGGGGAATGGTGCGTACCAGAATGGACCCCTCAGGAATTCTTCCCCATCAATGGCCATCAGAGAGATGGGTTGTTCCAAAGCTTGTGTGGGAATAACGAATTGTTTAACTACTGCGGCAGAGATTAAATTTCCTGCGGCTCCGGAATCAAGAAGAGCCGACTGCGGGAAAGTCTTTTGTCCTAACTGAAGGGAAATGGGAATAGACAGGCAATCATTACTACTAGGAACTGACTGACACTGAGAGAAGAGGCCCAACGATACAGCTCCTGAACTCGTTAGGTCCTGTCGTTTAGAATAAGAACTCAGAAGATGGCCACTCTCCCCACAATATAAACACAACTTGTTCCGAAATCTCCTCTCCCTTTCTTCGGCTGACAGGCGGGTCCTCCCCAGTTGCATGGGCTCTTCTGGAGGAAGAACAGGGGTTTGGAAGTTGGGGGCCAAGCGAATCATACTACGCCGAGACTGTTCCTTCTCGGAATTACGTTCCTTGAAACGCAAATCAACCTTGACACAGAGAGAGATAATATCATCCAAAGACGTAGGGAGTTCCTGAGATACCAACTCGTCTTTGTTCCGGTCTGAAAGGCCCTGCCAGAACGTAGCTACTAGGGCCTCATCGTTCCAGCGAAGTTCAGAGGCCATAGTTCTGAAGTGGACCGCATACTGTCCCACAGACTGGTTTCCCTGGCGGAGACGTAATAAGCCGGAAGCGGCATTGGACACCCTTCCTGGCTCATCAAATATTTTCTTGAAAGTGGACAAAAAAGACGCTGAAGTTATGTAGAATGAGATCATCCCTCTCCCATAAGGGGGAAGCCCATGCTAAGGCTTGACCGGACAATAAAGAAATCACATAGGCCACTTTCGTTTTTTCGGAAAGGAAGTTCCCTGGTAATAGCTCAAATTGTATGGCGCATTGATTTAAAAATCCTCTGCAATACTCGGGGTCCCCATCGAACTTGGGTGGGTTAGGTATCCGTAACTGCGAGGAAGAAGCTGCTGCTACGGCCTGAGGTTCAGGGGCCCAGGTGGTCCACCAGCCACTAGGGTGTTCTGGACAACATCCAACCGAGTAGATAGATTATTGAGGAATTTTAAAAGTTGCTCTTGGTTGGCTTCTTGCTTATCCATCCTTCCCACTAAATGCTCCAACAGATCTTTAGCTGCGGCATCCATGGTCAGAGCAAACTGTAACAGATTCTGGATACTTCTACTACTAATCTTGATTAGCGCTGGCTTACCTGAGGTGCGGAGTCTAACGATCTCCCTGGTGTTCACCAAGAACCGCCGCAAGGTGGGGTGGGCTTCGCTGCCAGGATTCGCAGGTCGCGGTCCTCAGGTTCTCCCCAAGATGTAGTACAGCGGAGTGGAGCGGAGGTAGCGGAGTCAGACAAGCCGGTTCGGTACACAGGAATGGAGTCAGGCAGAATCAGGAGACAACTCTAGGTCAACAAGCCAGGTTCGGTACACGGGTCACAAAAACAGAAGAATGGTCATCAAGCCGGGTCGGTACACAGGGATAGGAGAGCCAGGGTAGTCAAACAGGCAGAGATCAGCACACAGGAAGACACTGGAGACTGGAAGACACAGCAATCCACGAAGTACAGGAGCCAGGAACAGGTAAGTGTTGCTCTGACACTCAGCGAGTGTCAGAGTGAGGTTTTTATGCTGACGGGGATTCAAAATCCCCGCCTCTGGGTTGCGGTCATGTGACCGCCGAACCCGGAAGTGCGGCATCCGGACGGAGTGGCGGGGATCAGGTAAGTCCATTACATCCAGTCAGTCTTTCTCGCAGTCTTTTCACCTGAAATATTGCTAGAAAATTCCTTTTTCTTAAGATGCAACCAAAACTAATCCATTCTCTTATCATCTCTTGCCTTGACTATTGCAACCTACTCCTATCTGGCATCACCCATCTATCCTTGCTTCAATCTACCTTTCTCAAGCACCCACTGTATCAATCTTCCAATCTCTATATTGCCTCCCCATATCCTCCAGAATCCAATTCAAATTACTCACACCCACCTACTAAATCTTCAACACCACCCTATCTTATACCTCATTTCCAAATACTCTCATGGATTTACCTCTGGCCTGCACATCGCATTGTCTCTGATTACTTACTCCCACCTATAAGATGTCTCACGTACTGTTACCCACTTATGAAATTCCCTAACACATTCAGATTCTCTACCAGCCTCTAAATCTTTAAACTCTCTCTAAAAACCCACCGATTTGTTAGGGTTAATCCTCACAACTGTTTCAATCTCCACTCTGGGCCACATTTTCCTTTCTTGTTTCAGCTGTGACCTTTTCCCACTAGACTGTAAACTGTCTCACAAGCAGGGCCTACCATTTGATTTCACATCTTCACTTATTTTGTCTACTTTAAATGTACCAGTTTTTTGTTTCCCTGTTTTCCCACTGCCCCATACTGTGAAGTATCAGATAGTAAGAATGTTCCCAGCAGCACAGAATATTTCAGGATATATAAAGGTGCTGATGTTGTGGGAGGCAGTGATCTATCCACTCATGTGATTATATTAGTGACAAACATGCAGTGAATTTTTGGGGAATTTTACAGTGAAACAGGCTGTTTTGAAGAGGTGCAAATAGAAGGTGATACAATATTCAATTTGCGCTTTTGCTTTGCGATTTCATGGAATAGCCATTTTGCACTATATTTGTATCTTTGCTTTTTCAGAATGTAGAATGTATAATGCTGGGACAAGAATGATCAATTAATTCTGCTCTGTGGTGTGGTGGGGACCAAAAATAATATGGGGAACACTTAAGGCCACAACCAATGTGCAATGAGATGAGGTGCTAGGCTGCTTTGTACTATCCTCCCCTCCCTTCCAAGCCCCTTCATATCATGCACAGCAGCAGTGGACAGAATCTCCCCTAACTTTCTCATCAATCAGACAAAGCTGTCTCGATCGGGATAGCGGGACAGAGCCCTCAAATTGGGATTCTCCTGCCTAAATCGGGACGTGTGGGAATTATGCATCACTCTGAAATGTGGGAGCAACTGTTACAGAGCCAGGCAAAGGAGTAGAGGGAGTTGACCGCATGGAAAAACTGTAGGAGTTGAGAAGGGCCAGAGGAAGTCTAGGGACAGTATGAATCCAAAGGGCCAGCCCAGAGGGACAGGGGGGTTCGGGTCCAGCCCAGAGGAACAGCAGGAATCCGGGTCAAGCCCAGAAGAACAGAAGGAGTCCGGGTCCAGCCCAGAAGAACAGAAGGAGTCTGGGTCCAGCCCAGAGGTACAGAGGGAGTCTGGGTCCAGCTAAGAGGGACAGTAGGAGTCCGGGTCCAGCCCAGATGGACAGAGAAAGTCCAGGTCCTGCCCAGAGGAACAGAGAGAGTTCAGGTCCAGCCCAGAGGAAGTCCGGGTCCAGCACAAAGAAACAAAGTCAGTCTGGGTCCAGCCCAGAAGAAAAGAAGGAGTCCAGGTCCAGCCCAGAGAGACAGAGGGAGTCTGGGACCAGCCCAGTGGAACAGAGAGAGTCTGGCTCCAGCCCAGAGGGATAGAGGAAGTCCAGGTTCAGCCCAGAGTGACGGAGGGAGTCCAGGTCCAATCCAGAGAAACAGAAGGAGTCTGAATCCAGCCCAGTGGAACAGAGAGAGTCTGGCTCCAGCCCAGAGGGACAGACGGAGTCCGGGGCCAGCCTAAAGGAACAGAAGGTGTCCAGGGCCAGCACAGAGGGAGTCCAAGTTCAACCCAGAGGGACAGATGGAGTCCAAGTTCAACCCAGAGGGACAGAGGGAGTTGGATCCAGCCCAGAAACACAGAGATAGACAAGATTAGCCCAGAGGAACAGTGACAGTTTGTTTCCAACCCAGAGGAACCGAGGGATTCTGGGGCCAGCCCAGAGAAACAGAAGGTGTTCGGGGCCAGCCCAGAGGGACAGAGGGAGTCCAGGTTCAATCCAGAGGGACAGACGGAGTCCAGGTTCAATCCAGAGGGACAGAGGGAGTCCAGGTCCAACCCAGAGGGACAGATGGAGTCCAGGTACAACCCAGAGGGACAGAGGGAGTGTATGTCCAGTCCAGAGAAATAGATGGAATCTAGGTCGAGTCCAGAAGAAGAGAGGGAGTCCGAGTTGAGCCCAGAGGAACAGAGAGAGAGTCCAGGTCCAGCCCTGAGGAAGTCTAGGTTAAGTCTAGAGTAACAGAGAGAATCCAGGTCCAGCCCTGAGGGAGTCTAGGTCCAGCCCAGACGAAGGGAAGGAGTCCGGGTTGAGCCCAGATGAACTTAGCGAGTACAGGGCCAGCCCAGAGAGACAAAGGGAGTCCGGGGCCAGCCCAGAGGAACAGAAGGTGTCTAGGGCCAGCCCAGAGGGACAGAGGGAGTTCAGGTTCAACCCAGAGTGACAGAGGTAGTCCAGGTCCAGCCCAGAGGGACGGATGGAGTCTAGGGCCAGCTAAAAGAGAGTGGGAGTACAGGTCCAGCCCAGAGAAACAGAAAAAGTCTTGGTCCAGCCTAGAGAGACAGTGGGAGTCTAGGTCCAGTCTAGAGGAACAGAGAGTCCAGGTCCAGCTCAGAGGGAGTCCAGGTCCAACCCAGTAGGACAGCAAAAATCCAGGTCCAGCCTGAAGGAACAGAGAGTCCTTTTCCAGCCCAGATTGAAAGATGGAGTCTGGGTCCAGCCCAGAGATACAGAGGGATCGGGGTCCAGCTAAGAGAGACACTGGGAGTTCGGGTCCAGCCAAGAGGAACATAGAAAGTCTAGGGCCAGCCCAGAGGAACAGAAGGAATCTAGATCTAGCCCAGTGGAACAAAGGGAGTACGGGTCCAGCCCAGAGGGACAGAGGGATTCTGGGTCCAGCCCAGATGGACAGAGGGAGTCGGGTCCAGCTCAGAAGAACAGAGAGAGTCGGGTCCAGCCCAGAGGGACAGAGGGAGTCTGGGTTGAGCCCAAAGGAACATAGCGAGTCCAGGGCCAGCTCATAGGAACAGGAGGGGTCTGGATCCAGCCCAGAGGGACAAAGGGGGTCCGGGTCCAGCCCAGAGGAACAGAGGGAGTCCGGGTCCAGCCCAGAGGAACAAATTAAGTCTAGGGCAAGCCCAGGAAAACAGAAGGAGTCTGGGTCCAGCCCAGTGGAACAGAGGGAGTCTGGGTCCAGCCCAGAGTGACAGAGGAAGTACGGGTCCAGCCCAAAGGGACTGAGGGAGTCTGGGTCCAGTCCAGAAGGAAAAAGGGAGCTGGATCCACCCCAGAAATACAGAGACAGTCAGGATCAGCCCAGAGGAACAGAGGGAATCTGGGTTCAGCCCAGAGGAACAGAAGGTATCCGGTGCCATGCCAGATGGACTGAGGGAGTCCAGGTTCAACCCAGAGGAACAGAGGGAGTCCAGGTCCAGCCCAAAGGGACAGATGGAGTCTAAGTCCAGTTAAGAGGGACAGAGAGAGTCCAGGTCCAGCCCAGAGGGACAGATGGAGTCTAGGTCCAGCTAAGAGGGATAGTGGGAGTACAGGTCCAGCCCAGAGAAACAGAGGAAGTCCGGGTCCAGCCCAGAGGGACAGAGGGAGTCTAGGTCCAGTCTAGAGAAACCGAGAGAGTCCAGGTCCAGCCCTGAGGGAGTTTGGGTCCAGCCCAGAGAAATAGAGGGAGTCCAGGTCCTGCTCAGAGATAGAGAGGGAGTCTGGGTTGAGCCCAAAGGAACATAGTGAGTCCAGGGCCAGCTCATAGGAACAGGAGGGGTCTGAATCCAGCCCAGAGGGACAAAGGGGGTCCGGGTCCAGCCCAGAGGAAAAGAGGGAGTCCGGGTCCAGCCCAGAGGAACAAATTAAGTCTAGGTCCAGCCCAGTGGAACAGAGGGAGTCTGGGTCCAGCCCAGAGTGACAGAGGAAGTACGGGTCCAGCCCAAAGGGACTGAGGGAGTCTGGGTCCAGCCCGGAAGGAAAAAGGGAGCTGGATCCACCCCAGAAATACAGAGACAGTCAGGATCAGCCCAGAGGAACAGAGGGAGTCCGGGTCCAGCCCAGAGGAACAAATTAAGTCTAGGGCAAGCCCAGAAAAACAGAAGGAGTCTGGGTCCAGCCCAGTGGAACAGAGGGAGTCTGGGTCCAGCCCAGAGTGACAGAGGAAGTACGGGTCCAGCCCAAAGGGACTGAGGGAGTCTGGGTCCAGCCCAGAAGGAAAAAGGGAGCTGGATCCACCCCAGAAATACAGAGACAGGATCAGCCCAGAGGAACAGAGGGAGTCCGGGTCCAGCCCAGAGGAACAGAAGGTGTCCGGTGCCATGCCAGATGGACTGAGGGAGTCCAGGTTCAATCCAGAGGGACAGAGAGAGTCCAGGTCCAGTCCAGAGAAATAGAGGAAGTCTGGGTCCAGCCCAGTGGGACAGAGGGAGTCCAGGTCCAGCCCAGAGGGACAGATAGAGTCTAGGGCCAGCTAAGAGGGATAGTGGGAGTACAGGTCCAGTCTTGAGAAACCAAGAGAGTCCAGGTCCAGCCCTGAGGGAGTTTGGGTCCAGCCCAGAGATAAAGAGGGAGTCTGGGTTGAGCCCAAAGTAACATAGCGAGTCCAGTGCCAGCTCATAGGAACAGAGGGAGTCTGTGTCCAGCCGAGAGGGAGTACGGGTCAAGCCCAAAGGAACAGAGGGAGTCTGGGTCCAGCCCAGAAGGACAGAGGGAATCGAGATGCAGCCCAGAGGAAGAGAAGAAGTCCGGTTTGAGCCCAAAGGAACATAGCGAGTCCAGGGCCAGCCCATGGAAACAGAAGGATTCTGGATCCGGGCCAGAGGGTGTCTAGGTCCAGTCCAGAGGAACAGAGTAAGTCCGGGTCCAGCCCAGTGGAATAGAGGATGTCTGGGTCCAGCCCAGAGGGTCAGAGGAATTCTGGGTCCAGCCCAGAAGGATAGAGGGAGTCCTGGTCCAGCCCAGAGGGACAGATGGAGCCTAGGTCCAGCTAAGAGAGACATTGGGAGTACAGGTCCAGGCCTGAGAACCAGAGCAAGGCCGGGTCCAGCCCAGAGGGAGTCTAGGTCCAGTCTATAGAAACTGAGAGAGTCCAGGTCCAGCTGTGAGGGAGTCCAGGTCCTGCCCAGAGATAGAGAGGGAGTCTGGGTTGAGCCCAAAGGAACATAGCGAGTCCAGGGCCAGCTCATAGGAACATGAGGGGTCTGGATCCAGCCCAGAGGGACAAAGGGGGTCCGGGTCCAGCCCAGAGGAAGAGAGGGAGTCCGGGTCCAGCCCAGAGGAACAAATTAAGTCTAGGGCAAGCCCAGAAAAACAGAAGGAGTCTGTGTCCAGCCCAGTGGAACAGAGGGAGTCTGGGTCCAGCCCAGAGTGACAGAGGAAGTACGGGTCCAGCCCAAAGGGACTGAGGGAGTCTGGGTCCAGCCCAGAAGGAAAAAGGGAGCTGGATCCACCCCAGAAATACAGAGACAGTCAGGATCAGCCCAGAGGAACAGAGGGAGTCCAGGTCCAGCCCAAAGGGACAGATGGAGTCTAGGTCCAGTTAAGAGGGACAGAGAGAGTCCAGGTCCAGTCCAGAGAAATAGAGGAAGTCTGGGTCCAGCCCAGTAGGACAGCAAAAATCCAGGTCCAGCCCAGAGGGACAGATGGAGTCTAGGTCCAGCTAAGAGGGATAGTGGGAGTACAGGTCCAGCCCAGAGAAACAGAGGAAGTCTGGGTCCAGCCCAGAGGGACAGAGGGAGTCTAGGTCCAGTCTAGAGAAACCGAGAGAGTCCAGGTCCAGCCCTGAGGGAGTTTGGGTCCAGCCCAGAGAAATAGAGGGAGTCCAGGTCCTGCCCAGAGATAGAGAGGGAGTCTGGGTTGAGCCCAAAGGAACATAGTGAGTCCAGGGCCAGCTCATAGGAACAGGAGGGGTCTGGATCCAGCCCAGAGGGACAAAGGGGGTCCGGGTCCAGCCCAAAGGAAAAGAGGGAGTCCGGGTCCAGCCCAGAGGAACAAATTAAGTCTAGGGCCAGCCCAGAAAAACAGAAGGAGTCTGGGTCCAGCCCAGTGGAACAGAGGGAGTCTGGGTCCAGCCCAGAGTGACAGAGGAAGTACGGGTCCAGCCCAAAGGGACTGAGGGAGTCTGGGTCCAGCCCGGAAGGAAAAAGGGAGCTGGATCCACCCCAGAAATACAGAGACAGTCAGGATCAGCCCAGAGGAACAGAGGGAGTCCGGGTCCAGCCCAGAGGAACAGAAGGTGTCCGGTGCCATGCCAGATGGACTGAGGGAGTCCAGGTTCAACCTAGAGGAACAGAGGGAGTCCAGGTCCAGCCCAAAGGGACAGATGGAGTCTAGGTCCAGTTAAGAGGGACAGAGAGAGTCCATGTCCAGTCCAGAGAAATAGAGGAAGTCTGGGTCCAGCCCAGTAGGACAGCAAAAATCCAGGTCCAGCCCAGAGGGACAGATGGAGTCTAGGTCCAGCTAAGAGGGATAGTGGGAGTACAGGTCCAGCCCAGAGAAACAGAGGAAGTCCGGGTCCAGCCCAGAGGGACAGAGGGAGTCTAGGTCCAGTCTAGAGAAACCGAGAGAGTCCAGGTCCAGCCCTGAGGGAGTTTGGGTCCAGCCTAGAGAAATAGAGGGAGTCCAGGTCCTGCCCAGAGATAGAGAGGGAGTCTGGGTTGAGCCCAGAGGAACATAGTGAGTCCAGGGCCAGCTCATAGGAACAGGAGGGGTCTGGATCCAGCCCAGAGGGACAAAGGGGGTCCGGGTCCAGCCCAGAGGAAAAGAGGGAGTCCGGGTCCAGCCCAGAGGAACAAATTAAGTCTAGGGCCAGCCCAGAAAAACAGAAGGAGTCTGGGTCCAGCCCAGTGGAACACAGGGAGTCTGGGTCCAGCCCAGAGTGACAGAGGAAGTACGGGTCCAGCCCAAAGGGACTGAGGGAGTCTGGGTCCAGCCCGGAAGGAAAAAGGGAGCTGGATCCACCCCAGAAATACAGAGACAGTCAGGATCAGCCCAGAGGAACAGAGGGAGTCCGGGTCCAGCCCAGAGGAACAGAAGGTGTCCGGTGCCATGCCAGATGGACTGAGGGAGTCCAGGTTTAATCCAGAGGAACAGAGGGAGTCCAGGTCCAGCTCAAAGGGACAGATGGAGTCTAGGTCCAGTTAAGAGGGAGAGAGAGAGTCCAGGTCCAGTCCAGAGAAATAGAGGAAGTCTGGGTCCAGCCCAGTAGGACAGCAAAAATCCAGGTCCAGCCCAGAGGGACAGATGGAGTCTAGGTCCAGCTAAGAGGGATAGTGGGAGTACAGGTCCAGCCCAGAGAAACAGAGGAAGTCCGGGTCCAGCCCAGAGGGACAGAGGGAGTCTAGGTCCAGTCTAGAGAAACCGAGAGAGTCCAGGTCCAGCCCTGAGGGAGTTTGGGTCCAGCCCAGAGAAATAGAGGGAGTCCAGGTCCTGCCCAGAGATAGAGAGGGAGTCTGGGTTGAGCCCAAAGGAACATAGTGAGTCCAGGGCCAGCTCATAGGAACAGGAGGGGTCTGGATCCAGCCCAGAGGGACAAAGGGGGTCCGGGTCCAGCCCAAAGGAAAAGAGGGAGTCCGGGTCCAGCCCAGAGGAACAAATTAAGTCTAGGGCCAGCCCAGAAAAACAGAAGGAGTCTGGGTCCAGCCCAGTGGAACAGAGGGAGTCTGGGTCCAGCCCAGAGTGACAGAGGAAGTACGGGTCCAGCCCAAAGGGACTGAGGGAGTCTGGGTCCAGCCCGGAAGGAAAAAGGGAGCTGGATCCACCCCAGAAATACAGAGACAGTCAGGATCAGCCCAGAGGAACAGAGGGAGTCCGGGTCCAGCCCAGAGGAACAGAAGGTGTCCGGTGCCATGCCAGATGGACTGAGGGAGTCCAGGTTCAACCTAGAGGAACAGAGGGAGTCCAGGTCCAGCCCAAAGGGACAGATGGAGTCTAGGTCCAGTTAAGAGGGACAGAGAGAGTCCATGTCCAGTCCAGAGAAATAGAGGAAGTCTGGGTCCAGCCCAGTAGGACAGCAAAAATCCAGGTCCAGCCCAGAGGGACAGATGGAGTCTAGGTCCAGCTAAGAGGGATAGTGGGAGTACAGGTCCAGCCCAGAGAAACAGAGGAAGTCCGGGTCCAGCCCAGAGGGACAGAGGGAGTCTAGGTCCAGTCTAGAGAAACCGAGAGAGTCCAGGTCCAGCCCTGAGGGAGTTTGGGTCCAGCCTAGAGAAATAGAGGGAGTCCAGGTCCTGCCCAGAGATAGAGAGGGAGTCTGGGTTGAGCCCAGAGGAACATAGTGAGTCCAGGGCCAGCTCATAGGAACAGGAGGGGTCTGGATCCAGCCCAGAGGGACAAAGGGGGTCCGGGTCCAGCCCAGAGGAAAAGAGGGAGTCCGGGTCCAGCCCAGAGGAACAAATTAAGTCTAGGGCCAGCCCAGAAAAACAGAAGGAGTCTGGGTCCAGCCCAGTGGAACAGAGGGAGTCTGGGTCCAGCCCAGAGTGACAGAGGAAGTACGGGTCCAGCCCAAAGGGACTGAGGGAGTCTGGGTCCAGCCCGGAAGGAAAAAGGGAGCTGGATCCACCCCAGAAATACAGAGATAGTCAGGATCAGCCCAGAGGAACAAAGGGAGTCCGGGTCCAGCCCAGAGGAACAGAAGGTGTCCGGTGCCATGCCAGATGGACTGATGGAGTCCAGGTTCAATCCAGAGGAACAGAGGGAGTCCAGGTCCAGCTCAAAGGGACAGATGGAGTCTAGGTCCAGTTAAGAGGGACAGAGAGAGTCCAGGTCCAGTCCAGAGAAATAGAGGAAGTCTGGGTCCAGCCCAGTAGGACAGCAAAAATCCAGGTCCAGCCCAGAGGGACAGATGGAGTCTAGGTCCAGCTAAGAGGGATAGTGGGAGTACAGGTCCAGCCCAGAGAAACAGAGGAAGTCCGGGTCCAGCCTAGAGGGACAGAGGGAGTCTAGGTCCAGTCTAGAGAAACCGAGAGAGTCCAGGTCCAGCCCTGAGGGAGTTTGGGTCCAGCCCAGAGAAATAGAGGGAGTCCAGGTCCTGCCCAGAGATAGAGAGGGAGTCTGGGTTGAGCCCAAAGGAACATAGTGAGTCCAGGGCCAGCTCATAGGAACAGGAGGGGTCTGGATCCAGCCCAGAGGGACAAAGGGGGTCCGGGTCCAGCCCAGAGGAAAAGAGGGAGTCCGGGTCCAGCCCAGAGGAACAAATTAAGTCTAGGGCCAGCCCAGAAAAACAGAAGGAGTCTGGGTCCAGCCCAGTGGAACAGAGGGAGTCTGGGTCCAGCCCAGAGTGACAGAGGAAGTACGGGTCCAGCCCAAAGGGACTGAGGGAGTCTGGGTCCAGCCGGAAGGAAAAAGGGAGCTGGATCCACCCCAGAAATACAGAGACAGTCAGGATCAGCCCAGAGGAACAGAGGGAGTCCGGGTCCAGCCCAGAGGAACAGAAGGTGTCCGGTGCCATGCCAGATGGAATGAGGGAGTCCAGGTCCAGCTCAAAGGGACAGATGGAGTCTAGGTCCAGTTAAGAGGGACAGAGAGAGTCCAGGTCCAGTCCAGAGAAATAGAGGAAGTCTGGGTCCAGCCCAGTGGGACAGAAGGAGTCCAGGTCCAGCCCAGAGGGACAGAGGGAGTCTAGGTCCAGTCTAGAGAAACCAAGAGAGTCCAGGTCCAGCCCTGAGGGAGTTTGGGTCCAGCCCAGAGATAGAGAGGGAGTCTGGGTTGAGCCCAAAGGAACATAGCGAGTCCAGGGCCAGCTCATAAAAACAGAGGGAGTCTGTGTCCAGCCCAGAGGGAGTACGGGTCAAGCCCAAAGGAACAGAGGGAGTCTGGGTCCAGCCCAGAAGGACAGAGGGAATCGAGATCCAGCCCAGAGGAAGAGAGGAAGTCAGGTTTGAGCCCAAAGGAACATAGCGAGTCCAGGGCCAGCCCATGGAAACAGAAGGATTCTGGATCCAGGCCAGAGGGTGTCTAGGTCCAGTCCAGAGGAACAGAGTAAGTCCGGGTCCAGCCCAGTGGAATAGAGGATGTCTGGGTCCAGCCCAGAGGGTCAGAGGAATTTGGGGTCCAGCCCAGAAGGATAGAGGGAGTCCTGGTCCAGCCCATAGGGACAGATGGAGCCTAGGTCCAGCTAAGAGAGACATTGTGAGCCCAGAGAACCAGAGCAAGGCCGGGTCCAGCCCAGAGGGAGTCTAGGTCCAGTCTATAGAAACCGAGAGATTCCAGGTCCAGCCGTGAGGGAGTTTGGGTCCAGCCCAGAGAAATAGATGGAGTCCAGGTCCTTCCCAGAGATAGATAGGGAGTCTGGGTTGAACCCAAAGAAACATAGCGAGTCCAGGGCCAGCTCATAGGAACAGAAGGAGTCTGGATCCAGCCCAGAGGGACAAAGCGGGTCCTGGTCCAGCCCAGAGGAACAGAGGGAGTCTGGGTGCAGCCCAGAGAAATAGAGGAAGTCTGGGTCCAGCCCAGTGGGACAGATGGAGTCTAGGTCCAGCTAAGAGGGATAGTGGGAGTACAGGTCCAGCCCAGAGAAACAGAGGAAGTCCGGATCCAGCCCAGAGGGACAGAGGGAGTCTAGGTCCAGTCTAGAGAAACCGAGAGAGTCCAGGTCCAGTCCAGAGAAATAGAGGAAGTCTGGGTCCAGCCCAGTGGGACAGATGGAGTCTAGGTCCAGCTAAAAGGGATAGTGGGAGTACAGGTCCAGCCCAGAGAAACAGAGGAAGTCCGGATCCAGCCCAGAGTGACAGAGGGAGTCTAGGTCCAGTCTAGAGAAACCGAGAGTCCAGGTCCAGTCCAGAGAAATAGAGGAAGTCTGTGTCCAGCCCAGTGGCACAAATGGAGTCTAGGTCCAGCTAAGAGGGATAGTGGGAGTACAGGTTAGCCCAGAGAAACAGGAAGTCCGGATCCAGCCCAGAGGGACAAAAGGGGTCTGGATCCAGCCCAGAGGGACAAAGGGGGTCCGGGTCCAGCCCAGAGGAAAAGAGGGAGTCCGGGTCCAGCCCAGAAAAACAGAAGGAGTCTGGGTCCAGCCCAGTGGAACACAGGGAGTCTGGGTCCAGCCCAGAGTGACAGAGGAAGTACGGGTGCAGCCCAAAGGGACTGAGGGAGTCTGGGTCCAGCCCAGAAGGAGAAAGGGAGCTGGATCCACCCCAGAAATACAGAGACAGTCAGGATCAGCCCAGAGTAACAGAGGGAGTCCGGGTCCAGCCCAGAGGAACAGAAGGTATCCGGGGCCATCCCAGAGGGACTGAGGGAGTCCAGGTTCAACCCAGAGGAACAGAGGGAGTCCAGGTCCAGCCCAAAGGGACAGATGGAGTCTAGGTCCAGTTAAGAGGGACAGAGAGAGTCCAGGTCCAGTCCAGAGAAATAGAGGAAGTCTGGGTCCAGCCCAGTGGGACAGAGGGAGTCCAGCTGCTGATTTTGCTTGCACCCCTGTCATATTGACATTGAGAGAGGAGAGTCACTGCTGCATGAGTAACCTACCAAATATTGCACTGCAACATACCAGGAGCCAGTACCTAGTACTACAGCCCACTTGTTGCATAGGTGAAATGCCTTACACTCCCGGGACTTCTCCCCTCATCCTTAACATTGAATAGTGTTTATTGGACAAGGGACAACTGCACCCTTTTGTATTGCACTTGTATGTGCTTATCCAAGAGACAGTATTTCTGTGCGATACATCTCCTGTTGCTACATGAACTGGTTATTATACACTTGCCATTATCGTATTCTCATTAGCTATTATTGGTATTACAACTATTAAGAGATGTCTTCTGCAACATTGTGATATATTATTTCATTCTTCAATTTTAATTTAAAGGATGTTCATAATAATGAGGTATATAGCAGGACAGGGGCAACATTTACGCCAATTAGTTTCAGATTTTCCACTACATTATTACTAGAGGGAGAGTGCCAGAGAGCAAGCTGCCAGGGGTTCTCTACAAGCTGACAGAGGGACAGAGGGAGTCCGGGTCCAACCCATAAGGACAGAGGGAGTTCGGTACCAGCCCAGAGGCATAGCTGAAGTCTGGGTCCCGCCCAGAGGTACAGAGGGAGATGGGTCCAGCCCAGAGGGAGTCTAGGTCCAGTCTAGAGGAACACAGGTAGTCCAGCCCAGAGAGACTGATGGAGTCCGTATCCAGCCCAGAGTGAGTCCAGGTCCATCCTAGATGGACAGAGGGATTCCAGGTCTAGGCCAGAGGGACAAAGGGATTACGGTCATGGTCGAACTTCGAAGATTGAAGGGTAGAGTTAAGCATATAGACCCTTTTCATCGCAAAATTGGTCATTTTGGAGAACTCTGGAGGAGTATACATGAAATCCCAGCAGTGTTACAGAACCTTTCCCAGGTTTTTCCGAGGAATGTTGGGAGTATTAAGTATGTATAATGAACTAATGGAAGACCCATAGACTTGACTCTTATGAATTCTTGCAATAAGGAGCTGAGAGTCAGGATGCCTTCAGTTTTATTAAACAGGCAGGATGTTGCATACCACACACCTTCATTATCTAGGGCGATAACGTTGAGCTCTACAGGAGCATCATCCACGTATAACTCATGAGTCCGAGATACAATTTCCATTGTCGCTATGACATCAACAATGACATCACAGTGCAGAACTTCTCCTGTCACTGCAGAGAGAAAAGAGATATGTGTTATAAATAGAATCTACCCTACAATATTTCTAGCTGGACAACAACATGCACATTGTGGGTCTAAGTCATATTCAGAAGTCCCATTGCGTGCTGTATCTTGCATGAAATTGTCCTGCTCAGTGAATGCAATTCATGTCCTAACTCAAATGACACTTCCGACTGTCTAAGACTTAACTTAAAGGGCCGAATGAAGGAGTGTAGGGGCGGACGCACGTCGCCATCATACAGTAAGGGCGTGTCGAGGCCGAGTGCACTCACATTCCTCTGATTCAAGCTTTGGGCATCTCTCAGGTACGTGCTTTTTAGCCATATCACTTGCACCAGCTACAGGGCAGGTGTAGGTGCTGACTGATAGTGATAACTGGCAATTATGCATGCTAGAACATGTGTTTTCAAGTAAAATAAACTATAAAACTTGTATATGGGCATATATGGGTGAGCAAACTATGGGGTATATTTACTAAACTGGGTTTGAAAAAGTGGAGATGTTGCCTATAGCAACCAATCAGATTCTAGCTTTCATTTATATAGTACATTCTATATAATGATAACTGGAATCTGGTTGGTTGCCATAGGCAACATCTCCACTTTTTCAAACCCACAGTTTAGTAAATATAACCCTATGTGTTTTTTAAAAGCAAATTGTGTTCACATTGCGTTCAAAGATGAATCAGGCCCTGTGAATGTACCTCTTTAAATCAAATATTAGTTTTAAGAACATACTGCACTATCGATTTTTACTTAATTGTTTCAGAATAAAACATTGCTAAATACTATTAGCATCAGCGGATGTCAGTTGTGCATACAGTATAAAGGTACATTTATAGTCATGGCATAGGTGAGGGCGCCTCTCAGTGTTCACTTTACATACTGATTGGTTCCACAGAGCTTCATCTTACCAACTCTTTGGTAGCACAGAACCCAATATTAAATTGTCTTTAAAGGTTTTATTACTTTACAGTAGACTTTATCCAGGATGCACCATGCATCTACTGAGTGACATTGGGGCTGAGTCACATCCTGGCAGCGATATATGGACTCATTTCACAACATAAGTGAGATTTTTGGTTACTCGCTTAATTTTGCCTGCATTTTACAATAAAGGTTATTCTCGTCTCTTACAGCTGGTCTTTCTAATACCAATGTTCTCACTCTTAGCTGATTGGAGTGTTAGTGATAGCATTGCACTATCTAGCTGTATACATCTCTCGTCTATGGGGCACATATCATTTGTATCTTCATAGGGTTATATAAATGGCATATTACACGCAGACACCTACCGGTCTCCTCAGCTGTCACTACACTGGTGAGACGTTTGGCTTGTTCTGATCTGGATGATAAAATGGCTTTCTGTGAGCACAGGAGCCCGTTGTTGTATACTGGGGTCACCGAGATGATATCTGGGTGGGATACAGACCTGCAAGTAGAACAATGAGATCATCCTGACACTAGTGTTACCGTCTGCCCAATAACAGATATTATTAATAGGGCACAGAAGTGACATAATCATAGTGGGAGCAGAGATCACTAAAAGTATAAAGATAGAACTACATAGATAAAACTACAAAGATGTTCCTCTAAAAACTAGTCTCAAAACTAATTGTTTTTATATTTGTATCATAAACACAGCGGGCCTGATTCATTAAGGAAAGGAAAGCAAAAAAAATTAGTAACTTTTTACCTTGGCAAAACCATGTTGCATTAGACTGAGGGGGGGGGATTTAAAATGTGAGGACAGATTTATAGTTGGGATATGGCATGTCCTAGATCAACTTTAAATTTCAGTGTACAAATAAGCTATCAAGTATTTGTGTGCTACATGCAAAAACAGCCAGTATTTAACTTGTGTGCAAAATAGAAAACTAACTTGAACCCCTTGCATTGTAACATGGTTTTGTCTGGGAGAAAACTTCCTCATTTTTTTTTTACTTGCTTTCCTTAATGAATCAGGCCCAGCGTGTCCTACTGTACTCACCACATGTAGCATTCTCCATCAGCCTCCAGTGTGAAAGAGACCTCCGAGCCCTGGTGGAAGGGCAGAAGGACCTTTGGAACTGATAGCCTGGAGGCCTCAGTGCTCACTTCCAGGAAGATGGGGAGCAGGGAGAGGAACGTGAGGATTCTCATCTCTCTTCCAACTCAAGTCACAACGAGAAACTAAAAGTTAGAGATAAGCAGACCATTGCGAGAACATAAACCGGTCATAAAATATATGTTCCACTTTCTTCAGTTGTTTTTCAATGAACCCTCCCTCCTCCTTATACTTCTTATGCTTTTTTTCAGACTCCCAACAGCTCCAATCTCTGTCCAGCACCATCTGCATAAAAAGTCACATGATCTAAAACACAAGATCTGCGGCAAAACCTTGCTACACGCCTCCGGCATATATGAACATCTCTATGGCTGGTGTGGCTGAACACCTGGACTGACAGAACCATCCAACCATAGACAAAATAAATATTTATCAAGCAGCGATGTTGCAATAGGATAACAGCATTAGCACCTGTATTGGGACCTAGAATCTGTGGAGGGCCCCGGTGTGACCCCAATATACTACAGGGCTCAGGGCTGCTTTGTCCTCTCACTGTCATTGTGATAATAGATGCACCAGTATAGTACGTTACAGGAGGCTTTTCTAGTTCAGGAGCACCATAGCCAAATATCTACAATATCTATTAAACAGGACATTTAAGGGTCAATACAGAGAACTTTCATGGGAACTTTTTACCCCAAGGACTATACACAGGACACGTGGTCACCCCCTAAGGTTAGAGGAGAGGAAGATTCACAAACAGCATAGGAAGGGGTTCTTTACAGTAAGGGCAGTCAAGATATGTAAGGGGAAGGTTGTGATGGCAGATTATATAGATATGTTTAAGAAAGGGTTAGACAAATCTTTAGCGGAAAAGGGTATTTGAGGTTACGACCATTAAATAAAATGAAGGATAGTAGTGGATCCAGGGAGAAATAGGACTGCAACATTGTGTCAGGAGGGATTGTTTTCCCTATAGAAATAGACTGGTGGTTGCTCCATCTGGATCAATTTCAAATATAAGGGAGGAATCGCGAAAGATTCAAAATAGGTTTGATGGATTGGTGTCTTTTATCAACCTCATCAGCTATGTTACTATGATGTCCTGATGTTTCTGTGGTCGCAGTAATTCAGTATATAAAGTGTAGGTGTGGTAAGTGTCATTGATGGGTGGGGGGCAGAATTCAGTTTGGGACAACACTTATTTGGCACTTAGGTTCAGGGACTACAGCACTTTAATCAAGGGTGTTACTAACTACCCTCTAATATATTGTGACTTTTACTGTATACATTCATTAGTTTTACAAAGTAGTGTCTCATCATCGTGACCTATCTAGAGAACACAGTTATTAATAATGTATGTAATAAAATGTTGCTATGGACAGAGATTTGCTGTAATCCTTACCAACCAATTATATTCTAGCTGCGATTTTTACAGTGCAGTAAAGCAAACATTTCATTGGTCGATATGAGTTACTGCACAACACTAAGCATTGTTAGGGCCACCCTGCAACTAGACAATAATAGATTAAGACACAAACTACTAGTTGTGAGAATATACAGTACTACATAATGAAATAAGTACATTTGTTATTTTACAAAAACTATTTTCAAGATCTATGTTAATGTGTAGAATAAAAGTAAACGTACAATTGGATTTTGCAATTGATTTATTTTAAACAGCTGCTACTCTAACTTTGATATTATATGTCATTCCTCTGTTCAACCTATATAGAACTACTAGTTCCAGTGTGTGTGTGTGTGTGTGTGTGTGTGTCCAGAGTATGACATATACAGAGATAGTGCAGGATTGCCAATTCCTGGCTCCACTTCCTAGCACTGCAGAAGCATTAGGCATCCCTCCCCAAGGGATGTGGCATAACCCAACGTGATCTGCCACACCCCCAACTTGACATGACCACGCCCCCTTTTCGAGGGCGGGAATTCACAGTCAGAATCCAACTTCAAAGGAGGGCGGTATAGTGCTTGGACCACCTTACCAGCTGATCACTGCACAGTGCGTACAGGGCAAGATTAACAATGGGCCTGATAGAGCTGCAGCCCCAGGCCTCTCCACAGAAATAGGCCCAGGCCAGACAGGAAGGCACCTGGCATGGGGTGGGGGGAAGATCGGGATGATGAGCAGTGCGGGGTGGTGCTGCAGACCAATAGGGGGCTGTCCCGTTGTTGGAGAGCAACAGGCAGCCAATTGCAAAGCTGCCTGATGCTGAGTGGGGTGGGGGCTGCGCCTACAGAGGCTTTGTATGACTCGTGCTGAACCAAGTTCTACCCAGTCCACGACGGGGGTCAGTGGCGCTCATCACAATAGGTAGGAACAATTTATTTTTAACAGGGGATATGTGACAACAGAAGATATGTGACAAGGGGATATGTGAAAATATAACATTTATGTGTGAATGGCCCGTGTGTATTAGCAGTGGAATCCGTTGCTTTCATTACAATAAAATTACCAACTTTTTCAATGGAGGTTATACCCAGGTGCCACTGACAGTGACTGTGTCTGACTATTTGTATTTTAAAGTCTGCTCAGATGTATGAACACTTGAAGAAAGAATAGTTATATATAACAAATCTTATACATTCCCCTTTGGCCATCTGAGGTGTTAGAAGGTATGAAAATGACCAACAGCTGATAACCACATTCTCACACATTAACTGCACAGTTTGTTTGTATCAATAAAAAACATATTTAAAAGATCTCCTATGGATTCCTAAACCGTGGCGTCCACCCTCATCTGAACTCCCCAGACTTATAAAGGATGCGCTACTGGTGTGGGATAGGGACTTGAAATATACCGGAATTATGGTTCTCCCTACTTTGAACCTTTCTACCTTAGCCTTGGCAAAGCTCATTAAAGACCTTAACCTCAATACATGGTTTGCTAAAGGGGTTATCACTGTTCTCAGACCAAACCATACTCTCTTTTTCGCAATTACGGGACCAGTTCCATTTAGCGAACCAGGATTTTTATAAATATTTACAGGTTCCCCATTGGGTAAACTCTTTACGATCCCAACAACTCCCCTTACAACAGCCTCCCTCGCATATCTTTTGCAGTCAGAGAAATAGAGGACTCCAGTTGTGGCTGGACTCTCTCCACTGATGGTCAGACAGGTTTATTGAGTTTGCTGGGACTTTCAGTTCAGAAATATGGCTCATTTGTGATTCAGGTAGTTTCTGATTGAAAATAGTGAGAAAAGTTTCTCAGCTTACTTAAAGAAAGGAATGGCTCAGCAGGCTAGTAGCAAGGTTCTTTACTTGCAGTGATAGAGGAGTCTGGTTTGAATCCCCTGTCTGGTTACTTTTTTTCGCAAATTGAATGTTGCAGCAGGCTGATTGAAGACATTGAGAAAAGTATTAGCTCAGTTAGGTCAGTAGACAGTAGTGAGGTGCCCATGGACAGTCATAGTAGAGACTCCATCATTAGCTGTGAACAGAGAATCTGGACACAACTTTAATTATAAAAGCATATGGCTCAGTGGGCTAGTATCCATGTTGTTTACTTACAGTGATAGCAGAGGCTTGGGTTTGAATCCCCGGTCTGTATTTTAGTAAATTGAATGTTGCAGCAGGCTGATTGAAAACATTGAGAAAAGTCTCTCCATATCTTCAACAAATGTTCTAACTTGGTGGCCCAGTAGACAGGGCATCTGTTTATAGTTGATATGTAGTCCCTGGTTCAAATCCTGCGCCTGGTATCATTTGCAGCTCTTTTGATTTTGCTACAGAGCTCTTGATGACATTGATAAAAGACCCACTGCTGCTCATTATCATGTACTGGCTTGGATGGCTCAGTTGACTAGTAGCCAGATTGCTGACTGTGATGTTGGAGGTCCTGGTTTGAATCCCCAGACAGGCTTGATGGTTTCTCTGTCATCATCCTGCTCAGTGGGTTCTCTCCTTGTAAGTGATGGGTTAAATTGTTTGTCCAGCATTAAATAAACATGGCTGTGGTGTTCTGAAAGAATTAACAGCTACTTTATGAAAATACTATACTTTTCTTACTTTATTAACTTTCCACTACTCTTCTCTCACTAGACTACACTTTTCTCAATATTGATGGGAACTCTTCTATCCAATGAGCACTTTACTACTTGCCCACTAACTTATATGACTAAAGACCATCTTTCACAAAGACTCCTAAATGTCATGAGTCAGACAAGTCCACCCAGCAAAGACAAAGACATATACATTGACATATACATTGACATATACATTGACATATACATTGACATATACATTGACATATACATTGACATATACATGATCTTACTCATCTGAGCCAACATCATCATTTATATAGCACCACTATTTCCACAGCACTGCACAGACAACACCCTCACATCAGTGAGCACACACTCTACACAGATAGGGCCCTGTTCAGGAACTGAACTCATGGCCCCAGCACTGTGGGACAGAGGTGCTAACCACTTAGCCACCACGCTGCCCACATATGGTGTAAGAAAATACGGAAACTTATCTCAATGTCTTCAACAAGTCAGGTGTAAAATCCAAGGTACAAGAGCTACAGCTGTTTGTGGAGTTGAACTAAGACCTCAAACATCTCTACCAGCAAACAAGTTGGTTACTAGTCCTCTGAGCCAAGGTTTCCTCAGTGTCATAATTCATCCTGGTGCAACAGGAAAGATAGCTGAAAGACACCTGTCTTGGGGTTAAAACCTGAGACACCACCATTAGCTGCAAACAGAGAACCTGGACACAAGTCAACAGAGCCAGCTAGAGCCTGCTAGATATGAAGGGAGATTATGCTCAATGTCATCAACCAGCCTGGAGCAACATCCAAGCTACTAACAGAATGTTGTCTGGGGGAACATAAACCAGGACTTCAACATCTCTGCTAGTAGAGATGTTGATCCAGCACAGTCATAGTAGAGGCCCTGCTTTGAATTCCGAGTTGCTTCCTTATTAACACATTTCATATTGCAACAGGTTTGATGAAGTCCATGAGACAACAGATGTACCAGCTTGGTGGTGCAGAAGATAGGTGACCTGTTTATAGTTTACGTGGATTCCATGGTTTGAATCCCCAACCAGATAATGTTTACAATTCTTTTGATTTGGCTCCAGACCTCTTAATGCCATTGATAAAGGTCTCACTGCTGCTGCTCACATTATGTATTGGCTTGGATGGTTCAGTTGACTAATAGCCAGATTGCTGACTGTGATGTGGGAGGTCCTGGTTTGAATTGCCAGACAGGCTTGATGGTCTTTCTCTGTCATCAACCTGCTCAGTGGGTTCTCTCCTGGTGATAAATTACGTGTCTAGCATTGTTTAAACATGGCTGTGGTGGGTTCTAAAAGAGCTATCAGCCAACTTATGAAAATGTTACTCTTCTTACATTATTAATTTGCCCCTAGACTACTCTTTTATTAATATTGATGGGAACTCTGCTCTCAATTGTGCACTTTACTGATCACCCTGTAACTTATGCCCTCAATGTGAATATCTTCAGGAAGACTTTTCTCAATGTCATGAACCAAACAGGTGCACCAACCCACATACAAAGAGGGATTTGAAGCAGGACCATAGCCATCTAATGTCAGTAAAGCACCTGGCTACTAGCCATCTGAGCCAACACATGGTGCAAGTAAGTGGGAGGCTATTCTCACTGTATTTAACAGTCCAGGTCTAAAGTCAAAAGTACAAAAGCTAAAGCACTTTGTGGATTTGAACTTAGACCTCAATCATCTGCTACAAGCAAAGAACCAGGCTACTAGTCCTCTGAGCCATTTTAGGATTAGGTAAATGAGCTTTCTCAGTGTTAAAATTCATTCTGACGCATTAGGCAATGTAGTTAAAAGAAGCCTGTCTTGGGATTCAAACCAGAGACTCCACCATTAGCTATGAACAGAGAATCTGGACACAAGTCTACAGAGCCACCTTGTTTCATAACAATGGAGGGAGATTGTGCTCAGTGTCATCAACCAGCCTGGAACAACATCCAAAGTACTAACAGAATGCTGTCTGGGGGAAGATAATCCAGGACTTCACATCTCTGTTTGTTAGTAGAGCACATGGGTACTAGTCCAGTGACCCAGCACAGTATCTTTAGGAGGTAAGACTTTTCTAAATGTCACCAAGCATGTGCAATATCCTAAGTACTAAAATGATACCTGTCTCCAAATTCAAACCTGGGACTCTACCATCACTGGCGGTGACTTGTTGGTCCAGCTCATGTACTTTTGTCAATATCACAAACCAGCCTGGTGCAACATTTATGGTAGTAAGAGAGAACACACCTAGGGATTCATGTAACAAGCTCCACCATCACAGCCACATGAGTACCTGGCTTCTAGACATCTCCATCATCTCCAGGTGAGTACTGGGCTTCTACACAACTAAGCTAGCTTTTGCCATCAGAGTTTCTGGATATATTTTCTCAATGTTATCAACCAGCCTGGTGCAATATTCAAATGCTTAAAAATAAAACCTGTCAGTAGAGCACCAAGCTATTAATCCACTAAACCAGCTTGTTTGGTATGTTAGTCAAGAGACTTTTCTCAATGCCATCAGTGAGCCTAGCTTCACATTGTCATCAGAGACTAGTGTGACATCCAAGGTACTAAAAGGAAGTTTACCTGCAAAATCAATTGCACTAATGCAATGAACTAATATTACTGGATAAATGAAAATCTTTCTAGTAAAAAAACTTCCTCACGAGGAAGGTTTTTTACTAGAAAGATTTTCATTTATCCAGTAATATTAGTGGATTGCATTAGTACAATCAAAGTTAAAACACACAACTGTAGGTTCCTGTGACGCAGAGAATAACCTGGTTATAGTATCTAGGGTTAGGAGTTCAATGTCATTTATGAGAATTTGATTCCTTGGGTTATACGTGTCACCCACTTTATGCTGTATTTTCATATGAATTATGGTTTTTCTGGATGAGAACCAGAGCTGGAGATTGCTGTATGTGACCGAAGCGCAGGTCAATCTAGAAAAAACAGTATTGTTTTATTTTGCTTCCCAGCAGAGATACAGCTGTCTCAGGCACAGTTCACTGAGTTGAATCTGGAGAACAAGGGTGCCCCAGTTATACGGGACCAGCCAGGACAGCGAGAGACAAGTTGTACATCTTGATCTCTTTGTCATGTTCCTCAAACAATTAAAGAACAATTTTTGCAGTGTGGCAGAGCGCATGATCCTGCTGAATGAGGCCACTGACATCAGGGAATACCGCTGCCGTGAAGCAGTGTGCTTGGTCTGTACAATGTTTAGGTAGGTGGTACATGTAAATGTAACATCCACATGAATGTCATGATCCAAGGTTTCCCAGCAGAACATTACCCAGAGCATCACACTGCCTCCGCCGGCTTGTCTTCTTCCCATAATGCTTCCTGGTGCCGTCTCTTCCCCAGGTAAATGGCGCACAAGCACCCGACCGTCCACATGATGTAAAAGAAAACGTGATTCATCAGACCAGGCCACCTTCTTCTACTGCTCCATGGTCCAGTTCTGGGGCTCACATGTCAGTTGTAAACACATTCAGCGGTGGACAGAGTTCAGCATGGGCACTCTGACTGCTACACAGCCCATACACAGCGAGCTGTGATGTACTGTGTGTTCTGACACCTTCCTATCATAGCCGGCATTGAGTTTTATTTACAGTACTAAGATAGTGTTTCTCCTTTGTTTTTGTTTAAAACTGGAGGAGGGAAGAAGGGAAAGGTTTGGGGAGAGTGGGTTCAGATACAGTATGAGGCAACATTTCAAAAGCTATTCTAACAAAAATTATATGATGAAATGGCCTGAAATAGCTGTAAAACATCTAAGTAAAATGAAGTAGCTTATGTGTCATGAAGGATCATCTCTTATACGATCATGAGGAGGACCCCATAGCGGGACCAAGCATGGTCAAAGACATATTAGCAAGACATATACTCATATATAAATAACTGATGAGTTACAGTGATGTCCTTGTGTAAGTGGAGGATAATTGATGCCGCACAGTCATGTAAGGGTGAGTGCTCACTGATAATAATATAATAATAATAATCCTGATTTTAGAGGACTTTCCTGATCAGCCAGGAGTTTGTCCAGCATGAGGGACAGCTGGGACGTATTTCCAGTCTTCACGTTACATACATGCTGTGTGATCCAGTTAGTGGTGCACTCTGTATATAAGGGAGGATGGGAGGGAGATGTAGGTGGTTGGAGGGAACTACAAGTTATGCCCTCCATGGTGCTGGCCACCCCCACACACAGCTGACCGCACTTCTCACAATAGGCCCCTTATAATTTTCAGCCCCAGGCCCATGTGGCCCTTAATCTGGCCCTGACTGTGCATATTCTTGTAGAAAGGCCACTAGGTGCAGGTCTATTTGTCTGTCATGTGTTCCTAGTGTAATGATTGGCTGCATGATCCTGGATATTGGTTTGGCTTACAAAGTGGCTGCTTCCAGGCAACAGCACTTTATAAACCAACAGAATTCAATTGTGTGTGGTTATATGATGTCAGAAGAAAATGGGGTATAACAGTTCTTTTATATCTCTATTTGTTGCCAACAGTGCCCTAGTAAAAGCCTTGTCACTACTCACCATCAGCCTCCTGCCAGGGCTGTGCCAGCGATGGTGCGGTCAGTACTGACAGTTGGTCAGGACGTTTTGCAGACCACATGGCAAACAACTGCCCATCATGTGACAGACACGGTGGGGGGCGCTTATCAAATCTAGTGCACAGGAAAAAGTTGGTATTGCCTGTAGCATCCAATCAGATATTTGCTATCATTTTCTAACCTAGAACTATGACACAATCTGATTGGTCGGTGTGGGGAATGCCACTTTGTTTTTTTAAGTTGATTTGTTTTTTTTTTAGAAATTATCCCCCGTTGAAACTAAGTCTAAACATATACAGCACGTTGTGAGGTTACACTTTACCTACCTGGAACAATCTGAGAGGTAAAATTAGTTAGAGTTTGGTAACATTTTAATCTCTGTTAATGGAGGATAAAGCAAAGAAGATATGAAAACTGGATGTTACATTAGTCAGGTCATCAACAAGGTTTTTGGGAATTCCTTTTGCCAACTAAAGTGAATTTGAAGATTTTGTTTTACTCTTTTTACTTTTAGGTTACAAATTGCTGTGGTCCAGTGCACTGAGACTACTGGAGCAGAGCTTATCAGAGCGGGGCTTCAAGCCTCCGAGATGGGGGGCAACACTGGTTCTAGCCACCAAGATGGGGGCAACACTGGTTCTAGCCACCGAGATGGGGGCACACTGGTTCTAGCCACCGAGATGGGGGGCAACACTGGTTCTAGCCACCGAGATGGGGGGGCAACACTGGTTCTAGCCACCGAGATGGGGGGCAACACTGGTTCTAGCCACCGAGATGGTGGCACACTGGTTCTAGCCACCGAGATGGGGGGCAACACTGGTTCTAGCCACCGAGATGGGGGCACACTGGTTCAAGCCTCCGAGATGGGGGCACACTGGTTCAAGCCACCGAGATGGGGGGGCAACACTGGTTCTAGCCTCCGAGATGGGGCACACTGGTTCTAGCCTCCGAGATGGGGGCACACTGGTTCTAGCCTCCGAGATGGGGGGCACACTGGTTCTAGCCACCGAGATGGGGGGGCAACACTGGTTCTAGCCACCAAGATGGTGGCACACTGGTTCTAGCCACCGAGATGGGGGCACACTGGTTCTAGCCACCGAGATGGGGGGCACACTGGTTGTTTGCTTCCCCATTGTCTTCCCCATAGAGGCACCAGCCCCACATTGACCACCCTGAGGCTGGTTCTTACTATAACAGGGGGATGCCATGCTCCTAGTCTCCCTGTTACAATGGAAACCAGCCCAGGCTGTCTAGAGTTCAGTCTGGTTAAGGATTTAGGGATAGAGCATGCGGCCCATTTTTAAAAAAATGATTTATTTTATTGAAACAGTGCATGCTGTGTTACTCATACACGTGTCTGTGTGTATACTGTTACCCGTCCACGTGTCTGTATGAATACTGTGTTACTTGCCCAAGTGTCTGTGTGTATATCCTGGATTTCCCGTCCACGTGTCTGTGTGCATACTGTGTCACCCGTCCACATGCTTGTGGTATGCTGAGCAGGTACTGAGCAACAATGAGATTACAGCAAAACAACGAAACACTGTTGTAGAATTGTTCCAGTGTGTCCTGGCTGGCTGTTGGGACTTGTAGTTCCACAAGTACAAGCACGTCCAAGCAGTCAATGGCTGCTTTCAGTTTGTTTTTAAATATTTATTTATTTATTTAACTGAGTATTTTCCCACTCATTTCAATTACAAAATCATCTGTTGATAGATCTCCCCTTGGAGCTGAGTTAGGACTTTCTAAATCCGTACATTTTTAAATACCCCCCCGGTACTCTGCACAACCTGATGGGAGCTTTATACTCAATCAGAGCGCATTCAGGGCAATCGTCAACTTGCTTGGGATGATTAAAACCAAAGATGCATCAACACCAATGGATACAGCCAGGGGCGGAACATTGCGTGTTTAGGGGCTTGGCGATGCCGCCTTAGCTTTCCAATGTTGTCTGAGCCTTGGGGAGTATTGTCAGGCCCACCTTACCTCTGGGCCCTGTACCAGCCACACTCCCTGCATCCATGGTAGGTCCACCACAGGATACCACCTACCTGAAGCTGGGAGGAGAAGATGATGTTCTACTTCACAACCAGAGGTCCAGACAAGCAGTTTGTGCAGTGGTTTTTGTGGAAACAACTACACAACCTGTATTTGCAGCTGTAATTGGAATTCTCCATAGATGTGTGAGTAGGTCTTGCACAAGCAGGGGCTGACTGGGGGACAGGCCAGTCCCATAGTGAGCTACCTTGGGCTAGGTCCCTAGGGTACCTGCAGTTTTTCCTTCAAAATGTTCCTAATATGCTGTTGAGTCTAGTCCCCCCCCCCCCCCCCTCTTCCAGACTAAAAATTGACAACCAGCCCCGGTGCCCAAGAGAACTTACAGGTCATGCTGATGCCAATTGGGCTGGTGACTCCAGTGAGTTAAAAAGTGGTTACTTGTTCAAATTGGGGGATAAGTCAATCTCCTAGTTCAGCAGAAAACACGTCAGTTGCGTTATCATATACAGAGGTGACACTATCTCAGCAGTTGATGCTATCCAAGAGGTGATTTGGTTGGACTGGTTGTCAGAGGACCCCGAAGATCCAAGAGACCAACCAACAGTATGAAGAGCTCCAAGGGAGCATAAAGCTTGCAAATAGTGAGAACATCGATGCTAGAACTAAACATAAAGATGTTGGATATCGCCTCTTACACTGGAATGAGATGGAATTGTGTTTGTTTTCAGTGATGATAGTTGATACTTTCACAAAGCCACTAAAATCGCTCAAATTTTGCAATCAGATTTGAAATTCCATCAAATTTAGCTGGTCCGGGCTCCTCGAACTTATTTGCAGTATAATTGTGTTTTTGGTTGGGTTTTGGTTCAATTTGAGTTTTACTGCAATGACAGTTAACGGCAAATCTCATAATCAAATTTGAGGTACACAGTTCGAGTTTGCAGCCATTAAAATAAAAAACATTGAAATAAACTACGAAATGTTGTCTGTGAGCTTTTTACCTTACTTGAATTCATCTCCAATTTTCTAGTCTATAGGATCTTCCAACTTTAAAGACGATTTCAACTGTTTTGAAATCCCTTTGAAAAACTGTTTTGAAAAACGAAAATCTGTTTTGAAAAACACTTTGAAACAAATGTCTATCAGCCAACACCAAGAGAAGTTGTTAAATGAATTGTCATTAATGTTTATTTACCGTATATGTTTCTTGTGACAAATAATGTAATGTATGTGTTAAAAAAAATGATGGAGGACAGAAACATTGTGTGGCTGCAATGTAAGATTTGCTCTGTAATAAAAACTTCTTTCACTTCAACACACCTGGACAGTGCCATAAATTATCTGCTAACAGTTTTCAGCAGCCTATGGATAGATTTCCTATGAGATTGAATAACTGTAACCTGTTGGAGGTGGAGGATGGGAACACTGGGATCCTCTGTAAGAACTTCGCAGAAGGGGGTTTCTAGAAACACTTATAAAGCCCCTGAATAAAACCCTCCATGATGGTGCTGTTGCTTCATAAGAGACACAGGAGCCCCAGCACAAGATATACCTCCGTCTTACAAGCCTGCACTGGGAGACTGTACCAACCAGTAAGATTTTCAGATCAGCGGCAGAGCCAGATTTCTGTGGGGGAGTCTACCCTGGGGTGTGAAGTCCCTCTGTACCAGCTGACCTGAGACAAGTGTGTTCCCTGCTGTGTTACTGGAATAGATTACAGCTGCTTGGGACCCAGTTGTTTGGTAGAGGTGTCCTTGAGCTGTATGTCACAAATATCAGCCTAGATTCCAGCAGCTGGGCAGCCTCTTCTTCCCCCTTCTGTTTAGCTGCCAAATTTCACAGCTTTGACTATGCACACAGGGAAGCTCCTCGAAACCCAGGTGGACACTCTGATGAACCATTATATATTATGCTGCCTCTAATTTTCCCTCAGGGTTATATCACCACCCTGTGGCCAATTTCTATATTGCATTGAATTTTAAACTTTATAATAGTGACACCACCATCTAGTGGCCAATTTCTATATTGCATTGACTTTAAAGCTTCATTAGAGGGACATCACCATCTTGTGGCCAATTTCTATATTGCATTGACTTTTAAACTTTAACAGAGTGACACCACCATCTAGTGGCCAATTTCTATATTGCATTGACTTTTAAACTTTATCAGACTGACACCACCATCTAGTGGCCAATTTCTATATTGCATTGACTTTAAAGCTTCATTAGAGGGACATCACCATCTTGTGGCCAATTTCTATATTGCATTGACTTTTAAACTATATTAGAGTGACACCCCCATCTAGTGGCCAATTTCTATATTGCATTGACTTTTAAACTTTATCAGACTGACACCACCATCTAGTGGCCAATTTCTATATTGCATTGACTTTAAAGCTTCATTAGAGGGACATCACCATCTTGTGGCCAATTTCTATATTGCATTGACTTTTAAACTATATTAGAGTGACACCCCCATCTAGTGGCCAATTTCAATATTACATTGACTTTTAATCTTCATCAGAGTGACACTACCATCAGTAGAGGGACATCACAATCTTGTGGCCAATTTCTATATTGCATTGACTTTTAAACCTTATCAGAGTGACACCACCATCTAGTGGCCAATTTCAATATTGCATTGACTTTTAAACTTTATCAGAGTGACACCACCATCTAGTGGTCAATTTCAATATTGCATTGATTTTTAATCTTCATTAGATTGACACCACCATCTTGTGGCCAATTTCTATATTACATTGATTTAACTCCTCATCAGGGTATCACCACCACCTTGTGGCCAATTTCTATATTACATTGCCTTCACTCATTATCAGGGTGACATCACCACTTTGTAGACAATTTATATATTACATTGATCATAATTCAATTTCACACTATTATTAACATTTTGTGGCCAATTTTTATTCTTGAAAATAAAATAGAACTACAATACCATCATCATCTTGTGGTTAAGCCTTATAAAGCATCAAACCTCATTTATCTTTACGATTCCCCCACCATATTGTGGCCAAACTATACACTGCTATAGCGACTTACTGAAAAAGTGACACAGAGCAATTCTGACAACCCTGCTATCAACCCCGACTGTACAAAATGCCGGCACTCAGAGCGATGTAACTTCAAGCAGCGACAGTTACATTGCTAATATTAAGGGGGCAATGCAAGGACCTGCCAGCTGTATAACATTTTTTTACAAAGTTTAACATTATAGAGCCGACGGGACCTTGCATACTAGCAATGTGACTGCCGCTATTTGAAGTTACGTGACTGAGCGCCAGCATGTTGTGCAGTCGGGGTTGATAGCAGGGTTGCCGGAATTGCTCGGTGTCACTTTTTCAGTAAGTCGCTATTTCCTACTTATCGAAATTAGAGCAATCGACATTCTTTTGTTGCAGCTACTGATGTCGTAAATGTGTTCTCGCTTATCGTGTACCCTACCCCTTACAGTAATGTAACGTACTGAAACAAAAGGTCTCTGCGTAACAATGTGCATAGAGCATTTTACAAGTCTGTATCAGCCAGCATCTAAGTCTTATCTCATGCAGCACTCACAGTATCCTGGGTGTCTAAAGTAATAGTAATATTTTGCAGGAAGTAACAAAAACTCTCACCACGCACTATAAATGGTTAAGTGTTGCAGATTATTACTCGCAGCAACTTGCAGATGATCAGATATATTTATCAGGATTTCTTGTGATTTAGCCCCCGAGTTCTTCCCCGAAAAGAAAACTTGCAGACTCAGCTTTACCGCACATCTGTAAGTGCTTAAACTGCTTCAGGGTTTGGCTGCCACATCCTGTGCGAAGAATAGGGAGGGATTAAAGTGCTTTCTCCTCACTCCTACCAGAAAGCACAGGAGTGAGTGACACACTCAGACGCCTCTGCAAAAATGAACTTTTGTCACCTGGCACTTTTTATATTTCTGATAAAGGTAAATATGCACGAGATGTCATTTGGACAGATAATATCCTGTTGTATTTATAATGGGGACATTATGATCCCTAGTTTGTAGGTAATTGCAGTAAAATTTTGGTTTTAATCACCTATATACATTGATGCATGTTAATATCACCTTAATGCAGAAGTAGGCAGCCTATGGTTTGCCAACTGTGGAGGAACTATAAGTTCCTGCCTGCCCTACCAGAGCAAAACTGAGACTTGCTGTGGCTTGTAGTTCTACAACAGCTGAAAACGTTACAGAAGTCTGCTGATTCCTTTACAGTAGTAAAGCCTAGTTCAGCATTGGGTCTCTTGATTTTGCAGGTATCCCAGGGAATCTCGGAGGAACAAGCGCTATGTGGACCGAGCTTCAGCGAGCAGCGTTATGCTTTCTCTGTGACCCGAAAAGTACTGGAAAGAGGCAGAGTCCTGGGCAGAGGTGAGAGGTGCACTGCCAATCCAGATTTAATCCAGTATAAATTAACTGGTCACTACATAGATAAATACCTATAAGACGGCATGTTCAATGGTCCTATATATTATGTGTTATTAAAACTTTTGCTGGGATCTTCAGTTTTAAACATTTTATTGCAGTTTTGCACAGAGAACACCTGGTGCTATGTGAGTGTGCTGTGTAATAAAGGGGGTGGACACATAGAATATATACGCACAATACGAGTTCACAGAAACTGTAAACTTTGCAGTGAGAAATTCCACACAAACCACACAATGATTTCAGCCCACACATTCCAGGCGGCTCCAGAGCTGGATGCTGGATTACACTCGTAGACGTGTTTGCTGGATGGGATCTGTAGGCTGCAAATCCTATGAAAAGAGGAAAATATTTACCAATAAGTGTTGGGTGGTAATGAGTGCTCCGTCTGACTCTAGAGGGTATTTTCGAATTTTGCCAGCACTACTTCCTCTAATCTGTGCAGTTTGGAAATTAAAGTTAGAAGCTTAATCAATAAAGACTCCAACCTTACGGTTTTGAGAATCTCAATGTGGGGATCTGTGCAGTAAGGTTGGCAATGGGGCAATCAGTGTAGTAGTGAACACTATGGGGGCTGCTTCGTGGTTGGCACACTATGGGGGCATGCTTCGTGGTTGGCACACTATGGGGGCATGCTTCGTGGTTGGCACACTATGGGGGCTGCTTTGTAGTTGGCACACTATGGGGGCTGCTTTGTGGTTGGCACACTATGGGGGCATGCTTTGTGGTTGGCACACTATGGGGGCTGCTTTGTGGTTGGCACACTATGGGGGCTGCTTTGTGGTTGGCACACTATGGGGACATGCTTTGTGGTTGACACACTATGGGGGCTGCTTTGTGGTTGGCACACTATGGGGGCATGCTTTGGGGTTAGCACACTATGGGGGCTGCTTTGTGGTTGGCACACTATGGGGGCATGCTTTGTGGTTGGCACACTATGGGGGCTGCTTTGTGGTTGGCACACTATGGGGGCTGCTTTGTGGTTGGCACACTATGGGGGCATGCTTTGTGGTTGGCACACTATGGGGGCATGCTTTGTGGTTGGCACACTATGGGGGCATGCTTTGTGGTTAGCACACTATGGGGGCTGCTTTGTGGTTGGCACACTATGGGGGCATGCTTTGTGGTTGGCACACTATGGGGGCTGCTTTGTGGTTGGCACACTATGGGGGCTGCTTTGTGGTTGGCACACTATGGGGGCATGCTTTGTGGTTGGCACACTATGGGGGGCTGCTTTGTGGTTGGCACACTATGGGGGGCTGCTTTGTGGTTGGCACACTATGGGGACATGCTTTGGGGTAAGCACACTATGGGGGCTGCTTTGTGGTTGGCACACTATGGGGATCTGCTTTGTGGTTGGCACACTATGGGGGCTGCTTTGTGGTTGGCACACTATGGGGGCTGCTTTGTGGTTGGCACACTATGGGGGCTGCTTTGTGGTTGGCACACTATGGGGGCTGCTTTGTGGCTTGTAAAAGAGTTTGTGCGGTGTTACCATCAGTGAGGGTCTGTGCAGGGTGGCAGTTAATGGAGGGGGGTCTGGCTATAAGGGGCTCTGTAGAGTTCTCCTTCAGGTGCCCCTGTCATACAACAGCTATCTATAGTAGCTCTGTGCTTCATCCTCCAGTGCTTGGAGGACTTAGAAGGTGAAGATGTTTATGGTGGGGATCTTAGGTGGAAGGATCTGACCTGACCACATACAGAGGACAGTGCTTGGAATAATCATTGTAGGTTAAATGCTGTCTATGCTTCAGCTACTTACCTTCCCCGTCTGTCATTTTAGTTGCTGTTGATTAAATCAACCGTTAATTAAGACATTTCTGTTCTGTTTGTAGCTCTTTGCTAACTAGCCCACAAGGCTCTTGTACCCCACCCAGATGGTTCTCTTTCTTCTCTTAGCGTTCTGCCCATGATCAGGATTACCAAGATGTGGAAGACTTAACTCAAAGTCCTCATTGGTTAATGGTGTATTTGGGGTCATTAAAAATGGGTGGAAGCTGCATAGAATGATCAGGATTAGGGAGCTGCACTTGGTCTTCTGTCTGAGCTGTCAGAGTTTCAAATGTTCTGTAATGACTATTGTCCAAATTAATGGCCATACACAGGGATCATGTACTAACTGCAGCCCACAAGAGCTGCTGTAGTGTCACAAAACTGGATGTTGCACCTATGTCTACCGGACAGATGGATATGATTAGTAAAACCCCTTTATCCTGGAGTCAGCACAGGAGGATGATAGGGGAACGTTGTACCGGAGATTTGTCTTTGCAGGATGGGATATTTAGATGATCATACAGGGTGAGAGATTGGGCTCAATTTAAGGTTCTCCTGTTCTTGCAGCCGGCCACAGACCTCAAACTTATGACAGTAATTTAAGTACTTTTTTCAACATTTCTATGATTCATTTGCTTCATTTAGGCACAAATTGTGCAGAAATATTAATAAGGGAGCAGTAAGTATATCAGTGAAAAGCAGAAAGAAAACCACAATCATTGGTCACGTCAGTTGTACAGATGGACGATGAACTTGCTCAGTGCAGCAGTGTATTTATGGACTTAAATATATGCAAATCTTGCTGTTACTAAATGACCCCAAAATGTTACTTTCTAAGTTATTGCTCTTGACATTTTTTTCCTACTTTACAAGAAAAAATCTAACTATGTAGGATGTTATGTATGATGATAACAAATACAATAATAATGTTTTTTTCTTTCCTCATCTGCCTTAGTGAGTTTTAACACCTGCTCCAGTAATAATCGGGTCCTCTATTCGCCTGACGACACCCGTTTCCGGGTGTTCCCGGATGGTAAAGTGACAGTGAAGAGGCAGCTCACCCTCCATGATGGATCGGTCAGTTTTGTGCTGAATGCTTGGGATCCCTCCGGGAACAGACACTCAGTGCCTATATATGTGTGGAACGAAAGAGAACAGGAGGTATCGTGAATCCTTCTGACTACAACCAATCAGTCCAAAGAAAGAACCTTATAAGAGTCTGTTTATAAAGGAGAAATAAAGACGGGATAATCTACGGTGTAAATGTGTGCATGACTATATAATGTATATAATGGGCGCTGCCTCATGTCTATATAAAGTATATAATGGCAGCTCCCCAAGAATCTCTGTTAGTTTGCACTGTATAGAAAGAGCAAACTTGTTTCCATGGCAACAGAGCCTTGCTCTGACGAAGCAATTAAATGGAAATGATCATGAACAACCAATGTCTGCTCGGCCTATACAAATATTTACCTTGTAATTAATATTACAGATAAAACATCTCCAGCCAATGTTTCCCTCAGGGGTAATGATTTGCAATCACTGTTTATCTACAGCAACTGTGTAAATAAATTAGGTCTCATTTAGTGATAGCGCTTTGGATACATAATTGTGGCTGGCTGTATATCTGTCTATTGTTATGATTCCTAGTAAACTCAGGAAGCGGCCACAGATGTATAATACAAATGTCTTTATTCCGGCAAAATATATAAGCAAAGATTCAGTTGAAGGAACATGCAGGTTTTCATAAACAGGTATAACTCCCAACATAAACATAAACAGGTATAACTCCCAACATAAACATAAACAGGTATAACTCCCAACATAAACATAAACAGGTGTGGGAGGAAGGTTCACAGAAATAACAGGTTCCACAGAATGCTAATATAGTTTGAATGCAGGGATAAGAATGGTGAGTTACCAAATTCCAGGATGCAAAAGTCTGTCCAGCGAAGGAAACAGAGTCCAGGCAGAGTACAGGGTCACGAGCAAACTAGCATAGTCCAGTAATCAGGCCGAGGTCTAGGCCAACGAGAGGTCAAGCAGTATCCAGTAATCCGGCAAGGTTCGGGGTCACAAGCAGACAAGCATAAACGGTAAACAGGCCAAGGTCACAACGGGAGATCAAAACTAGGCGGCTGCCTAGTTTTGCCTAATGGTAGTTCCAGTCCTGAGTCTCCATATTCCTTCACTCTCATGATTAATTGAAGACATAAGTGAGGATAAAACAAGCAGTGCTTTAGTGAGCATCCAGCGTGTTTTATAAATTACTTATTATGTATTAATGGAGCTGAAAATAATCGAAGAAGAGCTTATTATGAAGACGGCAATGTCAGTACTCAAGCTGCTGCCTAACACGCTAAGGGCACCAAAACACCATCAAGCTTCGTCTACCGTCCATGCAGCATTAGTACTGATAGTGCTGTTAGTGATCTATTGATCACTATTCTGAGCTTTATTGACTCACAAGCAGCTGTACACATGTGTGTGAGTACACGCGTGTGTGAGTACATACTTTATCTCCAGGCAGTTTAAGTATATCTGTTATAAGGAATTGATGCTCAGGAGAGTCCTCAGATGCCTCCAGTCTCAGGGATGTGAGAGCTGCACACGTGTACACGCCTCAGGGTGTCTTTGTGACGTCAGCCTGTCATGGGGAGGACGGCAAAGAGCAAACAATGTATTCAGGCTGATAATCTCTCTCCTCTCACTCTTCCTCCCTCTATCTTTCCACTTTCTCTCTTCACCCATTTTCTTTCCCCTCAACCTCCCCTCACTCTACCGCATCTATCTCTCTGTAATCACTTCTGTCTCTCTCTCCTCTGCGTCTTTTTATTTAACCTCTCTCTCCTCCCTTCCTCTCTCTCTTTTCTATCTCTTCTCCCTTCTCTCTCTTATACTCTTTCCTCTTTCCCTTTTATCTCTCTCATCTCTAATCGCTTCTGCCTCTTTATCTACCCTCTCTCTTCCCCCTCTACTTCTCTATCTCCTCTTTATTTACCCTCTCTCTTCCCCCTCTACTTCTCTATCTCCTCTTTATTTACCCTCTCTCTTCCCCCTCTACTTCTCTATCTCCTCTTTATTTACCCTCTCTCTTCCCTTCTTCACTCTCAATTCTCACTCTTCTTCCTTCATATTTCTCCTCCATCTCTCTCTCTTCTCTCACTCCAGTCTCTTCTCAATATCTCTTCTTCCCCTCTCTTCTCTCTGTCCCCCCTCTTTCCTTAATCACTCTATCTACTCTCCCTTACGGCTGAAAAACAACATTTAAACATACCAGTCTCTCTGTAACACTCAGAGTTATCTGTTTTGCAGAAAGATTTTCAATCATTTAAAGAACTAGCTGTACATACTTTGCAGCACTTTAAAATGCAACAATGGGACACAATTAGCCACATCCACAATTTACCCCAACCACGCCCAGATCCACGCAAATACGCCCCACACTCTCCTGAAGCCAAGTGGATTAGTTAGAAACAACTTTATAATATATATACTTATAAGCAGTAGAAAACGTGACAATAATTTGCAAACTATCTTATTATCAACTGATGAACATGAGCTAAAAAGTGCTGCTTAGGATAATACAATAATGGGTAAATTCAGAGTGTTTCTATGTCCTGACAATCAAGCTCAGAGCTGGAGTTCTTTTTAAAATGGACTGAGTAAAATTATTTCATATATTTAATTGTTATATGAGTTCAGTAGAACTATAATAAACAGAAATTAGAATGTTATACTATATCTGTGGAGATTGGTTGTGGGGCTGGATGAGATTTTAACATCCCTGTGTTTACGGCTCAGCTGGGAAAACATAGTCCTACATGTAACAGCGATCAACGTCTATAATTCCCTGTTTTCTTTTGATTCACTAGGTGTCGGCTTGAATGATCTTTCAGAAGGGGATCAGCTGTCACTGACCGGACCATATCCTCTCTATTTTTTTTTTTACAAGATTTTTCTATAAACATTTGTCTGAACAAATAAATGTTTTGCTAAAGCAGAGTTTCCCATTTGTATAAAAAAAAAAAAAAAAAAAAAATTTCCTTCAATTTAGGAAAACAGAATTTTTTTTATTATTTATTTTCCAATTTTCAAACAGAGGTTACAATGCAAGAAAATAACGTCAGGCAAAATATTTAAGACAAAAGGATATTAATCACAATTTCCTATTTTTTTACTCGAACGTAAACACCTACATCGTTAGGGTAAGAACCATGAAAAAACCATGAAAAAATCAAACTGAACTATATAAATAAATGGTGATGATGATGAAGGTAACGGAGACAGGGGTAGTGGATAGTGTGACCCCAGAGGTTATATGGTATCTCACTACTCAGTTTGGAAAAGTTGTTACTTTTCCTCAGAAATAGCAGAATCTATTGGTCTGCTGTCTCCTACAGGGGACTGAGAGTGAAAAGTAAAGTAAGATTTGTAGGTGGATGTATTTTTAAACTTTGGCCATTCATCATCATCATGTTATTTATATAGCGCCACTAATTCCGCAGCGCTGTACAGAGAACTCACTCACATCAGTCCCTGCCCCATTGGAGCTTACAGTCTAAATTCCCTCACACACACACATAGACCGAGAGAGACTAGTGTCAGTTTGTTAGCAGCCAATTAACCTACCAGTATGTTTTTTTTGGAGTGTGGGAGGAAACCGGAGCACCCAGAGGAAACCCACGCAAACACAAGGTGAACATACAAACTCCACACAGATAAGGCCATGGACGGGAATTGAACTCATGACCTCAGTGCCATTGAAACCAGATGGCAGAGAACTCCCTGTTGCCACCATGGCATACCTCCCAACATTTAGAATCCTGAAAGCGGGACAAAATAAACCCCAACCCACCCAAACTCTGCCCACAAATGAGCACATTTGTGTAAAACTCCACCCACTTTGCTTTTAAGCCCCACCCCTGTGAGGTCCGCTACTCAGGATTGCCCTCCAAAATTGGGTGATTTTGGGCGACCATGTTGACTTTGTCCAAAATATCTATATGGCTAAATCACTCCTTAATGGAATGAGGTGAGGGGTGATTTCCAATGTACCCGAATGAGTGCCTTAGTGGCTTTATATAAATGTTTAAAAGGCAGGGGCGCACAGCGGATTTTTAAGGGAGGGTTTCCCTTCCCCGGAAAAAAAAAATAAAAAAAAATCGAGAGATCTCCGGCGCATGCGCAGCAGCTCCGTTTGGGCAGCACTGTACTATACAGCAGCCGCAGCGTTGTCAAAGAAGCCTCCACGTCGGTGCTGTATAGAATAGGGCACCGCCGCGGACGCTTCTTTGACAGCGCCGTGGCTGCTATATAGTACAGTGCCAATATGTAGGGCACTTCTTTACCGGAGAGAAGGGGTTTCTGGAGACCCAGAACCCCCCCTGCGTGCGCCCCTGAAAGGGGACTTCTTGTAGTTAGTGAGGGAGGAATTAGGAAGAGAAAGGAGCCAGATCTGCGGGTCCTGTTGGTATCTCTGCCCCCGTTATCTCCGTTGAGAGCACAGTTTGCCGATATTCAGTGAGTTAGGAGCAGTCCCACCATATATGAAGAAGGTCTCTGTCTTCAGCAGGAAGCAGATACGTACGGTGAACATTTATGTAGCCAGCTAGGTGTTCTGTACCACCTCTGCAATATTTTAAATTGTGTCTCCACAACCGAGATACCGAGTGAGCACAAATGAGTCATTTAAAATATTTTTGTCCATTCGCTGTCTGCTAAAGGTCTAGGAAAATCTCTGTTACAGATCCCGACAAATTGGGGTGTGGAGACAAGTCCTCCAGAAGTAGTATTACTGCTCTGGACCTCATTCCTAAAGTCTCAAAGGCCATGAGATCCCTCTTGAATTGAGATAGGAAAAACATTTTCCTGTTCCACTTATTATATCCACTTGTATGAGCATATGATACTAAGGACAGTGGATCTTGGAGAAGTTACTGTAATGAACAGACAGCAGGTAATGAGTTTAAAAAATCCACACAAATGCATCAAGTTCAGCTTTGCAGTTATAATACCTACACTTCTAGGACTAGGACTCTGTGTGGGGTCCATTCAGACCTATGCTGATGTCCTGTATAATAGAAGAAAATCAGTGCACAGCAGAGATGTCTCTGCAGAAGGTGGAATGTCCGTGCAACAGAAGGGATGGTTGAGCTCTACCAAACCTTTAGCATAAGCCAACTAGAAAAGATTCCAAAATGCACTTTACAACCTCACTGATGTGTTTAGGGAGGGTCACAGATGTCTGGAATTCCTCCCAAACCCAGAAATATTAAAGCTCAGATATGAAAGTTCAAAGCCCTGGGCTCACAGTGCAAATAATTTTGTGGCATTATGTCCCTATTTTTGTGCAGATGGGCTCAATTTTACAATTTGGAGTTTGCCTGTATAAACGTCAGCGACTGTGGGTTAATAAAATGTAAACTATTCTAATGGGAGAGCTGGGCTGGTAATAAAAAGGAAAAGTGAAGGTGTTGCCCATAGCGACCAATCAGATCCTAGCTATCATTTATCTAGTACATTCCATAAAATGTAAGCTTGATTCTGAATGGTTGCTATGGGCAACACCTCCTCTTCTTCTTTTTAGAAGCTTTAGTGAATCTAACCCTCATTTTATACTCACATATAACAACACGATTGGGGTTTGTGGGATATTTAAATGAGACTCAAGGTGCATTTAGTGAGTGTTCTTTGTGGACGGCCACAGTGCAGAGTTTCTCTGCAGAATCATTTGGTTTATCCACGTCCCAGGAGGTTTCAGAGATCGGGCAATAATGGGATGACTTTTGCAGCTTCCAGGCTCACATTATATGGGGAAGGGCCTTACTAGGTGCGTTTCTGCCAATGTAATAAAAACATTCATATATATGATCGTAACACATTCTATCTCCCCCATCTCCCCTCATTCTACTGATTAGTTTAAGACATATATAACATTAAAGAAAGTAGTACAAAGTTAAAATGAATGCAGGGGGTGGTCTTAAAGAGACGGTAGGATGGGCTTTGATGTGACGTTTGAATTACTTCCACCCTGAGCATTTCTATCCAGAGCCCCAGGTCCAAACAAAACAGAATATATGTGTGCACCATCTTAAAATATAAACAATTAAGCACTTTGCTTCCATTCACACCATATGTATATTGTACAATGTATTTGTAGGCTATACTAGGGCAGGATTTATATACCCTATATACCATAATTATGTATAAATTATATGTATGCTATGCATAAACCAAACATGACCATAATAACAACTAATATATGGTGATTTGGACAGGACAAAGGGTACTGCACCTTCCGACATAACATATGATACAAATACACACACTGTAATGTGTAGGACTCATGCAATGAATAGGAACAGATACTGACGTGGTACTGTGCATTAGCCCATATACAACAGACTAATAACATACACAAATAATTACATCAAAAATATACAAAGCAAGACTTCTGCAAAGTGTTCAACTTTTATATAGGTTTGATCTGTAATTTATTTGACCAGCTCCTTTTAAAGGGAATATATAACAGATATTGATCATCAGTAATATCCGAAAAAATATCCGAAAAAAAGCAAGACACTTCCCATTACTGTAAGGAGCATTGTTAAAAAAAATAATTATGAATCTTAAGGTTTAAACTGCAGTACCTGCACACAATCTCCAGGTGGCGCTGTGTGATTTTCTGTTAACACCACTACAGGTTGGTCCTAGTATAAAGAAATGAAAAGATGTCATAACAAAACAATGACTATAATAAAACACACCTCACCAAAATATGGGCATAGTTTTCCTACCTTTAGTCTTGTGAATTTTATGAATAATTGCAACTTCTAACATATGCAATCAAGCACAGAGCAGACCGATCTGATGACCGTTATACACTGCAGTGCTCTGTCATCTGATAACTGGTATACAATGCACAATCCTATGTTATGTCCCATATACATCAAAAATACTGAACAGTATACAATGCAAAGTACTTCATCATCTGATGATTAGTAAACAACACAGTCCCAAAATGTGACCAGTATAGATTGGGGTGGAATTTATTTTGTCCCAATTTTCCTGGCTAAATGTTGGGAGGTGTACGTCTACACAGGCATTTTGGCAGAAAAGTAGGTGCAGAAGACTAGTGTGTTTTGCTGCGGTCATTATGTTTAGAAAAATACACCAGAGGAGATCACAATGAATTGTCTGTGTATTTCTACACCTAGATCATACTTGTCAATTCTCCCGGAATGTCCGGGAGACTCCCAAATTCCAGGTAGGTCTTCCGGACTCCCAGGAAAGCAGGCAATTCTCCGGCATCCTGACAACTACCTAGTGAAGCCTCAGTGACGCGATTCGCCATGAATCACTTCATTTTGGTCTATCCCTTGCGTAAAAATGATGATTCTGTTGCGTGGGCAGAGCCAAAATGATGCAGTTGCCTCAGGCTACTAAGAGTTTTGGTCACAGACTTTATCATCTAGCACAGTCCAGGAAGACTGAGTGCCCAAGAGGCTGTAAGCTCCTTTTATAAGGCTATAGACATGTGACATGGTCGACGCACTATGATTGGTCGCATTTTCCAGTGGCCGCTATTTATTCACTTGTGACGAGTTGGGAACATTGTGCAGATTCATTTGCTGATGGTGAATCTCTAGAATGCGGCCAGATTGCAGAATCTACAGAACCAATTTACCAATCTCTGTGTCCCTTCCCAGCATCAATTTATGTCAGCAGTGTCAGAGCAACCTGCGGCTCAGGTCCGGTAAATCTGGACTGATGGAAAGTATGGCTTCAGATTTAATTTAATGGCCACCTTGTAGGATTACCTGATCCAACATTTCAAAACAGAACAAGTAAATATATCTCGCTAATGGACCGTTAATGAAACAAACATTTCTTTATTTAATTTCAGCGCACCCCTAGACATACTTCATACTTGCAAATTTTCCTCGTTGGCTTCAGGGAGATCCCGAGGGAGGTGGGCAAACGGGGGCGGGGCTTGACGAATCTCGTCACAATTTTGGCCAATTACAGCAGGGGCTGGGGCTAAGATCACACAATATTTGCTCCCCCCGAAACTTATCTATTGCGGGGACGAGAACCAGAAGGTTGCCCTGCTCTCCCGGGAGGTCTCCCAGAAATGTGGGAGTCTCCCGGACATTCCGGGAGAGTAGGCAACTATGCGTTAGGGAAAAGCAGCTAATGAATATCTAAAGACTGAAGTGTCTTTTACATTTCTGTCCCCATTACTGAAGTCATGTTGTCTTACCTGTCAGTCTTTGATTAAATCTTGGTCTCCATGAAAATGACCACCTCCATAGGCATCAATACATGGACATAGGACACAATTTCTGAACTGTGTCATCATGCCACAGATGGTGAAGCCAACCACGTCTTGTACTGGCTCAGCATCAGGGAGAATGCCAGACTCTTCAGGGAGTGAGGGAGATCACCCCTATTTCAGGGAGTCTCCCTGACATTCAGGGAGAGTTGGCAAGTATGACATACTTTAACCATCCAGTCTGCAGATTAGGAGGGACAGGGTCTTGCGGCTACTAGTCTAGTACAGCTGTGATCAGTTACCAAAGCTTACGGCAGTTCTGAGGTATATGTTGTCCATGAAAATGTGACACCTGTTTTATTTACTGTATGTCATGGATGCAATTATAACCTGGTTGATGTGTTAATAATCTTGTCATTACCAGACAATGATCACCAATAATGTAGTTCATCAATTAAGTTTCTGTTTGATTCTCATTGATTGAACTGAGCCATTCCCAGTAGGGAATTCGCCATTATTTATTTGGCAAGTATCATAAATCAGACTATGAACAATATAATTTTCCACTATAGGCTCAGATCAGTGCTAAAATAACTGCTAAATGCTCTTACAGACAGTGCACCCTTCTATAACGTGCTGTTCTACCACATGTCCTGTATACAACGATATATACAGCTTTATGTCACATTACAAACTTTGCAATTAGATAGATTTCCATCCGCCTCTGGTGTCCCTGATCTCAGACCAGCAGGGGGTCAGTGGGTGGAGAGAGAACAGTGCACACACTGCTAAACGTTAACTAAGACCCCCTGGGATACATGAGCCACAGGGTGCAAAAGTCCAAACTAAGGACTGGACACACTCTGCTATGAGCAGACACCGACTGCGGCTCATCCAGCAGCACCTACAAGGAACACAGGTAATTAAGTGGAAATTGCACAATACATGCTGTGATTATTCCTGTAGCTTTGCACACACCCTTCCTTCCAGCTCAGTGTCATCTACAGGCAGGAAGTGCTTGGACTGAATGCTCTACTGCTGGAACACAAGTAGGTATTATACACAGTGCTGCACCGTGTAGAGACTGCATAGCTATGGACCAACAGGCTACTCTGTCAGGGCTACAGTACAGCAGACCTAAGAAACCTCTGGCTCTACAACTATTGTGGAACTACAAATATCAGCATGCCCAAACAGCTAGAACATGCACAGCCCTGCAGCTGTTGTGGAGCTAAAACTGCATATCCTGCTGTTCCCCAGATGGCCTGGAACTACATATCCCAGCATGCCCTCCCAGCCCAGCAAGGTTGTAGAAGTCTGCAGGAGAGGAACTGTGCAGGTTTTTGTTTGTTTTTAAATAAAGTTGTGCAGTTGAGTCTGCACTGCTATATTGTGTGTAAATAATACAGAATGTTTGTTTGTAATGTTATATAAATACAGATATGGAGCAATAGGTGTGTATTATAAATAATTACACTTTCAGAGCCAGAGGGGTGGGGATATGAAGCCTTTTAGGATAGCGCTCCAAAAGTGCCTGTTTGCCCCTATGACCATTGGGGCACAAGAAAAGATGATTCAGCAATCTGCTCTGGGCTCATTGATGCTTTTGCAATGGAGTAATGTGTATTACATTATAGTAATTCACTTCCTTAACCCTCCACATATTGTCATTTATTAAAAGGAAATGCATGGGGGCAGCGAGAGCCTGCTGACCACACATGTCCTAAATTCAGCTCAGGGGGTCCCGGCCAAAGGCGTAACGCTTACCCTGTCCAAGTTTGATGCCAGCCATGCCAAATGGCTGCAGATGAGCAGAAGGTGAGTGCTTTATTTTAAAAAAAATTGTAAAAAATTGTATTTATGTTTTTAAATACAATAACAAGTACAAGAGACCAGAACAGTAAGAGTTGTACAAATGGGTAAACAAGGCACCAGGTAAACTTTATTATGAGTAATACAGAATAAGGAACATCGAGAGCTTATTGGTACCCGGTATTGGTGAAAAGAACAAGCAAAATTGAGCTTGTAACAGTGTATTAGGGGGTGCTGGGGTAGGGTTAGTTGAGGCCAGGGCCAGTGAGTGATATTTTGTTTTTTGTTTATAATAAACATATTTTTGAATGACTTGATAGCAATAAGTTACTATTTTTATCTTCATTTTCTTTAACAAGTGCATTATTTCGTTTTTACTGCCCCTCCCATGACTTTGTGTCCTTATGGGTAGACCCCTGGTCATCGGTGAAAATAATAACTCCTGGGGGTAAAATTTATCGAGCTGCGGGTTTGAAAAAGTGGAGATGTTGCCTATAGCAACCAATCAGATTCTAGCTGTCATTTTGTAGAATGTACTAAATAAATAACTAGAATCTGATTGGTTGCTGTAGGCAACATCTCCACTTTTTCAAATCCGCAGCCTGATAAATTTTACCCATGATATCAGTTACCCCTGGTTTATTCACAGCAAAATTCATTTTTTTTTTTAGTATTGAGACAAAAGAGAAATGTTCTCTGGTGTTTTTAGGGTTTTTTGTACATTTAATGCTGTGATCATCGAACTTTGTTTACACAGCGTCACTAACGAGGACGGCCGCTGCCCCGGGCTCCTGCGTGGGGAACCTCTCACTGCCGGGACTTTCCAGCTACGCTTTGATACTGGGGACTACTGGAAGAATATGCAACAAGAGAGTTTTTACCCTTATGTAGAGGTATCTACCGTTGTACTGTTGTAATACTAAGAGGTATATTTACTAAACTGCGGGTTTGAAAAAGTGGAGATGTTGCTAGTACTAGTACTAGTATTATGCCTATCCTTCTCGTCAAGAACCCAAGTAAAACAAGTTTGTACAAGAGCCTTTAATAATATGGTGTTATCCATATCTCCTGTAGTATCCACCCCAGTAACAGTTCTTTCCAGCGTTCCACCAGAGACCAGTATGATAATGTGGCTGATCTCTATTCTGCTTTATTTAGTATTTCTGTTCACCCTGATCATCCATTCATATTTTTTTTTCCACATACCAGGGTCAACAATTCACCTAGGGGTATATTTACTAAACTGCGGGTTTGAAAAAGTGGAGATGTTGCCTATAGCAACCAATCAGATTCTAGCTGTCATTTTGTAGAATGTACTAAATAAATGACAGCTAGAATCTGATTGGTTGCTACAGGCAACATCTCCACTTTTTCAAAGCCACAGTTTAGTAAATATACCCCTAAGTGCTTCAGTTCTACACCTGTATCTGCTATATCTGTTTGTAGCTTCAAGACTTCTTGCATTTAACTTAGTATCACAACACCTGGTAAGTCACATATTCAAAGTGTATTAATGGGTTACTCAATCTTCCCTCAATTGTATTAGGAACACTTGGGGAAAATTAATGCAAAGTATAATTGTGATATTGGTCACAACAACCCATCATATATTCGCTTTCATTTTCTAAACTGCGCTAGACGAACCATAGTTAGAACATGAATAGTTGCTATTGGCAACAAAACCATATTCTTATGCATCAGTTTTCATCACTGTCTCCTCTCACATATCGAAACTTATTAGACCCTAAAGGAAAAGAGGTTGAAACTTGTCACACTGCTGCGGCAACAAGGATATATTTAGTGCACATTTGTCCCAACATGGCGTGACCACGCCCCTTCACGGTGACAAACTAAATGTGTTTTGATTACTTCCAGAACAATATTAGGAGGTATGCTGAAGAGACAAATGATTAGTGTGCGCTGGATGGTATCTCAGGTTGATGTAAAAAAAAAAAATCATCCATAAAGTATTTTTTTTTTTTTTTTATAGTCTCACAATTTTTAAAATGACTGGAGATAGTGGCCAGACCCCAGAGAAAATAAAAATGATTTTCTGGGGGAGGAACAACAAACCGTAGATACAATATAACGTATCATCTCTCAGCTGCCACAGAAGTGAAATCATGTTGCATTGCTTTGATAAATAAGTTTCTTATCATTGTCATAAGTGGAAATAAAAAAATGACGCTTCTCTCCGCGATAAGTGATACCTTGATAAATAGGCCCCTAGGTCACATGGCACAGGGTAGTGTCCTGTCACAGATCTGCAGCTTGCTCACTCTGGCCAATCAGAGTAGAAGATGCTACAATAGAGATCGTTCCTCTGGTCGGGAACGCACTGTTCATCTAGCGGACGCTACAGCTGACAGGCGCCAGCTCTGTGCGTCACTGTAAGAAGGAAACTGGACAAGGGGCAACTCTACCCGCAGGGGAACATACCATACAGACCTACAAAACATCAATTCTAATTATTTTGCAATAAGCAGGTTAATTTGGATATGCTCAAACCAAGGAGTTTGAGTGGGAAAGGTCTGGTTCCTCTTACAGCCCTAGGCTGCTGCCATAAGTGTCCTTATGATCCACCATAGATTTGGACTCTAAAAGTCTGGTTTTACCTGCTGTGGCCCCTCCCATTTTAGTGATGTCACACAGTGTATAAACCACACCTACCAGAGCTTTCCAGATGAACCTTCCCAATCTTCTGTCATATAATACATGGTCTGTGTCCCCCTACTGCAAATGGGGAAAAGACCGAACTAGCAGACATCTCCAAAATGGCTGAACTTATCCGCAAAATTTATGGATACTCTTAATCGAGACTTTTCTTCCAATCTATAAGCAGCAGGTCCAGTTGATTAATTTGTATAATGTGCATCATGTTCATTAATATTTCAATGTTACAATATTCTTGAGATTGAAGCCTATTGATTCTCTCAGAACCAGTGACGTCACTGAAACAGCCATTTTGTGTGTGAGCACACAATTTCGTGAGGACGAACTCTTATCAATTCACTAGGAATTAGCGACATAACTATAGGTAACCAGACGTCACACTGTTTTGTATAGTTACCTTCACATCCAGGAATGATGTCTGGGCAGGAGGCGATCAGTCAAACTTTTATCACTAGCTATACAAATGTAGAGCGAGGAAACAGAATTGCACCATTGAACAGAAAGCTGTGTCTGTTAATCACTTGTTTTAAGTATTCTATCAAAGTGAAATCTAAATAATGACTGGTTATTCTATCTTATCTCCTTTATAGATTGTTTTCACCGTCACAGACCCAAAACAGAAGCACCATGTACCTCTTCTTCTCAGTCCATTTTCCTACACCACCTACAGAGGGAGCTAAAGAGTCGACCTTGCAAAGTCGCATTCCCTTATGATGTTGTGGCTTCCCAGAAATCAAGGCTGAGATTGCCCTGAACATGAGTACGGAAATAATTCCATGTATCGCTCTGGTTTCTTAAAATAAAACACATTTGATATGAAATTCTGACTCTCTGGTTTATTTAGGGTCATGTGAAGAAGTGAAGCAAGTATGACCTGCCTCTGGGGTGTTAAACCTGTAGCCTCCAGGTTATCCTAAAATTATGTAGTACATTCAATGCAGAACAACAGCTCAAACTTTGTTTAGAGCATGTTTGTGCTTGTAGAGCTCATCAATCAGTAAAGGTCCCATTATTTATCTTCTATTCTTCATGGAAGCGTTAATCACATATAAGGATTTACTCAATCCATTTTGATGGCTGAAAGGATAGGTATTTTTTTTGATCTTTCAAAATATCGACAGATAGAATGATCCCTTAAGCATTAGGGGCCTCGTGTTGCGTTTAACACAAATTGCGTTTTGGGCGTATAATTTTTTTATATATATATATATATATATATATATATATATATATATATATATGTTTTACTTCTGCGTAAGCACACAAAGCATTAAGTACAAAACTAGTGGTTTGTGTGCATGTTCAGATGTAAAAAAGCGTATTATACTGTATGTCAAGAACGCAATTTGCATTCAACACAACGAGCCCTTAAGTGTGTATCCCGATACCGCTGTTCTTATAAAGGCTGCTGTTGATCCAATTAAAGCCTTGTCAAGGAGACAGTACTCTTTGTATCACTGATACCCTTCTCGGCTTTAGGATGCAGTCTTTACTGAAACAAGAGTTATTGTTCCAGTACTAGTAATATGCCTATCCTTCTCGTCAAGAACCCAAGTAAAAACAAGTTTGTACAAGAGCCTTTAATAATATGGTGTTATCCATATCTCCTGTAGTATCCACCCCAGTAACAATTCTTTCCACCAGAGACCAGTATGATAATGTGGTCTCTATTCTGCATTATTTAGTATTTCTGTTCACCCTGATCATCCATTCCTTTTTTTTTTTTTTTTCACATACAAGGGTCAACAATTCACCTAGGGGTATATTTACTAAACTGCGGGCTTGAAAAAGTGGAGATGTTGCTTATAGCAACCAATCAGATTCTAGCTGTCACTTTGTAGAATGTACTCAATAAATGACAGCTAGAATCTGATTGGTTGCTATAAGCAACATCCCCACTTTTCAAACCCGCAGTTTAGTAAGTATACCCCCTGGACTACAATGCAAGTCCAGTTTTTTCGGATATTAGACATTTGGTTTATCTGGTTCTCCCCAAAGGGATTGTACTTATTCAATATGTGGATAATTTACTTCTTCCCTCCCCCTCTCTTCAGTTACACCTACTTGATTCTCGCCATGACTTACTTGTCTATGCAAAAGAATTAGGAGTTAAAATAAAGTGAACTAAAATGACTTGTGGATGTATAATAATATATTATGCCAGAAAAAGACACAATTGAAAGGAATGGAAGGGTTAATCACATTTATGTTGACTTGATACATATTAATGACTGAAAAATGTTTTCTTTACATGTCAAAATGTACCGGAATGTGATGAGTTAAGAGATATAATTAAAAACATATTCATAGAATTCCAAATGTTTGTTGATGGTGCAGAATGTTCTTAAAACCTACAGATGCTAATGATATATGGAAACCAAGAAGAGGTAGAACAATTTAGTGATAAAAATATCACCAAAAGGCAAGATAAGCCGGTCCTTCTGGAAGACGCAATTACATATGGTCCCTCTGTCAAAAATGCTTCCTGGTGTTTGGTGCTTCTATTCGTACAATGGTATCAAAGTTTGGAGACAAATCTGTGTGACATCATCCAAGTACATATTAACCTGCGCTACAGTCTGTGTACATGCCAGTTCTGTGACATCACCATTACAATGAGGGTGCTCACTCCTATAAGGAGGGCTGCTTGTCACCCCACTGAGGGCCACCTGCTCTTCAACACCGTTATATAGCAAAATGTTCCCCAGTGTAAATGATAAATGTGTGTGTATAAAATATATCAACATTCCTGATTTGAAAACAGTCTGTGCTTGGACCCATCCATGCTTTACCCGGGCTGACCTAACAAGTTTCCAAGTTGCCCTGGACAATTTCCTAAATCAAAGACTGACCTGCAAAAGATGGGACTAGTATTGGGATATTTGAAATCCCCAAATGCTCCATGTGAACTGTAAGGTGATAAGAGGTGTATTATAATATACCAGTGATCGTAGGAACATAGAATATTAATGGCGGATATTGTTCCATCTTAATTTGCTGATAAGTCCTGAAGATATAAACATGGATAGTGGACATCACTGTTCACGGACGATCTCTGTTTTCATCGGTCATCAAAACGAAACTGAAATGTTACCTAGTTTATACATTAGTATATTATAAGGATAATTAACATGTGCCCATCTGCTAAGCACAATGTAGACTGATATTTTGTGGGCTTAACCAATTTTCCAATGCAACTTGTTCATTCACTTGGAACCAGAAAGGCACTGATATTATTAGTACATCAGGGGCAAACGCAGGATTTGTAGAGGGGGTTTCCACATCACGCCACCAGTAGGCGTGACCAGCATGCATGGGGGCGTGGCTATAATTTTAGACAGTGCTTGGCTGCTCTCCAACTCTTCCTATCCCCATAATATACTTGGGCAATGCTGCGTGCACTACTGTTAGGTAGCTCTTCCTTTTCAAGCAGAGCCGTGTGAAGCGGGAACAGGGTCCAACCACCTCAATTATACAGTGCCCCAGCCTTGGAGGGGGGTTTCCAGGAACTAGGAAACCCAACCCCCCCCTCCCTTGGATTGCCTATGTACATAATATGTATATTCCAGTTTTCAAATATTGAAATAAAGTGATCATTCTTTCTTTTGTTAAAATAGTTTATGGAGTTCAGTCTTTAAAATGATAAAAAGAGAGAGGTCTAGTTCAAAAAATAAATACCCTCTATAATTTCACTGGGTTCTGTGCAAGTAGAGTGGTGATTAGTATCTGATGAGGCCACGACCTTCCAGCGTTCTCTTACTGGAGGAATAACCGTTCTGTACAGCATTAAGTGCTGGCTGATACTAATCCAGCTGGGCCTTGTCCAAAGGTCTGTCCGGGAACCAAACTCTCCAGAGGTTTAAATCCCAGCTCATCCACTGGGATGCCAAATGCCCGCATCTTGGCCTCGTAGGTCCGGAGCAGGTCGTTGTGCGCCTGAAAAGGGATAGAGTGGAAGCGTGTGAACGACTGGCAATAGCGATTTGAGAAACTGGCACATTGTGCCCGATGGTAGATGAGTATTGGGAGGAATTATTAATGGCATGTACAGGAAAAGCATTGTGATAACCCAACATCGTACACAGCTCAGACTGCTCACCTACATCTATCCAGTCATCAGACAGTCAAAGAACTTTTATTCAATATTCAAAAACTTACCATCCCTCTCTCCCAGGACAAATAAGGGAACGGCCGAATATATGATTATTTTTAAAGAGCATAATAAGCAGCTCGTATTCAAGAAGTAATACGTAATAGGTAAAGACATTCCTATAAGGAACTTGTGATTGGTGATGGCTTATTTACATGTTGTCGGTAAAAAGTAGCTTGTAATTCTCTCATTTGCTGGCCACACAGGCAGCAATAATACCATTTATTGATCATCTGGGGGTCCCAGATGATCAGTACACCCAGAAACAAATATGAGACTGAAATTGATTGGTTAATTTTTGGGCATCTCTGTGAAGTTACCTGATCCCCTGTTTGTGCGGTCATCTGACAAACACACAATAGTGACCTCAAGTTGATGCAGACTGTGCGTTACACAGCCGGATCTGTCTGATTTGGCTGCTCCTATGAGTGGCAAATTGCAAACGGATCTGGCACTAAGGCCAAGAGACAGGATCGGCCCTTATGTGGGCATTTTAATCTTTTCCATTGCTCAATGAGACTATTAAAAAAACTAAAGGATGTTAGTAATATTAAATGATTGACTTTCTCCAATCATTTTCAATTTAAAATTTATGACACCCCTACTCGGGCACCTCTTTGGGTACCAAATAAGGAAACTGACTGGCAGGAACCTATCCCCAATTATACTGTTAATTTTGTTACCTCTGGAATCTGTATTATGTAAGAATATCCATTATGAGATAAAGGGGTGGTCTAACTTTAGTGAAGTTACTCTACAAAGGCAGATTTGTTTGTTATTCTAGAATACGACAACTGACAATTCAAGTTCCAAGGATGTGAAAACAAATCACAGCCGATCTGTTGCGTCTCAGGACAACAAAAATAATCAAATCTACCTGGAAGGAAAATTGTCTGTGAAGGTGGAGTTCCCTTTTAAATATGTTAAAGTGACTGTTATGGGAATCCCAGAGACCTACATTCAGAACTACACACAGAGAGCGAGAGACAGGTGTTCATAAGTTTGTTTCCTCCCCATCAATATGACATACATACATTATTATTAGTTACGTGCAATAATCGTAACAGGAAATATTATGCAGAAAAAAACATAAAATGATGGATTGAGGTTTGGATGTCTTGGTATAAAACTACTACAATAGATATCAGTGCTGTGTCTTTTGCTTATATCACAGTTCCATGGTAGGGTTTATAAGCAAATTGTGTGTACAGATCTAGCTGTACACCAGGACACAATCATCCGTATTACTTCCACTATGGATCCTCACCTTGCACACTCGGGCCAGCTCATACTGCAAGTCCTTAATGGCGTTGTTCTTGGAGTCTAACACATCCTGTGTGGATAGAAAGATACAGACATGTTTATTCATGCATAAGACAGTCGTGTTTAACAGGATTCTGGCAGCGTTACTAAGACGTCTGTTCTACAGCAAACAAAAACTTCATTATTACAAAGGGAGTTCACAGCTATCCACAGGACCCTATAGAAGGTCATTTTAAAAATATCTAGTATGAAATACAGGTATAAGTTTCACAAGATGCACTACCTAATTTTACAACTATTATTATTGTACATTTGTAAGACACCACAGTGCTCCCCAGCAGCGTACAGTAGGGAAGATAGGACATACATAAAAAAGGGACATACAAGGTAGACAAAATAAATGCAGACATGAAAACAAAAGGTATGGAGGACCCTGCTCATTAGAGAGCTTACATTCTAAGTGGGAGAGGGCACAGCAGAAACAAGAGGAGCAAAGGTGGTTCAGAGTGGATATTGGGACAGTTGTGAGGGTGTATTAGTTTGAATAGTGTTATCGGGGGTCACCTCTAAAAGGAGATGGGTTTTCAGGGAGCGTCTAAAGATTTGAAGGCTGTGGGAGAGTCTGATTGAGCGTGGTAGGGAATTCCATAAGTGGGGAGCAGCACGGGAGAAGTCTTGTAGGTGGGAGTGAGAGGTGGTTACCAGAGACGGGACAAGGTGCAGGTCAGAGGTAGATCTAAGAGGGCAGGAGGGAGAGTATTTTGATATGAGATTTGAGACGTAAGCAGGGGTAGTGTTGTTGAGGCTTTGTAGGTAAGGGTGAGTAATTTGAATTGGATTGTGGAGAACACAGGGAGCCAGTGTAGGGATTTGCAGAGTGGTGCAGCAGATGTGGAGCGGTGAGAGAGGAAGATCAGTCTTGCAGCAGTATTTAGGATGGATTGAAGTGTGGATATATGGGTGTAACGAAGGGATACAACGCTGTAACATTCCCATGATGCATAGCGAGCAGCTATATTCTGAAAGTTGGTCACCAGGTATTATACCAAACTCATAAGACAGTACGGGATTCAGGTCCATACCTCTAGTTTGCTAGTGACAGCAGAGAGGGCGGTGGGGTCGAGGTTTGAGGCAGCGAGGACCTCATTGAGTTGTGCTTCCTTCTTCTCTAGAACCTCTCCTAAAGCCTGCAGCTTCCTCTCTAGCAGCAGGTTCTTAAAGCCGCTCTTCTGCTGGACCTCCTGGATGGCGGCTGTGAATTTCCTATACAGTTCGTCTCGTTCATCCTGGACCTATCGGGAGAGGAGGAAACCAAAATGAGCACTCCAGACAATGATAATCATGGCACCTCTGTCGCCCCCAGACTTTTATACTGTGGGGAGACTAGTTACATAGACACAACTGGGATCTTATTCCAGCCAATCAACTGTTTAGTGTTTAGAGCAGGCGTGGCCAACCTGTGCCCATGTATATTAGGGGGATAGGAAGAGTTGGAGAGCAGCCAAGCACTGTCAAATATTATAGCCACGCCCCCATGTATGCTGGTCACGCCCACTGGTGGCGTGGTGTGGAAACCCCCCTCTACAAATCCTGCATTTGCCCCTGAGTACTGATCAAATATTTTACCTTTGAGTGGATGCAATCTAATCAGAAAGTACCATAATTCCAAATGGATAAATGACCACAGAACATGGCAATTGATAGTGTAGGCATCCAATGAAGTGGCCGAGACGTATATAATACTGTATCCGGCCACCACTGAGCCTTATCTATTTGTTTTTTCTTTTTCAAAGAGAAAAAAATTTAAAAATATAATATCATTCATTGCTTGGTATTTAATATTTTAATATTTTGACACAGTTCAGGCCATCTAATTTAATGTTTACTTTATTTGCCTTTTTGTTACCTTTTTTGTACATTCATCTGTGTTAAGGCTGCGCTGTCAAACAGCCACCTCCAAATGTATATTCTGTCACCTATTTTGGCCTTCTTTGGCTTTCTACATTGTATGTAGTACTTTATAAATGTGTTAGTACTTTATAAATAAAGTTATTAAAAAAAAATTGAAACATATATTTGCATCCTTCATTTAAAGTCCTATACCTACATCAGACTCTGAAAGATATATATATATATTTGGTATCTCGCAGTCCATGAGAACTAGTTCATTTAAAGTCACTGTGAATTTCTGGGTTTGCACCAATTGTGAAAAAGTAATCATGGGCTGATCATAAAAAATGTATTATTCACTTTTCCGGGAGACTGCCGCATTTCGCGTGAGTCTCACGGACTCCTGGGCGAGTGTCGCAATCTCCCGGATCTGCCCGAATTAGGTCCAAAACGCCGCGATTCACTGGGAATCGTGGCGTTTGGCCCTGCCCCCTGCTGTAAAATGATGCGTTTGCGTCATTACGTCACAGGGGTGGGCCCAAAATGACGCAAATTTTGGAGCCCCGCCCCCCATCACACCCACCTCCCCCGGCAGACTCCCGGAAGCCAACGTTAGAGAGTTGGCAAGTATGGTATTATTGCCCATCCTATATAATGAACCTAAAATATATTAATTACAATGTGTCACCAAAATATAAGCTTGTATCTCAGACAAAAAAAGAATATAAAACCAACAACTCCACCACACTGGTCTCTAAGAGGTTAATGCGCACAAAAGTGGGCACTGACATATGGTGGTGGCTGTACCTCTGCATATAGAATGTGACATCACATCCTTGGTTTAAGAGCTCACACTCATCCAATAGTCACCTTTTGGAATCTTTGCTCCAACACCTCATGTTCCCATTTCAGGTCATTTAGCTCTTTCTCTGTTGATTTCAGACGGGCTTTTGTACTCTGGAGGGAAAAAAACAACAAGTATTCTAATCATTTATTTATAAGCTGTCATCCGTGATGCGCAGAGATGTCAGATACAGACATAATCCTGCTTAGAAAGTGACATGAGCTGAATATGCCGTGATTAAGTCTCTGTGGCTGTCAGGAGGTCACATGTACGTATATTCATGCATAAATAATGCACAACAGACACTGCGGTTGGCCTAGGTAATGTTAAATAAGGGTAAGAAGGGCCCAGCAATAAAACCATCAGTATAACTGGAAATATTAAATACAAAACATTTGATGTAGCAGATACAGTTTATGACGTATATACCACTGCTGTCATCACTGTTTTTTTAGGCTGTTCTCATTTATTTCTGCACAGTCAGCGACTTCCTGCAGACATTATTCAAGTTAAATGGGCAGCAACAGACAACAGATTTGTGTGTCTGATTGCGCTAAAGAGTTGTCTGGATACTCTGACAGCCACTAGAGACCCCCAATGTAATAAAGCATAAAGAGAGAGGTCAAGTTACTATAAGACGTTTAAATAAAATAAATAGCATTTGTGCGGAGTTCCCCTTAAAAGTCCACTTGTGCGCTCGGCTCCCCAAAGATAACAGAACAAAATAGCTTGCAGCGAAGTACTGTGTAAAGCCGGTCAATGGTATGGAAATAATAACTTACTATATTATTTTTAATTAACGGTTCTATTTATCATATTCCCATTAACTGTGTAGAATAGTCTAATTTTTTATTGATGCGAGCAATGCTCAGTCTGCCATTGCAAAATACTACGAATCTCTCTAAAAACTTGGACTGAATTTTTTTAATGCAGTTATAAATATTTTTTTTTCAGTCTCTCTCTCTTTTTATTATCACTATTTAGATGGTGTTGGCTGAAAAGGCATAGGCATGGGGAAGCCGGGGAAACGCTGAAAATACCTACTGCTGGTGAGGTTGTGGCTAGATTTTATCGCTGGTAACCCCAATGCGAAAGAAAAACGTATAGCTGTTGAAAACTCACATTTTCACCCCCCCTCCCCATAAATAGAGCCCTTAGCAACCGTTTCATACAGATTCCCATCCCAATGACATTAGCGCTCCCATAAAGATAGTAGTTTTATGGCGCCCCCTTGTGGCTCAAGCAGAAGAGAGCACTTAAGATAACTTACAGCCCTTGTACACAGACATTATAGATAAATGTATAAATGGATGGAGGACTGTAGACGCAGCATAACTTTTCTTTTCTGCACATTGTCCGCTAGGACAGCATGAACAATGGCCATGTATCTGAAGATAGATATTCTCAAACGACATTTAAAATTATGTCATGCTACAGCGGCTATGGGTATAAGCCTTTAGACCAGGCCTGGACAACCTGTGGCTCTCCAGATGTTTATGAAACTACAAGTCCCAGCATGCCCTGCCAGCTATCAGATGGTAAAGCATGTTGGGGCTTGTAGTTTCCCAACACCTGGAGAGCTACAGGTTGTCCAGGTTTGTATCGGACCTTCCAATGTGATGAGATGTCCCCAAGGCGAGGAGCCACATATTTTAAAGTAGAAAAGACACAGATTTTAATAGGAGCTTTAGAGCAGGTACTTACAGCCAGAGACACCTTGTCCTTTTCATAATTGGCTAGTTGTCTGGTGAGTTCAGCCACATCGTCCCGAGCCTTCTGTAGGGGTTCAGTCAGTCGTCGGTTCTGCAGCTGGAGGTCGGCCATTTCTTTCTCCAACCGGTCTTCCTTTTTCCGCATCTCCTCCATCTGCTCCTATAAATTTGTGACATAAAGGGCTGTAAGTAATAGTAAAACCTATATTATAATTAAATGCAAATGCAATAGGCCATCCAGTAAGTATGGAAATTACAAATCCTAAACTAGATGGTATTTTTAAAATCCCTAATGCTAGAAGAACATAGACAACATTCTCCTAGAAGAAATACCACAAAACCAGATGTTTGTATGAGGGAAACCTAACTTCTTCTAAAGCCACATGGGGAGAACCACTAGTAGAGGCGGCCATTTTGAGGGGCAAACCAATACTCAATCAATTCACTAGGAACCAGTGACGTCACTGAGGCAATTGTTGAGGTACACGGAGAAGTCAGTCATTTGTGGGCTCAACCAACGGTTCAGCAACCTATCAAATCCCTAAAAACCAGTGACTCATGGACACCGGTCACGTAGTGCCTCATGGACACCGGTCACGTAGTGCCTCATGGACACCGGTCACGTAGTGCCTCATGGACACCGGTCACGTAGTGCCTCATGGACACCGGTCACGTAGTGCCTCATGGACGCAGGTCACGTAGTGCCTCATGGACACCGGTCACGTAGTGCCTCATGGACGCAGGTCACGTAGTGCCTCATGGACACCAGTCACGTAGTGCCTCATGGACACCGGTCACGTAGTGCCTCATGGACACCGGTCACGTAGTGCCTCATGGACACCGGTCACGCAGTGCCTCATGGACACAGGTCACGTAGTGCCTCATGGACACCGGTCACGTAGTGCCTCATGGACACCGGTCACGTAGTGCCTCATGGACACCGGTCACGTAGTGCCTCATGGACACCGGTCACGTAGTGCCTCATGGACACCGGTCACGTAGTGCCTCATGGACACCGGTCACGTAGTGCCTCATGGACACCGGTCACGTAGTGCCTCATGGACGCAGGTCACGTAGTGCCTCATGGACACCAGTCACGTAGTGCCTCATGGACACCGGTCACGTAGTGCCTCATGGACACCGGTCACGTAGTGCCTCATGGACACCGGCCGCGTAGTGCCTCATGGACACCGGTCACGCAGTGCCTCATGGACACCGGTCACGCAGTGCCTCATGGACACAGGTCACGCAGTGCCTCATGGACACAGGTCACGTAGTGCCTCATGGACACCGGTCACGCAGTGCCTCATGGACACCGGTCACGCAGTGCCTCATGGACACCGGTCACGCAGTGCCTCATGGACACCGGTCACGTAGAGCCTCATGGACACCGGTCACGTAGTGCCTCATGGACACCGGTCACGTAGTGCCTCATGGACACCGGTCACGCAGTGCCTCATGGACACAGGTCACGCAGTGCCTCATGGACACAGGTCACGCAGTGCCTCTTGGACACAGGTCACGCAGTGCCTCATGGACGCCGTTCACGTAGTGCCTCATGGACGCAGGTCACGTAGTGCCTCATGGAACGCAGGTCACGTAGTGCCTCATGGACACCGGTCACGTAGTGCCTCATGGACACCAGTCACGCAGTGCCTCATGGACACCGGTCACGTAGTGCCTCATGGACACCGGTCACGTAGTGCCTCATGGACACCGGTCACGTAGTGCCTCATGGACACCGGTCACGTAGTGCCTCATGGACACCGGTCACGCAGTGCCTCATGGACACAGGTCACGCAGTGCCTCTTGGACGCAGGTCACGCAGTGCCTCATGGACGCAGTTCACGTAGTGCCTCATGGACGCAGGTCACGTAGTGCCTCATGGACGCAGGTAACGTAGTGCCTCATGGACGCAGGTCACGTAGTGCCTCATGGACACCGGTCACGTAGTGCCTCATGGACACCAGTCACGTAGTGCCTCATGTACACCGGTCACGTAGTGCCTCATGGACACCGGTCACGCAGTGCCTCATGGACACCGGTCACGCAGTGCCTCATGGACACCGGTCACGCAGTGCCTCATGGACACCGGTCACGCAGTGCCTCATGGACACCGGTCACGCAGTGCCTCATGGACGCTGGTCACGTAGTGCCTCATGGACACCGGTCACGTAGTGCCTCAGTTGGGTCACTATTTCCAGTGAATTGATAGGCTGCATCCTCATGTATATTGTGTCAGCCAACAAAATGGCTGCCTGTAAAATGTACAGGTGACAAGAGCTCAAGAACTAGCTCAGAAGATAATAGTATCTTTACTGGGATTAGATTAAACAGTAAAGTATAGATGAAAACATTTTACGAGCTATACAGCGGTAGAATATTCTGCTGAAGAGTATGAATGACATTCGGAGGAGTCACATCCTTGGTCTGTACCTTTAGTGAGTTGATCAGAGCCAGGTTATTGAGTGTGATGTCATTATAATAGTTCTTGATGTCACTGAAGGCCTTCTCGTGGTTCTTCATCAGGGTGTTGATCTGTCCATTCTTCCTCTCCTCAATCTCATGGATCTCAGTCTTCCTGCGCAGCTCTAGTTCATCTCGCAGAACGCGCATCTTCTTCTCATACTTGTTCTCAATCTCTGCAAGTGAGGTGAGAGGAACATGGAGTGTGATCTAAACATTGTATGTTATACTGCAAGTATTATTAATATTCAGCTTTATTATCATCTGTGTATTCAATGGATCTCTATTAGTATCTGGTGAACAGATTGGAACAGCATTTTTTTTTTATTACATTCGTTAGCTCACTTTGAAGGTTTTTTTTAATTTTAACTCCTATTGAAGAAGTCACACGTTCTGTATTAGTGTCACACACTATATAAGATGGTGCCCTTCTTGGCATTGCCCAATGCAGTTATTTTACATTCCTATATACTGGTTGGGTGACGAACATGTTCCTCTTGTTTAAAAGGGGTTCTCCAAGAGAACCCCTTGCTAATTAGCCATCCTCCTGACCCTCCCCGAAAACTTTCAAGGCCCTCAATATCACCTGCATTCAGCTCCTGGTCTGCCAAGTCTGACAGCATGCAGAAGACAGCTCTGTCGGTTGCGGGTGTGTTAAAGTGCCCTAATATTCAAGTAGCTAGGACAGGGTCGTGAACAGGCCAATCATATGCTGCATACTGTAAATACCCCCAGTGCCAGACGTTTGTACCTCATGCCCAGCCACACGGACAGCCCCCTCCTCTAAAAACTGTCTGTACAGCCGAACAGAGAGCCAACTACAGACTGGGGGTCCCCACAAAGGGGTCTAACGAAACTACTGACCTTTTACTTGTCTCTCAAAGTCATTCCTCAGGCGTGTGGTCTCTTCATCTTGTTTCTGCCGAGAGGAATAAAATGGTAAACCATGGACACAGCTAGAAAGGAGAGACAGGGAGGGCCAGGGGTGCAAAGAATAAAGAATTTCCATCCTGCTTTTTGAGATTTTTTGATTAGCATTACAAAAATATAATAAAACACAATATATGATAAATAAATCGTCAAAGAATAACACCAAGAAGAAACTAATTCCATCATAACAATACAACAAAAACTAGAAAGCTGATGAGTTAAAACTAAGCTAAGCTTATTTCGAACAGGCCTATGACTCTCCAGATATTGTGAAACTACAAGTCCCAGCATACACTGCCAGCTATCGACTGACAAAGCATGCTGGGGCTTGTAGTTTCACAACACCTGGAGAGCCACGGGTTGGCCAGGCCTGATATAGAAGATAATCTTGATGGATGAAAGGGATCTATATGGGAGATATTGATTGTAGCTCTACTGGGTGTTGTGCAAGGTGGGTGTGTAAATTCCCATCATCCTCCTTTAGAAAGTGGCAATAAAAAGGCACCAAAATTTGCCCTCAGACCCAGAAATTTATGCAAGATAAACACAGACTAAACGGCATCCTAATAACCTAACAGAAAGGTTGGTTATGCTGCAGCCGAAATGAGAGACCATGGGGTGTATTTACTAAACTGCGGGTTTGAAAAAGTGGAGATGTTGCCTATAGCAACCAATCAGATTCTAGCTGTCATTTTGTAGAATGTACTAAATAAATGGCAGCTCGAATCTGATTGGTTGCTTTAGGCAACATCTCCACTCTTTCAAACCCGCAATTTAGTAAATATATCCCCAACAGCCATCTCCCCCCTTTCCTTCTCTCACCATCTTGAGGTTCTTCACCACCATCTCATTGGCCAGTTCCTGCTCTTTGATCTCCACCTGCAGCACACGCATGTCTTTACGCAGAAAGCTCTCTTGACCATAATGTTCTTTCTGCGCCAGCTTCATAGCGATACTGCCCTCCGCCTTCATTTCCGAGATGTTGTTCTGGTGCTCGTATAGCAGATGTTTCACTTTCTGCTTATACACCTGGAGGAGCAGATGGAAAGTAAAGGTGAGAAAATCTACTGACTTATAAGAACAGTGTACGGTGCTAAAAGGGATTAAAGGGGAAAAGACTTATAGATGAAAAACATTATCGAACTGGGTGAACTGCAATCTAACCTGTCCAGGGTTGTGAGGATTACTCTGTTAACTCAAAAAGTAATTTTATTTATCAACCTTTACAACTGGACACTGACAATGAGACAGAGGTTTCAGGACAGACTTCAAAGTGTCCAGGGCGCAGGGCGAGTCAGGTAAAACCTTTAACTATCCGAGGTCAGAAGAAAGTGATCTGTCGTCATGGAAACAGATTTGTTCTTTCTATGATTCTCCACTTCTTAGAGTTCCTCCGCTTCGTGCAGAGAGTGTCTCAAACATTAATTTTTTACATATATGTTAAAACAGTCACTGCATTCATTTGTGTAAATCAGTGAGGGCAACAGGGGTCCCTAGAGTCCACTTGTGGCCCCTTGAGCCTTGACCTGCGGCCCCCAGCTACTTCCTCCTTTAATGTCGGAATTGTTTGTTATAGCATTAAACACTCGTTTAAAAGGCCTGCTGACAAGTTATTACAGATACATCTATCTTTCTTTGATTAAATGTATTAGTTTAATGTAATACTGAGATTAAGGGTAATGTGCTGCCCTTAATCTCTGTGGTTCTAAAGCGACGCCATTATATTTTCTTTAATGCTTTTAAATATAGGGCTTGGTCTCGTTAACGATGTGACAACAATAACATTTTCTTTTATTGATTTGGTATCGCTTTGTGTACAAGTCTACTATATTCCTCCAACAGCAGCTGTGTCTCACTATACAACATCTCTTCCTTCAATCACTCAATGGCCCAGGCCATATACAATGCTATTGGATTTCTATTTATACTATTAAATACCTCCTGTTTGCAGCATAGTAATGTGACCAATGAAGGAGAGAGGAATCAGTAGGAATCAGCTGTGCTCCAAAAACAAAACAAAAATGAGGCTTTTTGTTCAAAATGTTATCCACTCAAACTAGTTATCAGCCATATGCTGGTAATGATTGTGTTACAACATAAACTGCACTGATACCATTGTGATGACAGTGTCCCTTTAAACGCACTAAAGCTCTGAAGGAGAATAAGATTATGATAAATGACACGACCGCTTCATACGGCTCACGCCTGCCTCGGAAAAGTGTTTTTTTCCATCTCAGTTCTTTCTGGCTCTTAGGAAATGCTGACTTAACGGAGAGGACTTTCTGTCCCTTGTATTTCTCAAGACCTAGCACAAACAGAAGCAAGGTAAGCAGTGGAAAATCTTTGTAAGAGATGTCCTTTGCTGCTGGGATGTCAATAGATGGAACCAGTAGCGTCCATAAAACTTTTATGACCTGAGTGATCCAAGATGGTTACGGAGAGTTTTACGCTACTGCCTAGTGACGTCATACAAAACAACTCTTATTCAGGGGACTAGGAAATATCATAAATAGTCAATGTTAAGCAGAAACCTTCTCTTATACTCTAATAAGCCCCATAACAGCATGGTCCATGTCCTGCTCTGAATACACTTCTAATTGAGGCCCTTTATGAGTGCGGAGAAAATCCAGATTGAATGTGCAATTTTGCACTTTGGCAAAACCATGTTGCGCTGCAGGTGGGGGGGCAAACTGAAATGTGTGAATAGAGTTGGGAGGGGGGGCTTGACCTAAGTCACCTCTAAATAACAGTGCAAAAATAAAACTGGCCAGTATTTGTGCTAAAAGCATCCAGTATCCCCCCCCTCCATGCAAATAAAAGGTGCAAATTCACCCCGTGCCTTGCAACATGGTTCATCCAGGTGCAAATTTGTACTCTTTAGCTGCATTTACTCTTAGCTGTAAATTAGGCACTTTGTGGGTAAAGCAATGCCTCAAATCTATTTCCCAGAAGTGACTTTGCTGGAATAGGAGTTTCTTACACTGCACATGAGCAAAGTTTACTACCTATAGCCCCTCAATGTCTCTTGTGGTTAAAATAGCATTAAAAAAAATGGTAGAATTCTTTCTGGATTTTATAAAGTTATAACCAACACGATAAATCTTATTTTGTGGCCGAGAACATTTAAAATAAATTAATTTAAAATGTATTTTTCCATTTTCTGTACACCTGCCACCAGATGTGATTCCAGAGTATATAAAAAGTACACTTATATATATGTAACCCCCTGTCACTGTGTGTAGTGTGGGGTGCAAAGGGTACACAGTGCACCTCCTTCTCAAGCCCTGGCTAGCTGATGGGCATGGGTGTAAATGATCAGGGGGTCCCTGCACATGCAGGTGTTTCTTTGTAGTTAGTGGGACACAGGTAATGTCACTTTGGTGCAGTGTAATAGAAGTCACAATAATTTGGGCGCCAGACCATCTCTATAACAAACTCAACTCTTTATTTACACTCTTCCTCCAGCACGATAATCATAATGGTTGCAGCAATAAAGAAATATATGTACAGCTCCTTACTCTCTCCAGCACAGTTCTTAATGAGCAATACGAATATGGTTGCAAATATATCTCATTACTCCTCCTGCACAGTTCTTAATGTTATCCAGATGTTATGTAACATAAATCATTGGTCTCTCTTACACTCCATACTCACTGCAGATACCCTTTCTGCAGGGGCACATGCATGGATGCTAATAGGCAGGCAGCCTCTCCTCCATGCAGCTCTGACACACTCTGTGTACCTCTCAACTGCAGCTCACCCCTCCTCTGCGGGGATGATGTCTCCTGTGCTCTGACACGTCACTGTGTACTCTCAGCCTCAGGATCTGACACTACAGCTACCAGGCCTCTTGTAGCAGCCCTCACTCCAGGGCCTCTTCCATGCAAAGTGTCCCCCTCTCTCTTGGGTTCTCTATAGTGGCATGGAGTTCTCCCCCTCATCCAGTGCACACATTCCTTGCCCTGGCTCAGTCACCATGCTCAGACTTCCAGGCAATGCTGGGGGAGCCTGGGAGCTTCCACCCCAGGTCCCCAGCTACAACTCTCCTCTTGTCTCTCCCTTCTCAGTTCCTATCCCCCCTTAATGACAGCCCCTCCTTCCTCTCACTTAGTCTCACAGGCTGGGCTGGGTTATCACCATGGTAACCAGTTTATGTAACTTTTCAGAAACTTCTATCTTACCCTCTAGGTGACCCCTCCTCTATTCACTGAGGTAAAGGTTTAACTAAAACACCACTAGGGGGGTGTTACATATAAGATAAAACATCTTTTCACCTTGATTTCCACCTGATGCCGCTCCTCAGCCTCCTCCATCTCTCGGTCCTTGTTGCGCAGCTCAGATTTCTTCTCTTCCAGCTGACGCCGGGTGATCTCCCAGAAGGTGTGAATCTTGTCCCGCTCCAGCTGGAAGTAGTTCCTCTCCTCCCTCTCTCGGTCCAGCTCCTCCCGCAGACGCCCTATGTGGTCCTCCAGCTGCGGGAGAATGTTATAGTCTCAGTCACTTGAATTACTCACGCCGGCAACGCACTTACAACCTGCACCCACTAGACATCAGAATCATAGATTCTTACTGGAGCTGTTAAATAGGGTATTTAAATGATGTGTGTAAAGCTAGTAAAATAACAGAATAATAAATTATATTAATAACTGAGTATTCTGGGAAGGGGTAAATATTCACCAACAGGACGCTCCAATTGTACAGCTGAAGGAACAATTTTAACAGTAAGGCAAATTAATATTAATTATTAATAACTAATCTACTCTTAATGAAGAATTGTGGGATAATACAAGATGCCCATTATCAGCTACTTTAAGTCACTTTGCTTGCGCGTTACCCGCAACTTTACAATACAGATGGTCTAGGACAGTGTTGGCTAACCTGTGACACACCAGGTGTTGTGAAACTACAAGTCCCAGCATGCTTTGCCAATATATAGCAGCTTATTGCTGGAAGGCTATGCTGGGACTTGTAGTTTCACAACACCTGGAGTGTCGCAAGTTAGCCAACACTGGTCTAAAAGGCCTCTCTCTATGCAACTGTACTAACCATCATCTTCTACCAGGAAAACCCACAGACGGGGAGTCTGCGCGACATACATAAAGCGCTCTAACGAGACGCCGTGATTGCTACTCACACAATTTCCTTTTTTTTTCTTTCAAGCAGGCCTATACACTTAGGCAACACACATCACTTAGCAAATCCACCAAGGAGACCACCATAATACGCCAATCATTATATGAACAACAATCTATCATCAAACTAACCACAATGTATTATAAGTGAGGATAACATTTTCATAATACTTTCCGCTATGATCTCACAAACAAATATATAGTTTTATTTCATAACAGTGGTGCAAAGACAAATGAGCGAAGATTTCTACCGTAGTAACGGGAAAAGGCGCAACGGCTGTGATGTTCGGAAGAACATTGCGGCTAATTGAATTCCCCCCATAGTGGTGGCCGATATTTTGTGTGTTGTGTTATTATTCAACCTATTAACTCGCTAAAAACCAGCGACATCACTGAGGTACATTATAAAGTCGGAGTAGTGTAGATGGCAGACATCACTCAGCAGTATATAACTTACCTGCTCTTTGCTCATTTCTTCTGTAGCCAGTCCATCCACCAACCCCGCGCTCTTTTTACTCTTGGCTGACTTTTTCTTCTCCCCCTTCTTCTTTTTGGGTGGCTAAAAAACACATACTCAGTACACAGCAGCTTAGATAGAGATCTCATTGTCACTTACTGTATGACAGTTACACATTGGAGAACTTCAACATGACAGATATTTTTCCTCCTATCGGATCTGATCAACGGTTTATTTTTATTCTGCTGTTTGACTCTAAACCATGATAACTCAATCCACACAGTTTGTCATGGTCGGGAATCAAACTCCTGACCCCAGTGCTGTGAGGCAGAAGTGCTAACCACTAAACCACCACAAACCTTCAGTAATATGACATCAGTTACTGGCCATAAGCATCATAAGTGGCAAGACATCCAGTACAGGCTAGGCTACTTAATTATAAAAACATGACTATGGGACAAAGGATTAATATAACAAAAATAATTAGGACATTTTGAAAATATTGTAAATTAAATCTAATATGACTGAACTTTAAAGTTTGCCTAATTACAACAACAAAAATAATATTGTATTTATACATTCTTGCAGCCATGAGTCATTTTACAATCTGTTAATATTCTCCTGGTCTAAATATAGCTTTAACACCAGTTAATGAAGTCAGCCAAGGATACTGCAATTGGAAATAATGTGTGAAATGGAGAAGCAGAATGGTATAAACTGTGAAGAAAATTTGGCAGATAGTGTTATTATTAGTATCTTTAATCTACTTGAGGATGCAATGATTGTCTTAAAGTCCTTCAGAAACAGTAAATACAGAAGAAGGTGACATTATTATAATAACATAACAAAATGACTGAGGAGTTATTTTCAATAATAAAAAATATTACAAAATTCATACATGTTAAAAACAAAATATGTAACATGAGGCAAATTGCTACAATATGTTATTTGTTATGCCTAATAATTTAGATCCTAGATGATACATAAATTATATACACGATTAGTGAATGATTACAGTAAATCATCCTGCAATGCTACTACATGACGTCCCTGCAGCTACATCCAGGTATAAATAATACATTAAACGTTGCTTTAGCACAGCCTTCCGGTATATTTATTTCATAGGACTACTTTAAAGACCACTCACCATTTTTGGTCCCGGATTCTTTCCAATGATACAATGTAACAGAGTCTCCTGGCAACAAAGTCTGTGTAAGTATCGCGAGATTCTGCCCCAGCACTTCCGGGCGGTTGCTAAGGAGAGCAGGTAAACAACTCACATAGCAACAAGGCCTCCTGTGTTTGTAGAAAGGAATGGAAGTAATTTGTCTCCAGGGTTAGCATTGGAGGCTAATAGGTGTTATACAGGGATACATCAGAGGATTGTGATTTGTATACAAATATTACTCCATTACACTCACTGCAAACTGACTATTCCAGTGCAAATACATTACTTTTATTTATTACTGTTATCACTTAATAGCATGCTACTCAAAGAAAACAATTGCATAGACCCCTGTGTTTGACTATTGACTAGTTATTAAATTAATATTAAAATAATATTATAAGATTACAATCATGTTGCATCTGTCAGTAGATTAACGGACAGCAAACATTTACCCATGTTTAAGAGTAAAATAGATATCATAGCTCTTGCTACCACCACCACCACCACATACTGCCCTGTGCACCATCACCTGCATGGTGCTAACATTTAAAAATGATTTCCAGGGACACTTTGCGTTTAGCAGGTGTATATAAGCATGTGATGTGAGTTACAAAACCAACAGATGTAGGTGCAGTGCAATTTCTATTATGACATGTTTAGAGCATTATATATTTTGCATTTTAAATAATTAACATAAAAATAATTTAATAAACCCCAGTAAGAACAGATTGGGAGAAATGCATCAGATACACAGAATATTAGCAATTTTGCTGTAGAACTGGTCAGCATTGAAAAATAGGGATAAACTTTTCAAGGAAGACACTTTTACATTTGGGACTTGTCTCCGGAAATTAGAGACAGTTGGCAACTATGTATATGCATCGCCGTACGAGAGCAAGTTAAGAATGTAATTGAGGTTGAAAGGCAGTGTCGCTAAAATGTGGGAGGTTTAGGGACGAGGAGTGGGTGTTCCTATTGTCACCACACAGCTATCACCAATATGGTGGTGCTGGTTATGTTCATAGTTGACATTCCGCAGACAACAGCAAATTGGGTGGGGAGTAGACAGAGATTTGTGGCTATATTTACTAAACTGTGGGTTTGAAAAAGTGGAGATGTTGCCTATAGCAACCAATCAGATTCTAGCTGCCATTTGTTTAGTACATTCTACAAAATGACAGCTAGAATCTGATTAGTTGCTATAGGCAACATCTCCACTTTTTCAAAGCCACAGTTTAGTAAATATACCCCTTGGTGTTCCCTTACTGTAGCACCAAAATACAAACTTGCCTTTTCTCCAAGAACGTCCAGGAGAGTCACTAATTTGGGGGAGTCCTCTTGGACTCCCAGCATAGTAGGCCACCCTCCCAGTTCCCGCTTTACGTTCCTCTGAAGGGGGCGGGATGGGCATTGAGGACGTGATTCAATGCAAATGACATCATCATGGCTGTGATGACACAAATCACATCGTGATCCAGATACGCGACCGCACACCAAGTGCAATCACTGCAGGAGTAAGTGATCTGACCGTAGGAAGCACAATGACACAAAGGTTCTTTTTCTTCTGTAGTGAACCCTGGGTGGTTGTTTACTGTAGGAACAGAAACTTAGGGCTGTAACCACAGACAACCATAAAGGTGCTTCCTGTTAACAATGGGATTTTTATTTTTTACAGGTGAGTTATATCTAGTCACCAGGATGTCTGCCTCCAGTATAAGCAAGTTACCCTGCATTATGAAAGGCTTAAAAATATAGCCCACTGCTGCATACAAGCACATCACTTGCATATAAAAACATCACCTGCATATAAGAACATCACTGGAATACAATGCACATTACCTGCAATGCAATCTGAGTGAGCTTTGGAGCACTACAAGCCCCATCAGGACAAGTCTACTGGATTTAACTATACCATTTTTTTTTGCATTTTAAATGCAACCATGACAATAATACACTTATAAAGGCCAAAAAATAAAAACAAATGGTAAAATTTGCATTTTATATACATAAAATGAACAAATGCATTTTGCAGTTGGTTAGTATTGAATAGTGATATGTCCAGTGAAATTGGAGAGAGTTGGCAACTATACAGGTATGGTTAATATGTGGTTATTTAGCTTCATGCTAATATACATGGTACTGGGTTTTTGAAGTGAAAATTAAAATAATCATGCAATAAACAATGGGAGGCACACAGATTCCAATATGTATATTTCAAGGTAGACTTTGCTTCTGAGCTGCAGAATTTGCACAATATATGCAGACCTGGCAGCTGACATCCCACCATGTGATCCATTCTTTGGGACAATCTCCCTTACCAAAAAATAAAAAGCACTGAAGTCCCGTGTCTGCAAATACAAACTAGTTAAGAAGCAACATATGCTGGTATTGGTTGTTGCACTAACATTGAGGTTTTGCATTTTCCTCCAGGGCAATATTGAAGATGTAATTTTAGCAAAATGACCAATAATAGAGCAATGGTTACTTATTACCCAGACTAAGAATATGTGCGTACATTCTGAGGACTTGGGGTTGACAGCCCCCCTGGTAAGCCAGTACCAATCAGGCAAAGGCAAGATATCTAGGGACAGTGCTGCTAAAGCCAAACAACTGTGGTCCTGGACCATGAATAAAGGAGGGGTTCAGTCCATCAATGGGTGTCTTATACCTGGACAGTTGTAACTAGGGGTTATGGCTCATGTTAAACTGGTCATGGATTGGTGGAGCGTGTCTTCAACGCCGATCATGGTTGTTTCCATGGAAAAAAAGCGGGAAGACATTGGACTTGGTCCCTACCTAGCTGGTAGAGAAGCAGAAGATCTTGGCTCAGCACCCACAACAGCATTACCAAGGAACGGTGATTATAGCTCTTTCGGGAAGGGTTGTGGATTAAGAAAGCCCCTAGCATTTCGTCTGTTAAAGTGTTATAATCACTAAGTGTGTTTTGTGCAATAAAACCTGCTTGTACTTGTAACCAACTGTTTGCCTAAGTGATTCTGAACCTCCTAAGAGCGCTGGGTATGATGCCTGAATGTTGAGATGGACAGTGCCGGCAAATCTGGACTCTCCAGTTCGATCAGTAGAGTTGGCAGGTATCCAATGATGAAAGGTGACACCACATCCTAAACCACCACTTTCACAGTTAAATATATTATAAGCTTGAAGGATTTATATATCTGAAACAGATTTTCCCTTGTCTCCTTCCAAAGTCATATTGTCTGGGTTACACCAAGACTGTCTGCCTTGTGCACAAGGTGCGAGTTATGAAAATCTAATTTCAGATCTGAGGATCGGTGGATTTTATAGGCATTTTTCAGACACAGGAATGAAAAGAGAACATGTAACAGCTGATCATCTGGTTTTACAGCTTCCCATGAAAGCGACACCAAACAGCCACCAGCGTGGAGGGGATTACGCTATTTTTAAACTGGTTCTTTCTCTGATGAATAAGTCATAGGCTTGACTCGACTTCCCCTTTAATTAGTTCAGACACATAACAGTATCGTTGGCTTCTGGACCTGGCAGGGTTCCAACTGGTTAGACGCATATTTCACTGTGATTATTCCATTTCTACTTCTGAGGTTACGTCTGGATATTTTTGAACTCTTTTCCTTATATTGTCCCTCTTTTAAGTATTTCTGTATTTATTGTGCGCCTAAAATACATTAAAAGGAGACAAAAGGTTTTAAAACTGTGCCATTGTATTCAAGAAATAGGAGTTTCCATCTATCACTTTAAGCTAGAGATGTTCACTGACCCCCATTTTTTGGTTTTGGTTTTGGATCTGGATTATCTTTGTGTTTTGGTTTTGATTTTGGCAAAACCGCCCTTGCGTGTTTTAGTTTTGAATCCCTATTTTTTCCTAAAACCACGTAATTTGCCTCTTTTTTGCTCCTACTTTATTATTAACCACAATAACAGTAATTTCCAGTCATTTACAGTCAATTTTTGTCAAGTGACAAGAACACTGCTACTCCTCCTGTTTCTGTGTCAGCAATGTCACTGAGCAATGTCACTGGAGACTGGAGAGTGACAAGATCACTGCTACCCCTGTTTCTGTGTGAGCAATGTCACTGAGTAATGTCACTGGAGAATGAAGAGTGACAAGAACACTGCTACCCCTGTTTCTGTGTGAGCAATGGCACTGAGCAATGTCACTGGAGACTGGAGAGTGACAAGATCACTGCTACCCCTGTTTCTGTGTGAGCAATGTCACTGAGTAATGTCACTGGAGAATGGAGAGTGACAAGAACACTGCTACCCCTGTTTCTGTGTGAGCAATGGCACTGAGCAATGTCACTGGAGACTGGAGAGTGACAAGATCACTGCTACCCCTGTTTCTGTGTGAGCAATGGCACTGAGCAATGTCACTGGAGAATGGAGAGTGACAAGATCACTGCTACCCCTGTTTCTGTGTGACCAATGGCACTGAGCAATGTCACTGGAGACTGGAGAGTGGCAAGAACACTGCTACCCCTGTTTCTGTGTGAGCAATGTCACTGAGTAATGTCACTGGAGAATGGAGAGTGACAAGAACACTGCTACCCCTGTTTCTGTGTGACCAATGGCACTGAGCAATGTCACTGGAGAATGGAGAGTGACAAGAACACTGCTACCCATGTTTCTGTGTGACCAATGGCACTGGATCTCCTGGGGAGGAAGGTACTTATGGAATCCAAAACCCGAGATTCAACAACGCAATGATGACATTTTGCCTCGATTCAGATCTGAGGAACGCGCAAAATTACTGATCCGGGTCGTGAGCCTACTCGGATCCCCTAAGTTCGGGTGGACTCGGTTTTCAGAAAACTGAGCCTGAGCATCTCTACTTTAAGCTATTGTCTTATATCATTCATATAGTAATCTTGTACAAAATTTACTTACTTAAGGGGCTAACTTTATATTGTGTACTGAACAATAGGGGAGCTGTTTTATACTGTATTTTATGCAGGGGAGAGCTGGCATATTTTAGCAAGACTTGACTCGGGAATATTTTAAAAGAAAAAAAAAATACAGGTGGCCCAATGACCCAGCCCAAGGTAGCCAACTATGGGACCGTCCCGGGGTGGGGGGAAGCAGATGCCACCCTTCCCACTAGCCCAGCCTGCCCCTGATTATATGCTTCTGAGTTGTATTAAATATATATCATGTTCGGATTTTACATGGGGGTGCCAGCTTTAAAGATGACCTCTCACCAGGTTAAAATATGTTTTTATCTGTATACCTCCAAATAGGCTAATATAGTGTTACTAGACACATATAGTGGGGTGGAATATTTATGTAAGAAAGTAACAAGCAGCAGTAAACCCAACCTGATTATGGCTGTCAGGGCTTGGTAGGACCTTTACTGCCACAGAAAAAAATGCTTAATTTAATTTTATCATTTATTTTATATTATTATTAAATAATTACCCAAACAAGCGACAGGGGTGTTGAGAGGAGCACACATTCTGTTACGGGCCTGATTTCCCTAGGGGAATAAGCCTTGTGTTGAACAAACTGAGGCTCTGTGTTATTATGACAGAGGGAGCCTGTAACTTGTATTCTTATTTCTACTGCAGCCTGTGAACTTGGTAGGGGATAATGTCGTAAGAACAACATAGAACAATTGCTAGAATACCTTTTCTTTTTTTTTTTTCAAGTATTTTTTTTTCTTTATTTCAAGAGACATGGGAGGGACATTGCCCAATTAGCCCCACTTAAAGGCCAACCAAGCCATTGTATAATGTAATATAGACTGTGTATTACAGAACTAAATGACAATGCAATGTAAAGAAAGTAGTACCCACTGCCTAGTTTACATTAGCCTTGGGTAGGCTTCATTACAAAAGTCATTTTCAGCAATCACAAAAGGATAATATTGATCAATTATTGACTTAGGCTAGGTACACACTACTTCGTGTTCAGCTGATTATCGAGCCAATCAGACGATAAATGACTGATCGTCCCGATATCACAGTAGTGTGCACCCTGGAACGATGAACACTGCCGTGGCTCATAAGAGTTAGTTAGCTCTCTGTGCTCCCCAGCGTCTCGGCTGTCACCTTGACGACCGAGACATCACTTCTGGGCATGGCCCGACCATTGGCAACGGTCAGACGCTAATTCTCTCAGCGCCGCGTCCCGGCAATGTAAGGAAGCCGGGCGCGTGTGCAGCACCCCCACCAGCCTGCTGCCTAATTAATTAAATTACTAATCTATTAACATGGGCTGTGGATACTTCCAGAGCTAGGCTCTGATTGGCTGCAATTGGTATTTAAGGCAGGGACGGCTTAGCCTCACTGCCGGTTATAGCATCCAGTTTCCCTGTCAGCTAACCTGCTCCTGTGCTGTGTTTGGTGAAAGCCTTTTGGATTGATTACTGTGTATGACCCCTGCCTGTACTTTGGACCTTGCCTGCTTGCCTGTGACTCTGACCCTTTTGCCTGCACCTCGGACCACGCTGTGTTGCCTGTGACCCTGACCTTTGGCGTGTTATCGGACCATTCTGCTTGCTAGTGACCTCTGACCTCGGCTTACGTCTGACCATCCGCTGCCATCTACTCTGTCTCCTGGCCTGCCGCTACGGTTCTGCATTACAAACTTGCACTACGTCTGGAGTTAAGTCCTGGCAGCATCTGAGTACCAGTGAGCGTATAAAGCTCTATGGGAAAGGCGGCTGCTAAAGGTGAAAACCTCCACCATCTAGTTCTGTAAGTTTGTGAACAGACCGTCAGCCTAACACTAACATGCAAGTTTGGATTTAAGCCAGGCTTAGTATCCTATTGTTCCTTTGATGAGCGCTCACTATCCCTGACTGGCAACAACTATAACATTGTTTATCTAACTAATAGGTAACAGATAGGAAGGGATATGTACAATATCGACCCTTTGGGACTATTTGCACTTATTTCAGTAGAAAAAAGAGTCCTAGAAGTGAACTTATCCTTTAAAACAATTGGAATACTCTTTTATGTGTTAAAGAAGCATTTTCACACTATATATGACATAATACCTTATGACCTTCACTCTCCAGTAAGGAAGGAGTTAAGTGGTGCCGGATCCTGGAAAATGAGGTGATGACTGCGCTGATGAATTGTCAGCTCACACCTCTCCCTGTGCAGCCAGAACATGTGACACTGTGTGATCAGACTCCTAATTCAGCTGGTCTCAGGGCCCGGGATCCCTCCCTCTGCAGAACTCAGAATTATTCCTCCTTTCCATAGAGAAACATCTGCGCCAGCTGTCAGATTGCCGGCATCACATTATAACGGATTACTGACATTGAGCCACAGTGACTCCTGTCCAGTATGCCAGGGTACATTTCTATGTCAGGCTACCAGGTTCATTAGAATTTAGAGGTGAAATATTGACAGTTGCTAAAGTCCTACAGTCTGTAGGATAGGCAAATTAAATGAACATAACTGAGAATTAAAATAAGCAGCTAAAGGTTACCTTGGATTTACATTGTATTCACTTTGTGCATGAAAAGAGTGTTATTCATTACAGTGTTTTAATTGTGGTGTTTCTCCAACAATTGATCTTGTTGCAAGTGTATCACAACTTCAGAAAGAATTGGAACTGCCGTTGGACCATAGATGATGGATGCTGGTTTTGGCACATACGTTTTTTGTAGGCTGCAGAGCTGACAATCTATGATAACGTGTTTGCAAGAACGAGTGTTACAGTGTTCCCTCTTTATACTGGCCCCCTTTACAATGCCAAGTATACTCTGTATTCCATTAAATGTCAGTTTTATAACACTAACCTCTCAGGGGCAAACGCAGGATTTGTAGAGGGGGGTTTCCACACCAGGCCGCCAGTGGGCGTGGCCAGCATGCATGGGGGGCGTGGCTATAATTTTAGACAGTGCTTGAATGCTCTCCATCTCTTCCTATTCCCATAATATACATGGGCAATGCTGCCTGCACTACTGTTAGGTGCACACAGTTCCCCCTTTTCAAGCAGAGTTGTGTGAAGCGGGGGTAGGGTCCAGCCACCTCAATTGTACAGTGCCCCAGGCTTGGAGGGGGAGGGGGTTCCAGGCACTAGGAACCCCCCCCCCCCCCCCTCGGTTTGCCTATGCCTCTCTGTAACACCTGTGTCATGGAATCAATCCACCTAAAATTGAAAATTAAGTTTTTGGTGGAATATGCTAACTTTAACCCAGCAAGCACATGATGACTTACCCGGTGTCCAATGTCCATGCTGTCTCCGACATCTGGTGGTTCCCATCAACGGATCAGGTGCCCAGGTAAGAATCCCTCTGGGATTGGTTTTAATTTAGGAAATTCCACCCCCAAAAATTTCTGAAACTGAGTTTAACCCTGTCATTTGATTACCAGATCTGTACACGTTCATATAAAGAACATCGGCGATTTGCAAAAAACGGAGTGAAATACATTTACCCCCTTGTCTCATCACTATACTTATAATGGGACATGGTCTAGTTATCATCTTCATTGTTTCTTTATAAGACGTCACAGATTCTGCCTCATCGGCATACAGATACATGAATACATATAAGTATAACAACAAATACAACAAATTAAGCATAATAGCAGCCGTATGGTACAAAAAGCCAAGTATGTGTAATGCTTGAGCAATTACAGGTAACACAAAAACAAGTACGAATTCTGTAAGTATTGCACCTGTGCTCCCCCTGTGATTAAGAAGGTTGCTTGGTTATATAAACCCCTGAGTCTCACACAATCTGTGCCCACGCTACAGGTTAACCTGGTATGCAAAAGAGCTTCAAGATTATCTTGTTTGGTTGCTAGATTTGCAGGATGTTTGCCGTTCCTAGCCTTCATCTTGCCTTTGTGTTTTGGGTTGTCTTGTCATCTGTCTCTGCTCCAGTGGGATCTACCGCTCAACTAGACACAGTGAAGATCCCTAGGCCTGTTGGATTTCCGTATTCAGTGCTCCATACAATTTGAGGAATAACCTAGAAACTTTGTGTCCATGCTAAAGTAGAATACATTACTTTGTTGCTCTCCAGAGAGGTCCTAGTTTGGGTATCACCTCCCTGGGAAAAGAGATCCTTTACTGTTTAATGCTGCTTCTTTCCTAGCTTCATTCTGGAAGGTTTTTGATGAACCTGGGGAACTGTTCTCAGACCCAGACAGTCCTCTGGCTGCCTAAGATGAGATAGTAGGACAATCGGTTAATATGTCATTCAGTTCCACACCTTAGCTCTTCAGACCAGCTTGATTAATAATGGACTCATTATGGACTAATGTATCTCATTATATTATACTCAAAGCCTTGGGCCTACTTGTTCTTGACCTTCTGTAACTTGCCAACGTTTGATTAGAATCTTGGTCAGATTCTCTCTTGGGCCCTTCTTGCTCTATAAGTGCTTAATTTCAGAAAAGCCTTTAAGCCCTATCCACTCAACATTTACTGAAAGTCATTGTGCAGATGGCCTCTCATCCCTGAGACCGCCAGGTAAATGACAAACAGGGCACTATTGTTAATCCACAATATATTCGTTCTCCTACTTCAGTCAATTTTATGGCAAATGTCATAAAATAAATGATTTGTTGATAAACACAAGAAGGAGCCTGACGATGAAGAACAATGTTTATCCACAAAACATATTAGACTAGGGCATATTTATCATTTTTTGCCTCATTACCTGACCGATTCTTGCAGCGTCATGCTTTTAAATATTCACAAAATCCTTTGTGGCTCGTGCACAATAATTTACAAGTAGAGCACACTATCATTGTTCCCTATATACTGAAGTTTAAACACTCATCTTTAATAAATGTTAATTTACCAGATAAGACATTGAGAGCAACATTCATTAACTAGAATAATGACTACCGGACTGCTGGTCAATTTTAAAACCCAGCATAATAAAATTCAAGGGACAAATCTTCAAAAGCCCTAGAAATCAGAGACAGTTTGGTAAGTATGTATTGTATAAGGCAATATTAGTTCTTCTCCATACTAGAAGGGACATATTTTGTAGTTTATAGTATAGTCAGGTATATTTCACCGCAAAGATCTGCAGAATCCAACTCAGATGGGAGTTCACGTCTGTAGTCCACCTCACACTAGTCTGGGCTCCTGGCCAATGTCTCCTACACACACAGACCCACACACACACACACACACACACACACACACACACACACACACACACACGGCTCTGACACTCTGAGACATCCCTCCCCTCACTGCTTCTCACTCCCTCTGTCTTCTCATTTGCAATGCAGGGCTCACTTATCACCGAGCCTCTCAAGCTGAGGATGTGTGTCTGTGCTGCAGATCCCCCAGCCTGCTGCTTGCTGCAGGGAGTAGGTTGCTGATGCTGCCCTCTGTCCAGTCTCTTCCTGCTCAGCTGAAGGAGGGTGCAGCCCCTGGATCAGTGTCTGGATGGAGCCCCAGCAAGGGCCTGGTCCCTCAGGTAAGTGCCAGGCTACGTGCGGATGGGTGCACGGTCCCTTCTCCAGCGTCAATGCTGAAATCTGAAGGGTGTGAGTTGTGAGGATGTATGATGAGTTCTTTGTGGGCAAAGTGAGGTTTGGAAAGTGGGGAGTGAGGGCTGGGATGCTTGATGTAGATGTGGACACTTTGCAGACTGTCAGTACCGCATTGCACAGAGAATAGTAATAACTAACATCACACTGTGCATAAAGATGTGTGTCTGTGATAATGCTATGTGATATAAACTGGCTTCTCTTTACCGGTGTATAACACAAAGAGCATAAGGAATACATATATTAGCTGTAATATTAAGTTGCTTTCATCCGTTCTTCCCTGGTCCTTCTCATGCGTTTCTTCCTAATATGATATTCTGATATCCTGATATTTAAGTTGGATATATAATGTTACTCCTGGACGTGTGGATCTCAAAGGCTTTCCATGAATTAGTTCTTTATTGGCGAGCACAGAGGGAGAAAAGGTCTTCTGCAATCACTTGCTGGAAACAAGGAGATTTTATGAATATTTTGTAAGAGTCCCAACAGTCTCTAGAAACCACAATTCAGGCTGCAGTGTTGGTAGGAGAAGGGAGAGGGGGGTTAGAGTATATAGGGGAAAAAAAACAGTATCTGGGAATGTTGAGTATTTCTTGTCTATGAGCAACAAGACAGCTGCAGAAAAATGTCATGTTTATAGTATGAGCAAAGAGATTATGATACTGTTTGGTAACAGAGACAGCGACATACAGTACACTGCGAATGTGACATCCAGACACAAAAAGTCCCCGGGCGTTTGGGTTAAGTTTGCAAAGCTCTATAAGCCGTTTATGTAATCCCTGGAGCAAAGCCTGTTAGGCATCGGTTGAGGTCGAGAGGCGGGTGAGGGGAGGGCAACTATGGGGGGTACAAACCAGGCTGCTATTAAACACCCTCCTCCTCCTCCTTCATTGTCTGCCATTAATAAAAGTAAACCATGGATGCAAAATTAGTGCTTAAAAAGTGGAGTAAAAACTAGTCAGATATGATGCACAAAGTTTAATTGACATAATTACTCTGCTTGGATGGGCTAAATGATGGGATTCAGTAATGTTTTCCAGCTCCAATCATGACAGCAGAAGCAAACTCCTCATCAGGAAGCTCAGCCTGGTGATGCCAATGGCAACAGATTGGAGTCTCTAGAGAGTGGCACGCTTTGAGTCTCATGGCATTTATTCCAAACAACACTTCTCTCTGGGGAGTGTAGTGGTGGGTGAGGAGGAGGGGCTCAGAGCTGCAACTCTAAATCACAATAAATGCCTGGTGTCTAATGCTGTAATAAGTCAGCTCATAGGATCAACCGTACGATGAATAATCACGATATATCAGGAGTGGGTTTCAATGTTGTGTAGGATGCTAAATAAAAACCTAATTTTAACACCGAATCAGGGAACTGGTCAGAGCTTTTGAGATACATAAGTAAATAATAAAAGAATAAATAAAATTCACTGGAGAGTCATGCCACCCCGCCCCATTACATAGCAGTAGTTGCCATGCCACATACCACCATCCCTGCACTGACCCGCACTAAATTGTAAGCTCTGGCAAGCAGGGCCGTCTTTCCTCGTGTTTTCCAGTCTACACTATCTCCTATTTACCTCCGCACCCTTGAAACCCACCTACTGCCCGATCCCTAAGTCTCAGCTCTCAAGGCTTTTAGTCCTGTTTCTCATGCCCACACTCCCGTGCACAGGTTTGCTACACGCTGATATGCTCCCTGTTTCACCACACCCCTCGTACTCTGCAACTCATTACCGTCTGCTCATTGTTCATCTGTGGTTGTGCTCCCATGTTATTTAACTCATTGCTATTTGTTCATTGTTTCATTTTGTAGTTTGCTATAACTTTCTCTCCTAGTAATTTTGCAGGTTTTAATGTCATTTTATAGTTTTATTTAATTTTGTCACTTTTATACTTATGTTGTTTTGTCATTTTTTATGTATGTTCTAACCCCCTATGTACGGTGCTGAGCAGTGTCGGACTGGGGCATGAAGGGCCCACCGGAGAATGCAACACTAGGGGCCCACCAAAGGGGGTGTGGTCAGCCATCATAGAGGCGGAACCAGACACTAGAGGGGGAGTGGTCAGTCCACGAAAGACAGCTAGCACCTTAGTGTAGTGAAACTACAAGCCCCAGCATGCTTTGCCAATATATAGCAGCTTATTGCTGTAAGGATATGCTGGGACTTGTAGTTTCACAACACCTGGAGTACCACAAGTTAGCCAAGCCTGCACTAGACTCAGAACATTTGACAGACTGTCCTACCTGTTGTTGTCACTATTACCACCTGTGGCTGCTGGTTTCTTTAGTTGCGGCTTGTCTGGATCCAGGAATGTTGAGGGCCCTATTTGGAAAAAATAATGGGTACATTTAGAAATGCCAACCATCCCTGTCATTTAATCAACAGCACCCACATTCAATTATAGACCCAAACCACCTCAGCATTAAAGGTCCCATCACCCCCTCCCATAGTGTTCTCTGTGCAGCCCCCCCTCACTAGAGTTTAGTATAGTCAGCCACCCTATAGTTTAGTATAGATAGGCAGCCCCCCTATGCCACATAGTAGTGCCCCCAAAACAATGCTATGCCACACGGTAGTGCCCACAATGTTACGCCACGCAAGTGTCCCCGATTCATATTATGCCTGCAATAGTCCTCTCAATTCACACACATTTTATATATATATATATATATATATATATATATATATATACATATATATATATATATATAAATATATACCGGTGTATATATATATATATATATATATATATATATATATATATATATATATATTGAGAACAGATGTTTATGGGATGGGCGCAAATCAGGGGGGAAGTGGGACACACAAGGATACAAACATACGCACCTATTTGGACTGTAATGTGTATCTAATACTGGGTGTGTGTAATGATCAACAAAGCTAAATTAATATCAAAACCAATACTAATAACATTGTAATCCAGTGTTATCAAGATACAAAACTGTAATACATAAATGATTTTTTAGCACAAACAATATAAACAACTGGTTAAAGTATACTTACCCAAAAGTTGATTGGTGCAGCCTCTCTGATCTTCTCCCTTCAGCGGCGCGGGAACATCAGCTGACAGGGTGAGTGGGCGGGTCACATGATCGCAGCTGCGATCACATGTGAAAGGTGAAAGATGACTGGCTGTCAGTGACAGCCAGTCATCCGCAGCAGCGGGGACGCCGGAGAGGAATGCGAGCACCCTGGTGTGAACAACGGGCCTCCAGGTAAGCTCCGCCCACATCTAAAAGGGGGTGTGGCCATAAGGTAGCCGGGCCTACCGGTAATTTTACCTGTAGTCCTGTGGGCCAGTCCGACGCTGGTGCTGAGGAACCCAGGTAGTTACTCCAGTGGTAAGGTGGAGGCTGTGGAAAATGTCTGGCAATGGTGTGAGGTCAAGTCTGTGTAGTGTGTGTCTGGGGGTTAGGGTCCAAAGTGGAGTGGTTGGTCATAAAATATTCCTTGTAAAATGACTTTTTTTTTTTTTTTTTGCAATGGGCTTATATCAAAACTTACTCATCCCCTCCCCATTTCTTAAAATGGCCCCAGGGTGAAATGAGGAACCTCAGGAGCTTTGCATCTATGGTGGATTTTCTCAGTGTGTTGCCTTCAAAAACTGCCCACATCCTGCAAACCCATTCACACAGAGGGTGGTCATAACATTGTACTCAATGGCGCTGAGGGGGGGAGGGGGGTAGTTGGCACAAAGATCTGGGCCCGGTCCTACCTGCGTAGTGGGAGGAGTCACCAACTCCTCTGGCCTATCCCCTATGTTGTTGTACCCCGGCCCGAAATTTCCCTATTAGAGATATTGGGCCTGATTCATTAAGGAAAGTTAAGCAAAAAGTTGAGTAAGTTTTCTTACTCAAGTTTTCTGGACAAAACCATGTTGCAATGCAAAGGGAGCAAATTAGTTTATTTTCTTTTGCACATAAGGAAAATACTGGCTGTTTTTTCATCTAGCACACACATACTTGATAGCTTATTTGTACTTATTTGATACTGAAATTTAAAGTTGATCTAAGACATGCTATATCCCAAATATAAATCTGCCATCACATTTTAAATTTACCTCTCCCTCCAATGCAACATGGTTTTGCCTTACTTACTTACTTTTGCTTAACTTTCCTTAATAAATCAGGCCCATTATCACCTATGTGATGCCAGCCTTAGGGCTGCCTGACACAGGTGAATATTTATTCAAATTAAGTTGTAGAAAATTCCATGAGCATTAATACACTCTCCAGCATGAGTTATTTGTAGAGAATAATAAAATAGCTGGATCCTTACATGTGTTTACTGTGTGACATGCAGCTGGATAACATTTACTGTGTGGGTTTCTAATATTCCAACAAATTTGCATTCAACTGCATCTTCCAAAAACAAAGTAAGTATGGTGATCTCAATAAACAGCATTCATGGGGAGGACACTATAAAACACTAGAGCACAAATGTATTGAAAAATGCTTGTCTTCAGATAAGATGATGTTTTTGAGACTATATAAAGGGATAATCCCAGCTACAACTAGAAAAACAGTTTTCAATGGAATAATAATATTACGTTATTGATAAGATCATCCTTCCTGCTTAGACATCCTTTTTCAAACTAATAGTGGGGTTGGCAATGTCTCTACTCTGTGAACTTCTGTCTGAATAAGTACTTAATTCCACCCAAAACTAAAAATTCAGATGATAAAGATGCCCTTATAAACTAACATTAAGGATTGGATTGTAAAACTGAGGGCTATTTTTAGCTGTTTATAGCGAGTGTCTTACTTTTCCGCTTTTACAGCGTCTTTCATGTTATATTGATTTTTTAATAGTATCTATGGTGCAAGTATATAGTTTTAAGATCTTTTACTGCTTGCATTATAAAAAACATGGATAGCACAGGCTAAATGAGTACTAGTTAGCTACACATTGAGTCATTTTGTGTGTGTATTCCCTGAACAGATAGGTCCCAGGGGTGTTAAATCGTGGTTGCACTTCTGGTTGGTGTTTTCAGTGCACCCTTCCCAGATCAGATATGACTTGGCTTGTCACACGGATTGGATGTGTTCTTCAGCCTCCAAGGGTAAACCCAGGAGATCCCCTGCCTCTCTCGGCCATCATATATATATATATATATATATATATATATATAGGCTATCTACAGTTCATGGGTTAATGTAGTAGGCATTGCTATCAGTGCTGCAGTTTCAGGAAGTCGCTATGTGCGTCTTTCAGGCATGCAGGAAGCAGCAGGGTTCATATGTGGAACCAACTGTATCAATGAGAATACAGAGATTTGCTAGAAAGCAGTAACACCATTAAGGCACTACATGGCCAACTGTCATGAGCCTCTGGCTCCTTAAGAAAAAATATCTGTTATTTACTAAGTACAAATATGCCATAACGCATAGCACACCATCAAACATTTGCTTTCAGTAAAGGTCTTTTAGGGAGTGCAGTGGAAGAGTCTCTCAACTGGTGTCACAAAAGTCTTTTTTTGGACCATGTACCTATTTAAACAGAAATGTGTATGGATTTGAGTTTCGAAATATAGAGTGAGTAGACTCTGCAGGGGATGATGGGAGGATCTGAATGTGGGATAGAAGCAATGGTGAATCAAACAACAGGCAAGGTCTGCAAAACCAGCATTCATTTTGTTTTGCATAATATGTTACTCAGTGGTGGAAGTGGGGTGTATACAGTGGTATGCCATACCGCCACTTCTCCTACTGCTATTATTGGGAGATAACCAGTGGTGGAAGTGGGGTGTATACAGTGGTATGCCATACCGCCACTTTTCCTACTGCTATTATTGGGAGATAACCAGTGTTGGAAGCTGGCTGGTATACGGAGGTATGCCATACCGCCACTTCTCCTGCTGCCTTCATTGTAACACTACCACAATCCAGTCACTTACGTTTGCTATACCACCACCTCTAAATTTCCACTTCGCCCAACGGTGTTACTTAAATGATCCATAAGAGGTGCAGTATGTACATATTGTAAGGTGTCTCTAATTTTACAAGGTACACAAGGCTTTTTACCTGCTCCATGGCCTGCACTGTATGTGGAAGAAATCAGTACTTATCAAGTCATTTTAATTAAGTACGCTGCAAGTAAAAGGCAAATGCAGAAATATATGCGCATATAAATCAACCAAGTATTTACGTCAATTCAATTACTTGGCTCTTAATCAAGGAAGCCCAATATTGCTTTACTGTTAGGAATCATAAATTATTATTGGGAGAAACCATGAGATGGGAGAAAGGGATATTGTGTTTCTATACAGCACTGCACCCTATAAGTCCTCTTCTTTGGAATTGATCCTGAATGTCTAATAGCCATAGACTAATCAATACTATTTTCTGTTTTGCTGCAGTAAACATTGTGTTAGTGACTCAATATCACATGTATATCAAAACAACCATTGGACATCTATAGATCAAGATGCTTTGAATGGATTTCTATTTAAAAAATATAAAAATACACATTTGAAAGACCACTGTTACAGTGGTCAGAAATAATGCCCCTCTAAATGTTCTTTCCATATAAAGTACTTCTTGACGGTGCAAATGGTGTTACATTGAAAGTATAGACCAACGCCTGGATTCCGCATTGCAAGCACAAGTCCTTTTTAATGGAGAAAACTATTCTATGGGTTCGTGCTAAACAAGTATCACTCCTATCGCCCCCAAATGACATCCATTTAATAGGCAGTCCTGCAAAGTACAGTTTGCTCACCGGGGGGTAAATGTATGAACCTCCGAATTCTTCATCTCCGGCGAGTTCAGCGTCTTCAGCGCCTAAATTTAAAGCGGCGCTGCCTTGTAAAGGGAAACTTCCCTTTACAAGGCAGTGCCGCTTTAAATTTAAGCGCTGAAGACGCTGAGCTCGCCGGAGATGAAGAATCCGGAGGTTCATACATTTACCCCCGGATCCCCAAAATATAAAGTGTAAAAACCGGCTTGTAGGAAAAGGAGAGAATGTGTAATGGTGTTCTCTGTATTAGACGGGATTTCCACCTTATGGGGTGTTTCACACAACCTCCCATCTTCAGCAGACCAGTACATCACCACTAGAGGTCCCTCTACTGGAACTGCCTCTGTCTGTGCATTGTATTTGCGCCCCCCCCCATTTCATTTCTGCTGGAGAGTTGCAGGAATTCTGTAGGAAAATCCCAGGAAGGGAGGCATCCAGTGTACGAGACTTTGGTTTGGGAGCATGCACACCCCAGTCTTTGTAACTTAGCTCTAACCATGTTATAGGATATAGTATACATGACTTTGGATGTTACAATATGCCTTTTTGTATTGGACCAGTTTATATTTTAAGTTTAGTGATCTGAAATACTGTGCAGTGTAAAGAGAGAGTGTACGTCTGGTCTGTGATGTTATACTTAAAGAATACGACTGATGGATGGATGTGAGAATATAACAGAAAACTGGTGTACCACTAGTCAGCCGGCAGTATATAATGCCATTTCTAACCTGTGTCCATTAAGTTTTGTGCCACTGTAAGTATAGTTCCTTATATTCCACTTTCTGTGTACTGTGTGCAGAACAGACCAGAGAATCCCAGAGCACAACCAACTTGCCCTCTAACACACCTACTGAGGTGACTGTAGAGGAACCTCAACAATCGCAGGTGGGAGACCAGGAAACCGGAGTTCTGGCACCTAGTTCTGGACTTCTACAGGTCACAGAAAGAAGACGTGAGTACCTCCATCCAGGACGCATAAAAACATTGGCATAGATTTATATTTAAGTTCCTTTTCTTCTTTATCCACTTCTGACGCCATCAATCTATTTGACCTGCTCCCCAATATTAGTTATTGATCATATGTTAATTAACAGCTCATCGATAAATGGGAAGATGTCTGGTGAACCTTTTTAGCAAGGGAGACACTGAGCTGGATAATATAGAAGAAATTGTAGAGTTTGTGACTCCGTTTTTAGAGCTTATTTAAAATGTCATATTTCCACAGGAATTCCTTCATCTCCATAGACCATTATCAGACCATGACCTGTTTTGTCCCTGTAGAGCCGCTCAGCAGTGTCTCCTCTCTCGAAGTGCACTTTGACCTCCTGGACCTGACAGAACTCACAGATATGTCCGACCAGGAATTGGCCGAAGTGTTTGCAGACTCTGATGATGAAAACCCACACAACGAGCCTCCTCCAGGTATGGGAGCATCCCAATAAATAAAAAGAATTATGTATTCAGAAATGAGGAAGCGTAGACGGAGTAGAGAGCTGTGGAATTGGGAAAAGGGGGGGATTAATGACCAAACTTTCCAGGTAATACAATATGTAACCCTAAGCTAATGAACTTTGAAATAAAGTAGAGTGTGTGTGCGTCCTGAATGCACAAAGTCTTATTTCATGACCTTGTTTTTCAAGAAAGGACAAGGATAGGTGACGGAGACACCCAAGATAATGTTGTGTACTCGGGTTTCTGCAATTAGAGATAATGTATTGGGGAATTCCTTCTTCTTCTCTGATGCATTTTATTTCACGTTCAGGTTTGCAATTACCTCCCCTCCCTCGTGCTGGATATCTACGTTCTCCGTCCTGGACCAGGACCCGAGCAGAAAGGGAGAAAAAACATCTCAGTGACTCTGAACTGCAAGGAGGCCTGCTGGACACGTTCCTCACTGCAGAGAGATCCAAAGAGAATTAAAAGCCTTTTACCCCACACATATTGGTCCATAATGCCCTCTTATCACCCATATCAGGGACTGGACCACAGAAAGTGCCAAGACCATAGCTCTCGAAACTGCATTAACCACACCGACTCAAGAGGGACCTTCTGGTCCCTGTTGGGCTGATAGACTGGACCTGCTGACCACATGCATTAGAGTACAGGTCCAGAGACTTCCTCATAGTACTTTCTTGCAGTAGAAGAACATTTCCGTAGTGGAGCTGTGACGAAAAACAACAGCTCATGCCATCTCATAGAGTAAAACTTCAAGTAACATTGACGCAAGAATGAAGAGACTTGGTAGAACCACAAAACGTGCTGAGAATCTGAGACGTTGTTATAGTAACAGTTGTGAAATGAGTGGTGTGCTGCCCTCACAATCTACCTGGTGCTTGAAGATTCACATATCCTCAATGGACACATGACCCTCTGTGGCAGCACTACAAGATCTGGCGTTACGTCACCCCCTCTCCAGAGACTTGGGAGGGGCACATTGTAGGACTTGCAGTTTCGGGACAGTTTTCAATGAATATAACGTCCTTCATAAGCACAGAATGTCCCCTGCAGCCTTAAACACACCTCATCTACCACACCTTCGTGGCCTAATTGGGTCACAGACTTGCCACATAACCCTATGAAGCACTTTGATGGGGGAAATGCGGTGCATAAACCCATATTTATCAGTTAGTTCTCACATCATCTTGACGAAGCCACACTACGATGTGTATTCCAAAGTTCAGGTGACCACTTTTGTTTCGTTACTATGGTGACACTTTTGCACTTTAAATCACATGATGTGGCTGCACCCCACAGCATTGGGATTCTCCCTCTAAGCCCCCGTGAGGGGTTTCTGGCACTTACAAGATAATTGTAGTTATGGATAATTCTGTTGCTTGCAACATAATGCATTAAATTCTTCCTGAACCACATAATCTGTTAGAGTCCGGTGATTCCCTAAATAAACCACAACAGAATTCTGCAATCTTAGTAATGATCACTCATCAGATAACTTCTATAAAGTGGAGGCTCTGGGCATGTTAATGGTATATGATCATCCCTGTCCTCCAGCACATATAGGCTAGTGCATAGATAGGACTATAGTCCAAATAGATTTTCTTCCCTGGCCAATCTGGAACACAGGTAGAAGTTTGATGCTATAGCTTTCCCTGGAACCAGGACACGAATCTTGCAAATACTGCTTGAACTCCCTCGACCGTGCTGGAGATGCGGAGACAGGGGCAGGCTGAGCTAGGGGGGCAGGGGAAGCCGGGTCCATAGTGGGCTACCTGCATTTTTCCCTTTAAAATGTTCCTGCTGAGCCAAGTCTCACCCACCCACCTCCATCTAAAATTTGCCAGCCAGTCAGCCCTGTGCGGAGCTCCCTTGTAAGATCCAAACAGTTGTCAATGAGCTGTGTGCACTGCCAATGGCTCCTAATTTAACAGGTCTCACTGATCAGCTACACACCACACATTGACATCTGAATATAAAAGATTTTATTTTACATTATATTTTATATATTTTAATATTTATTCCACCAAACTGCTGCCTCCACTGTAAGGGACTCAGTGCTTCTTTAATAAAGAGGCAGAGGGGAGATTTGCTCACCAGGCAGGAAACATTAAACTGTCTTATGAACATAAAATAGAAGAGCACGTAATTCTATCTCAGCCCCCTGGAGTCATAATTTATGTGTTTAATACAACATTTTGAGCCACTTTATGCTCATTTTTTAAGGTACAACCTAATACTTAGGCTGGGTACACACTATACAAAATTTCTCCAGATGCAATATCCTTAATGGTTTTACCAACGTATGAAAGCCGCTATCAGCATGTCGATTCCTGTGTACACACGATACATGTTTTACAAGATTTACCTTCAGATCTGTGCTGTTCATCTGTCATAACCATTGGTTGAAAACATGGTGACTCTGCACACTCCATAGAGATCTATGGACACTGCTGGTCCTGAGTGCATACACACTGCAGGATTGGAAGGACATCGTTCCATCGTTGAACGACATTTTTAGTCCGGTTTAAAAATCGAATGAAACGTCACGATGTGCTTTCGTTCATCATTGGAGCGAACACACTAATGCGATATCAGGCGGAACGGTCATTTATCGTGTTAGTGGCCTGATAATCGGCTGGAAACCCTGTAGTGTAATGTAACCCAGCTAAAAGCCCTAATCCAAGCCTGAGTTGAACTTATGACCCCAGTGCTGTGAGGCAGAAGAGCTAACCACTGAGCCACCGTGCTTCCCCATTATAGACCTTTTGTTGTCAGCATTCCATCTTACTCTGTCGGTGGTTAGTGATTACCTGTTTATAGAAATATCAATTATTAATATTCATCACAATCTATGGGCATGCAAAAGACACAACAGAAGTAAATACCAAAAGAAGATTTTTCACTGGACACGAATACGACAAGATAATAGCTTGGGTCTCTGTGGGATGAATAACTATATTCATCCCACAGACGGATTCCTGCTCCGCTATACTAAAGGGTACATCACATCACACTGTGACCTGATGCTTATTACAGATCCCGAGCTGCTGTGCTGTATACTTAGTAATAAATTGGCTCTTGAGACACCTTATTTCTTCATCAGCAGGTTCCTAAATAGGCTATCACTTTCGGATCCAAATTTAGCTTCCTTAAATTAAGCTATCCAGGTCGTTTCTGTCCCCAGGGAACTGTAAATAAATGGAAAATCCTATCTCCTATATATTCAATACAGGACAGAATCTTTTTGGTAAAGGTAAAATCTCCACATCCTGTACATTTCACATTTACATACAAAGATTATTTTTAATTCTCTCTATCATTAGAAAAATGTTCTGGAATACCGAGATTAAAACAGTGAATCATTAACCCAATATCAAATAATGAGACACAAAGGGGCGAGATTCAATTGAGCGAGATGTGACGCTGGACATCACCCCGATGCCCGGCTGCGCACATTGTCAGCTATTACGGTATAGAATCTCTCTCAAATTTCCTCACCTCTCTAATATTTGGCAAAGTTAAACCATTAGTTTCAGAGCAGGTGTTTAATCTGGACTGGCTTGATGCCAAAGGTGATCTAATAGACGTAGGCTTTCAGCGCAATGGGTGGGGCTAGTGCCAAAATTGGACAGATAATCAAGTCTAATGGGAAGATAAAATCATCATCATCATTTATTTATTTATATAGCGCCACTTATTGCACAGCGCTGCACAGAGAACTCACTCACATCAGTTCCTACCCCATTGGAGCTTACAATCTAAATCCCCTAACACAGACAGAGACTAAGGGCAATTTAATAGCAGCCAATAAACCTACGAGTATGTTTTTGGAGTGTGGGAGGAAACCAGAGCACCCGGAGGAAACTCACGCAAACACGAACATACAAACTCCACACAGATAAGGTCATGATCGGGAATCGAACTCATGACCCCAGTGCTGTGAGGCAGAAGTGCTAACCACTTAGCCACCGTGCTGCCCACTATAAAGTATAGTGAGGACACAGGCAACCTAAAACATGTTGTGACAAGGTGCCCTAGGTAATGGCCCATGTAGATTGATCATATATCCAATCCCTTGTATAACAATAGAAACGTCAAAGGGATAGACTATGTTTAGTTAATAAAAGCACATTTCTAACTGCATTGCAGCCAGCAGCAGATCTATCAGATATAAAGATCTTTGTATAACAGTCCTGCTTTTTGAGTCAGCAAACCAAGCTATAGTCCTTGGTCTATTAGCCAACTTCATTGAGATATAGACAGTATTGAGGACAAAACAACCAATCACATCACATGTTCTCAATTTCCACTTTGTATCTATTATCTGTGTTGTGCCATCAAGTTCCTAATCGATTCTGTAGTTGATGTGTGACTTATGTAAAAGGACACTCGTGTGTCCCAGTTTTCCCCAGACAGTTCCTGTTTTTTTTTCCACTCAAAATCTTTAACTCACGCTGCTATGTTAATTTGATCATCCAACTAAAATTAATTGTTTGAACTACATTTATACACTCTAAGTCACTTTTGGCGTCTAGGCAGCAGCTTTGGTGGAAGCAGCAGACATTGTTACCAATTTGCAATTATTATTAAGAAAAGTCCATAGAAGCAAAGTAATTTAAATGTCATGGAAGCATTCCTCCTCTTAGCATATATTTTACAGAACCTCTCCATTTGTAAGAGGGTAACGATAAATCCATAAAGACTGTAGAATCAGTGTTAAGTATTTCAAGTTGATGAGTACTTTCAAAAGAATGATAAAATGCATCTAACCAAGACCGAAACAGACATGAATAAAAAAATGACCGAAATGTTGAACAAATTAAGATTAGCAATTTACAAATGCATTTTCATTTATAAATCTATAATTATTGGGTCTTAAAAAGCTTAGCCAAAGTTATCCAAAGGCTGATGGACATTTCTTGTCAACATACATCCAGGATGTCCTCAGTGTCAGCTCGGATGAACAGCAGGCAGCTTTTTTGCGATACGTTCAGTGAGACACGTGCAAGACGAGGACAGGATTGTGTGCCCCGGACATCAGCCTTGTTGGTGCCGACCATTCAAATGCACACAGTGAGCCAGAATCAGGCGCTCGTTAAATGTCACCTGCACACTGTGGAGGCGGCCATTCTTGAGCTGAACCAATATGTAAGAACCTATTAATTCAATAGGAAGCAGTGCTATCACTGCAGTTCTATATGGCTACGTTTCATACCTCCCATATATGAAATGCAGTGGAGAGGTGTGAAAAGAGGTGGGTGTGACCAGTCACATCATCAGATGGGCGGGGCACATAGCCATGGACATGAAGAGCACAATTTGCATTATCATAGCACGTCCCACCCACCTAGCAGGTGGGTAGGTGCCCTTGGAAAATTACTGGCTTTCTAGAGGTCTTACTCTAATTCAGGAGCCAGTGTTTTAAGATGCTGCACAATTACAAACTATAACTATACCAACAAAAGGAGGAATGATGTAGTAAGAGCTTTAGACCATGCTTAGTGTATCATAAGCGAACAAGTGGTGGATGCTTTCTGTCTTGAACCAAATATACATAGGATTAATAGTGCTTTATGAGGTTACATTGTAAACTCACTAAATCACCAGTCTACAAAATCATCAATATTTCAAGACGGATGTGTGAACGTTTAGGTGATCGTGTTTATTACTGCGATGGCAGAAATCTGGCACCAGTTATATACGTTTTCTTATGCATTTCATTAAAGATCTATCCTGATCAGTGCCAGCGTGTGCCCGCTGTTTTTACTTTCTCTAATGAGTGCCAGCCTGCGCTGTGTGCCTGCTGTTTGTTACTGTTTTCTAGCAGCTAAGTTCCCTACTGGCAATAGTCGTTGTGCCCAATGAACTGTCCTGTCAGACTCCATTACTACTAGTGCTAGCATGTGCGCTCACCCCATGCAGAGATAATAAATGTCAGGCTACTTAATACTGCCAGGCTGTGCAAACAATGTGACCTTACAGATTATAGCCAACACAGTCAATGCCTCTTGCAGTTTTTGCCATTGATAGGGCTTATTATCACTTTGCCCTATATATAAAAAGGGATTTCCATCTGGCATAATCATGCTGGCGAAGGCTTCCACGTGCTTTTGTCCTTGGATCACCGCCATCCTAGGATGTATAAAACATTTTATTGCATTATAGTTTTAAAATAAAGTTTATATTGTTTTTTTTAGCTTATTGGAAATAAAAGCCCAAATCCATTCCATTGACCATGCACGAGTGGAGAGACTGACCCCAACAATTAAATCATCAAACCCCTGCCCGTTTGGTGTTCCCATCCTCACTCACCTGTTCCTGTAGAATTGCCTGCTCTTTCTGGAGTGTGGAAGGTCTCCCCCCAAATCCCTGAGTTGCCTGGACATTCAGGAAGTCCAGGCAACCATGCTAGATGTGGAATAACTGATGTAATTTCTAGAGTCGCACTCAATATAAGTAACTAAACCAATACTCACAAATAAGTATTTGTCTTTTCTTATCTATTTGCTATATTGCCCATTTTACCAAGTATAATGTACTACAAATAAAAATAAAAGGTTTTGTGTTGGTAGCATAGTGAAATACGTATATGTTCTGAAAAGAGAATTTAAAATTTACTTTCGAACACACAGTAGCTAAATAATCATTGGTTTAAGCAACACATAACAAAATAATGAAACGTGGTCACAAAGCTGTAAGATCCTACTAATTATAAAGAATATATTGCACTGTTCCAAAGAGGAGTAGGGAGAAAACACAGTCTATTACCCTTACTGGCTGTCCCTTGGGGCTTTGTAGTCGCAATGTGGCAGTCAATGTTGGGTCTGCCGAGCTACTGGGTCATCGTACGTTTCACAAATTGATGATCTATTGTAGGGCCTGTGAGGAGCTTAATAACCGGGACCCTGATTTCAAGGACAAGATGTAGACACGGAATTGTCCAATCACGAGCTGACAAATGTCTGCAATAAGCTTGATAGTGCGGTGGATGTCAATAGTGCTTTATGGAGAGACCCTTTGCATATATTCCTTACTTGTGGATTAGTTTAAATAAATGAGCTGCTATGTTCTCAGAAATCAGGCTTGTTGGGTGGTACTGAATCCGAGAACTGAAACAATGTGTATAGATTATACCAGTAAGCCTGTGTTACTGTCCCTAGGCTGTCCAAATTCTCTCTCTTTCTACCTCCACAATTGCTCGCTCACTGGTTAATGTACATTCCTAAATACACGCAATAGATGCTGCATGTTCTAGGCAAGAAAGAGGAATACAAGTAAAGCAGTGGTTAAAAAAAATCGGAATTATAGAATTGGGGAACTTTTACTTGATCAGGGGATTTAGTTAAGCTGTAGAATAAAGATTAGGGTTTTATAAGAGAATGTCAGGATGTGGGTGAGCAATTGTTATCATTAAAGGTTTGTCATTTCCCTTCTGTCAATCAATGTACTTGAAAGCTGGTTCTAAACACACAAACACCAGAAGCAGAGATTTGAAAGCTTAGCGAAACCATGCATACATTACAAGAGAGACGTCACAGAGATGCAATTACACTACCACTGGCAGCGACACATTTAATGTAGGCATCCCCTCAGGGAATCTGTACTTGCGTCAATCTGACCTTTCTGCAGCTGAAATGATGGTGGGTACAGGGTAGTAAGCTCCAAGTGGTACTGGGGAGCATGGCAATTACTTGACAATTCAAACAGGGATTTAACCACATAAAGCAGAGTAGAAACAAAACCTTTGTGCAGCCAGCCCCCTGCAGCGAGCAGCAGAATGAAGATTCTTAGTGTACGCTGCTCCCTCGTTCACTTGTCATTAACATTTAATTATCACTTGTTACACAAGTCACAGCTGGATAATGGCATTTTTAATGACCTGGAGGTTGTTGCTAGCGTCAGTCGGTTGTTTGAAACGTTGAATTATTTGAAAGACACTTAAGACTGAAAGCCACTGCAGCCTGTAACCCTGGCATTCTATATCAGCGTTATTGTCTTTGCTAGCAATACTGCATTATGCGAGTTCTGTCTTAGTCTTCCTAAAGCCGAACAACCCCTTAGGAATATATTTTCCCAACATGTACTCTCCCCCTAGCTGGAGCCCTGGGACTGCTCGGTGCAGGGTTGATCTGTATGCCCAATCACAGGCCACAGTGAAGGCACTGCAGCTTGCGATTGGTCCTCTCAAGGCACTGCGGCTTGCGGCTTGCGGCTTGCGATTGGTCCTCTCAAGGCACTGCGGCTTGCGATTGGTCCTCCCTCTCACCCGCCCAACATCGGGCTAGAAGAAGGGTACATGTTAGAAAAATATTTTCCTAAGAGATAGATTAGCTTAAAGAATATGATACACAAACTAAGCAGCCGGTCACATACAGTGACCCGGAACAGGGTGTGGTATCACCGGGCACTATATCTGATACCATATGGAACACTTAGCATTATAACAAGGCACAAGGTACACTGTAATCTGGCAGTGGTGGCCTTGAACAATGAACAAGCAGATGGGCTCTGTATAGACCCCAACTGGTCCAAGACATAACTTATCTACAGTACAAGCAACATCCACACCTAAATATAACATTTAACCTAATGTTTATTGGTGCTCAAAACATAATTTAACCTATCCACACACATCTCATAGAACAATTTTTATTTGTAAGTGATATAGGCGAATAATCTCACTAATTTTGTTAGGGTCTTACAATGATTCACAATAGGCAAGCTAATTTAGCTTGTGTCTAAGGTCGCTGACAATTGTGAAAATGAACCTAACACCTGGGAAAAATCATGTTGCATTGGAGGGGGAGGCAAGTTTGAAATGTGGGGACAGGTTTATAATTGGGGATAGGGCATGTCCTAGATCAGTGTTGGCTAACCTGTGACACTCCAGGTGTTGTGAAACTACAAGTCCCAGCATGCTTTGCCAATATATAGCAGCTTATTGCTAGAAGGGTATGCTGGGACTTGTAGTTTCTCAACACCTGGAGTGTCACGGGTTAGCCAGCACTGATCTAGATTATTTTTACACTGAAATGTAAAGTTGAAGCTATGAAGTGTGTGTGTGCTAGATGAAAAACAGCCAGTATTTAACTTCTTTGCAAAACAATAAACTAAGCTGCACCCCCTGCACTGTAACATAATTATTTTTTATGCCTTACATTCCTGAATAGTCCTTAGTGTTTGACTGGGTTTCCTCCCACTCTCCAAGAGACACACCGATAGGTAACGGTCATCAGACAAATCTTTGTGCCTGTGATAGGAAAATTACATTGGAAGCTTTGATGTGCCTGAATAAACTTCTTTGGTTAAAGCAGCGCTGCGGCAGATGTTGGTGAATTATCAATATAGCATAATAAACACAGTGACATTACAAAGGGCTGTTGGCATATGGCATACTTAATCTTCCGCTTAAGGTGTCAGTAGCCAAAAAATGGCCATCATTACCTCCCGCCACACCATCAATAAACAGCGCAACACCCTAATTAAAAAAAACCAAAACCTCATCTTGCAGTCTCCATCTGCTTCCTTGTTAAAGAACTTAGAGACGCTCTTTAACAAGACTGGATGTAACTATTTAAAAATCTGTCAAAAGTAACACTGAATAAATCTGCTTTCCCTCCACCGCGAGTCTGACAGTGACAGACGCAGCCTGGTTTCCAGACAATGGTGGTGCTGTGGGAGCTTACACTGCTCGCTGGCCTCTCCTCTCCCCTGCACCATCGCTGTATTGCTGTGAAAGTCTCTAATATCCTCCTTTGTTCCACACAACTATTTTGAGAAAAAAAAAAAAAAAAAAAAAGGAAGAGGAAAAAACAAAACAGAGCTATTGGGTCTCATAAATAATTTCTGCCAGCCAATTTCTGCGGTATCTTGGGGAGAAGAGCTGATTTATTTATGCAGCTCAACAGGAGGAGAAGGGTGTTTTCAAAGCCCAGCCTGAGAGCTCAGATCCAAGTGACACTGCAATAAAGGAAATGTGCTCTCATTACAAAGCGGAGCTGACTAGCTATCAGAGACACGAATCTTATGCAGGGACGTCTTCTATGTATTATTCACTAGCTGCAAGCGGCTTCTGCATGATAAAGACCAAGCTCAGGAGACCTGCGCTGTGTGCGCAGTTTATTCCTGCCATGTAGCTGGACTTGTTCTCTTCTCCTACTGGTGCCGTCTTAAGAACTATTGCCCAGTTTTGAAAATAATCCATTGTACCATGAGTAACAGCGGACGAGTTTCCAGAGAGGTCTTTACATACACATACTAATCATAAATGACAGTGGTAAACGGAATATGATTAGGGTGGGTGGCCATTTAATTTTCTACCAGTAACAAGTAATGTAAAATGCTGTCTCATCATCCTGCACCCTCTCCAGCTAGTGCCGCCCTGTAGGCAGACTGCGGAAGAAATGCACCTTTTGTATTGGGGTTTAGTGATATTTTATTTGCTGCAGACAACACATTCTGGGAAGGCCACTGCTAATCATTTTGCAGTAGTAGTTACAGAATGTCCTGCCATGGATCTACAGGTCAAGCTTCAATCCTCATCATCATACTGTGTGACGTCCAAGTGGAAGTCCGTAACAGATCTGAAATGCCGCTTGGTAGTAAAGGGCATGTTTGAGTGATTTCCATTAAGAGTTCCCTAATTGAATCCCATATTTGCTGACAACTGTTCAGCACAGGTCCTGTAGCCCCAATGACCAGACACGGGCTAACCTTGGCTCTTAGCCAGAGCGCTGTTATGGCCACAAAAACCCTACAAGATTGTCCCCCTGGGGCCTGTTCATGCTCTTGGAATATGGCAGCAGACTCGGGCCAATAACAATTGTCCTACAGATCCAATAACAAAAGAAATTATTTTGTCCAAGTTATTACTCAACTTGTCTTGTGGCCACACAAACTGAAAAAAGACGAACAGCAACATTACAGTGCGTGTAGCCCACTTTGAGTTGCCTGCACTGGGGTTTCAGTCTTCGTTGTCCCTCCGCTTCAGCTGTGTTCTGTTCAATTTCTGTTGATGAATGATGATGACAGTGGGTGATGATGGTGATCACAAGGGCCACTTGCAGGGTGAATGACAGAACATAAATGCAGTATGCAGGTATTTATTCCCTCCCCAATCTAGGCTTTTGAGTACTCACCCTTTACCCGGAGACTGTGTGAAAAGGGCTTACAATCACCACAGGGATCAAGGACTCCTTTTTAAAGTTGCATTGAGCTGCAAGCTGTCTGTCCAATGAACGTGGAACAAAACACAGCTGAAGTGAAGATGCAATGTGGGCTAAACACCTGTGTGCCATCAGCCTTAGACATCCCTAGTAGCATCTACATAGTATTCAGCAGGTATGGAGCATAACACCAAGCTGGTAGTGTGAAGCAGCCTGTTAAGGATTGCCACCATCATGCTAAACAGTGTTACAGATCACTTGTCCTAAACCTGGCAGGTTCCAGAAAAACACTCATTCCAAAGGCACTGGAGGCCGAGCAGAGGAAGGTCCTCCTCTCTCTTCTCTTGGAGGTGGTATAAACCCATCAATTTTACCCTTTTGTCACACTGACCATAGATGGATAGCGCAACAAATAGTTAGACATGATCTGAAACCGGTCATATATTTCATTAGCGATTTAAACCACCAGTATGAAGATATTTTAAGAAGACTTCCACAATGATCTTTGAAAATTTAAGTTGAAAATAATTTGTCTTGATAACGAGCATGACCCCCACCCCCCCACAAACTTCCAGCAACAACATAAAATAGAACAAGTCGATAGAAAGTTTAAAGAAATTTTATACAGCATCATCTACCTGGAACTTTCAGTTGAACTGAATAGACATGAAGCCACCTTGTAGGTAGAACTGTAGTGAAGAGGTCTGGCCACCTTTAGCTGTGCTGGAATTCACCACAAGGGGGCAGCAGAGTTCCCCAGAGACTGGCGGTGTATCCACACCATCCGGTCACCGATAAGGAGTGCACCGGTAAACATTGTGAATTTACGGGAGCAAGGAAGAAATAAGCAGTCCTGGTCTATAGTACAGTAACGTCTCCGAAGCTCAATGCCACCTTAGACCAAGACTTGATTCCATAAGGCTTGGCCGACACGTGCCTAGAGGTGCTATGAAGTCCCCTCTTCATGGCCATTACTGAGGCACTGCTGGTGAAGTCCTACATACACAACAAAAAGGAAGAAAATTGGCCCATTGTTTTCTTGGTCGTCCTCCCTGAGATTATGCCTCCTCAGGTGAATAAATTACTCAAGTCCACATCGCAGGAAGAGGGAAGAGTTCCTCTACTGCTTATTTGCTTCCGGTGTTTCACTCTTCTCTTGGTTCCAGTCTTTTAGACCTTCTGGTAAAGATGTGTCTTCTTCAAAGCTACCCGTCCCTTCCACAAACTCTTCATAGGTGGACTTCTCAGCGAAAGGCCTAGGCCCCAAGAGGTCAATCATGTCCGATTTCTCCAAGACTTCCTTTTCCAGCAAACGTTTCCCAACCTATTGGAGACAAAGGCAGCAGTTAATGGTTTGAGCCTGAAAGTAAAGTAACATTTAAAAAAATAAATAAAAATAAACTGCAACTTTAAAACCATTTATTACACTATACATAGTTCAGAAATGTAAAGTCAGTGTTCTATAGAGTAAGCAGGATGGACGGCAGTTAAGAAATACATCGGAGGAATCACTTACCTTTTCCACCTGCTCCTTGCACTGTGTTAGCAGCTGCAGGGTTCTCTCGTAAGCAGAGACGATTAATTCTCTGGCCTCCTGGTCAATCAGCTCTGCAGTCGCCTCGCTATATGGTTTTGCTGCAAACATTTCCCCTTTCCGCGCAAGGTCAAAGGACACCTGTCCCACCTTCTTGCTCATCCCGAATGTCACAATCTAAAGCAGAAACCAGAGAGCTTAAAAACAAAATTATTGTACCATTCACTCATCCTACAAATACACTGGTCACCTACAAGTGATTCTAGTGAACTGAAAGGCTGTGTTCTAATGAATAACGGCATAGCGCATATTGATGCTTGATGAGATCACAAGTGAATAAATAGGATGCCATGAATAGTGGTTCAGATCAAAAAGTGTCTGCCGCTACTGGATTAGTGCACTCTACATGCTCACCATTAGTGACTTTTGGAGGTGCCTGTGTATAACGGACATTAAACTAAAATGTTTCTTATTCTCAATGTAAGGATTCCATTCAACCGGTTATTGAGAGCAAGGCCTCACACACAATCTATTCTTACTTACCACCAGCTGTACTTTCTGCACCAACACCATTGTCTCACGCTCACTATATGACGCACACACTTTTATTTTTGCCTACATAGCCTATTACACATAAAGTGTATATTTACTTGCAGAACAAAGTCACTTTGCATCGTCATTATACCAGACAACTGGATTCACTATAACAACCAGAGGAACAGCCGACCCAGCACTGCAACCATTTGTTCTATAGCACCTACCTGTGAGTACGCAGTGTGTGTCACCTTCTGCAGGTCGTCCTGTGCCCCGGTGGTGATACGACCAAAGAAGATCTGTTCGGCCACTCGGCCCCCAAGCATCATGCACATGCGGTCAAACAACTGTTCCTTGGTGTAGAGATACTGCTCCTTCGGAAGGTACTGCGCGTAACCCAGGCCCTTCCCGCGGGGAATGATGGACACCTAATACGGAATAATACAGAGAAGAAGAAGTCTGTGTGTGCTATTGTTATACCTAGAAAAAGGCCTGAATAGTCTACAAGAGAGAGATACACATACGTAGGTGAACACACACACACACACACACACACACACAATAATGCTCAGCACAGAAACAATGCAAGATCGGACTTTAACAAATACAGACAAGAACGTCTGTGAAATATCAGGTACGTAACCAGAAGTTTGACAAAGCAGTGGGTGATATGCTGTCAGCTGAAAAAAGTTAACTCTTTGGGTGCCAGACTCCTGCCCCCGACTCAACCCCATGGTTAAGGAGTGTCCCCCAGGTGGATGAAAGAGAAATATAAATAACTAAATGTTGTAGTGCGAGTGTGTGCGTGTGTATTTTACCGCGTGATCGCACATGCCACGTAAAGCATGGCATACGGAGTGCAATCGCACGATAAAACAATATTAACCAATATACTTTCGTTCATTCAATTATACGACTTCAACGGTATGAATGTAACTGTCCCATGTTGATAAAAAGCGTTCTGCTTTATCTCCTTATCCACTGACACTTCCACCCACTCCATTCTGTGTGTGAGTTTTTAAACGCAACTTGCGTTCCTTTATGAATCAGGCCTGTAATGTCCGTACATGCAGGAGAGGTATTCGGTCTCATAAATGTTATGTCTAAATGTTACCTTGAGTAGAGGATCAGCGTGTTCCAGGAACCAGCCAACCACAGCATGTCCAGCCTCATGATAGGCCACCGTCCGCTTCTCATCTGGCTGAAGGACCTGAGTCTTCTTCTCCAGTCCTGGTGAAAGAAGGCTACAGTAAGGAAGTGGGGACAAGCCCAGACAATTCTAGTTTACGTGAAGGATGTGTCATCTACAGCAATGAGCCGTCAATGTGTAAGTAACAGAAACTTTCCTTTTGTTACAGAAGAGTAGATTAGAGGTTGAGGAGCTAATCACATAACAATAACTAGAAAGACTTGCAAAGAAGAATGTAGGCACGCAAGGGCACAACCTGTGACGAGCCTTTAACCCTACTGAGCATAGCACACCCCAAGAGGTCCACTACAGTTTAGTAATTGACTTGCATCTCCCCCAGTCTTCTCACCTCCAATGACACGTTCGATGGCCTGTTCAAAGTGCTTCTCAACCACAAACTCATTGAGGTGCCTTGCTGCAATCAGAGCGGCCTCATTGCAGACATTGGCGATGTCGGCACCTGAGATGAACAATAAGAGAAGTCCTGAGCAGGTGAGCCGGTTACATGGACTGAATTTTGGTCCACAGGAACCTTGTGATAGCCTCACCTGTAAAACCAGGAGTTAGAGCCGCCAACTTCCGGGATAAGTTGTCCTTGCTGAGACTCTCAGGCAACTTCAATGGACGCAGGTGAACCTTAAAAATGGAGGCTCTGCCTTTTATATCAGGAGGGCCTGGTGAGCAAGAGAAACCAAACAGTGCAAAAACATTCACAAATCTATGAATTATATATGGATTGTACATTGTTCACTCCCTTGTTGGTTCTGTGAGCGATTGCTGAACTCACTTGCACGGAGGACAACTGCTGGAGACCTGCAGAAGGGGCTGGTGGGGAGCAGTGGGAGGGACCTCTTGCACAGACTGAAGTTCTACCATAGTACCTCTGCTCCCTGTCTCTTGAGGTCTGCTCCCATCACACCCACCTTGTCAACCTATCCCTCTCCACTAGAACCTTCACCTCCTCCTTTAAACATGCTCTCATCTTCCTATACTCGAAAAACCATCCCTTGGCCTTGAATCTCTCTCTAATTAATGACCTTTCTTTTGCATCCAAACTTCTCGAATGGGTTGTCTACAACCACCTAACCTCCTTTCTATCTTCTCACTCAGTCTTTGACCCACTCCAATACGGTTTTCACTCCCTCCACCAAAACCACCCTTATCATCTCAACCTCTCTACTGCGTTTGATCAGTTGACCACTCCCTCTTTTTGTAACCTCTCAAATCTATAAGCCTCTGTGACACGGTCCTCTCCTGGTTTTCACTCTTATCTCACCAACCTTTCCTTCTCAGACTCTGCACATGACTCCACCCCCCCCTCCCCCCTCTCTTCCCTTACCTGTCGGAGTTCCCCAAAGCTCTGTTCTTGGAACCCTGCTCTTCTCCCTCTACACCTCCTCCATTGGTGACCTCATCTGCTCCTTTGGCCTCCGGTACTAACTCTATGCAGACGATACAAAATCTTTCATCCCCTGACCTCTCCCCTTCTCTTATGTCTCGTGTCTCCTGCTGTCTCTCGCCCATTTCATCAGCGCTTTCTTAAACTCCCACTTGCCAGGGCACTCTTACCTTCCCCCTCTCTCTTTCTGTTAATACTACCCTCCTTTCTGTCCTTCAAGTCCAATGCCTTTGGGTCATCCTCCACTCCTCCCTCTCCTTCAAACCTCACATTCTGTCCCTCTCAAAATCCTTCATAATTACCTATGAAGATCTGACGATCAAATCGCCCCGGTCTCATCAGAGCTGGATCTAGAGTGTCTGGGCGGTTAGTGCCTGCCAAAATCACCACGTTTGTGTCGGAATTAAAACCTAAACAAAAAGGAAAAAAAAAAAAGAAAAGTAAAGATCATGTCTCTGGCTAGTCTGTATTCGTTTTTATGATAATTTATACATTTAAACAATTCAATTATTCTTACTTTACTGGTATCATAAATTACACCCAGCTTAAAACAGAGTTTTTCTCTTCAGCTACTGATGAACTACAAATTCCAGCATGCTCGGGCAGTGAGGAACAGGCGGAATATGGTGGGATTTTATGTTCAACAGCATCTAAAGTGATATTAACTTGGTCAAAGGGAAATACTGTAAAACCTGTGTGTTTACTGACCATCCATCTCCACCAACAGCTGGTTTAAGGTGTTCTCTTGCTCGCTGTGCCCCCCAAAACTCCCCTGCCCCCTCTTCTTGCCAACAGCATCAATCTCATCGATAAAGAGAATGCAAGGTGCGTTCTTTCGAGCCATTGCAAACATGTCTCGTACCTGCACAAGATAAAAAGAAAAGACTGATATAAGGGGCCAGATTACAGTGAGGCTCTGAAACACATCTCACCTTAACCCAGCTGCCCTCTTACCCTGGCTGGGCCAACACCCACAAACATTTCCAGGAACTCCGATCCGTTCACAGTGATAAATGGGACGTTGGCTTCTCCAGCTGTTGCCTTTGCAAGGAGGGTCTTACCGGTACCCGGGGGCCCAGTGAGCATTGCGCCCTATGAGGAAAATATAAATAAGACCGGAAATAAGGTCACCCAAACCAAGAACATAGACCTCTGAGAAAGGCCATTTACATGGAAGCCAACTCCGCCAATATTTTATTATTTCAGCATTTAGAGAATTTCGCAAGACAGTGACAGAACATAACTGAACCTACAGGGACAGTCCCTATTTTATGGCTCTGTCCCACAGGTGGGAAAAGGCGGTAGGTAATGGGCAGCCTGGCTCTTTACAGCGCAAGGCAGCCCTCTGGGGGCGTGGCCAAGGCCTCAATGTGACTTGACCATGCCCCCATTTCTCCGGTGCCACGCCCCCTGTCCTGCTAGTGGGGACTGACCTGTTGGGAGGTATGAGAAAGAATTGTACACCATTTCTTAGTTGTTGGTTGGAGATCATTGCTCAGCAAGTATACTATACTGATGAGTCTTAATAAGAACAAAGCAATCTTTCTGTAAGCAAGATGGTCTCAGTAATGACCTGTGTGGTTCTCGGGAATCCAACTGGGTCAAGCATTGGCTCAAAAGGATGGTATTTCCCAGCAGTCTGTGCTGCAGAAATAGTGATTTATTTGCATACTGTATTTGTTTTTAGGAAGGACGATTGATTGTTATTGATTGTTGTCTCCCTCTTCTCCTTCTCCCCATTGTGTCTATTTTCAATAACAAAAAAAACTTTGGTTTGTGCTCCCCCCCCTTACCCCCCTCCAACTCATCCCCCCTTCACAGCTTGAAGTTTTATTGAATGTAATGTCTATTTATGCACCCTTCCCTTTGTGTCTGTCCTGAATAAAAACTTTTTGCTCGTGACTTCCCCACCCTACCTCCCCCCTCACATCCAATGTTATTTTATTGTACTGTGATACGGTTTAAAGTTTGAATGGTTAGTGCAGTACTTGATGTATATAGTGTAGGATGTCATGTCTTGTACTTTATGCCCTGTATTTTACTAAAATGTATGCATGATTATGTCTTACGGTGTACTGTGTACACTTGAATGAAACGTATGACCTGTGTTTTTGTACTTTATACAAATAAAGTTGCTTTTTCAATCAAAATTTGTTTTTAGGAAGCGGCTTCAAACTCTCCCTAACTCTTCAATGCTTCATTGAGCTTTGTCTCCATCCAAAGACTGTTACTCAGTATTTAACTGACTGAAGCGTATTACTGTAGGGAAGTGATGGAGATCCAGGTTCGAATCCCAACATAAACTCCTGGTGACCTTGAAGTAGTCACTTTGCCCTATCAAAATTACTGTTCGTTTTAAAAAAAAAACAAAAAAAAAACAACAAAGTCTATAATGTGTACAGTACTTCACAATATAAATCCACCATCTGGAAACTCTGATTTAATGGTTGGTACATGCCTTCCCCTAACTTTTGCCAAATACATTATTGTTTCCTAGTGTGCCTCTCAGACAAGTTTTTATATCATCAGGCCCTTGGATATAACACAAAGGAACTCTTAGAATACAACTGTATCCAAAGCAGAGCAGAGCTGTTTTCGCTTTCAACAAAAATAACTTTGCTTTAGAAATCTGGTACGTACCAGGGAGAGCATTCACACCAGCATAGATTCACCATGCAAGTTACAGGACACTCAATTCCCATGTGGAGGTACACATATTTATAGCTTGAAATAATGAAGAAAAAAAAACCCAAAAAAAACCTTTAACATATGTCGTGTGCAGTACACAATAATATTTACCAAAGAAAACAGTTCTCTTATCTGTACAGATAACCTTTCCACACCTAAAATTCTGATATTAGGTACAGATCTTGACCATCTTCCACATAAAATAAGTAGTTGTGATTAAATCACAATTCGCTTAGACAGATACACCATTTCTTACAGAAACAAGTTATCACTGTTACAGAAACATTAATTCTTTCAAGTCCTCTGACTCCAAAACCAATATTGCTGTCCGACGGGTTCAGAGAGACCCACTTAGCACTTTTCCCAATTGATATCTGGCTAGACCAAAATGGAATACGTGGTCCTTAATCCCATGTATCAAACTGCGGAACGGGCTGGCGTTCTATAAATAAATGGTAACAACAAATCCCTTATGATTTATGGAGGTCTGGCTATTTAGACCTACTTCCGAATAGGGAAAGGTCACAGCTCTCTCGTTGCACCAACCTCTTACCCGAGGTATCTTTGCCCCGAGCTCCTGATACTGTTTGGGATTTTTTAGGAAATTGACAAACTCCATTATCTCCAACTTCGCCTCCTCACACCCCGCCACATCCCGAAACTTTGTGCTGATGTTCTCTTTCAGCATCTTGGCAGTGGTCTCTCCGACGCCAAAGATTCCGCCACCTTTCCCGCCTCTGACGGATCCCATAACGCCTCTCCGCAGGCTATAGAATAGGTAGCCTATGATGAGTAGGGAGGGAATGAGGTTCAGCAGGAAGGACCTGCAGGGGCCATGAAGAAGAAAGAGCAGATAGACAGATGTTACAACACTCATAATACGTCAATACAATTATTACAGGTGATGTATAAAAATATAAACTAATATGCTGTGCAAAATTGTACTTTGTTGTCGACGTAATTGGTTTATTTGTAAATAGAAATACTTCAGAGAGATCCAGCCATGTATACATGACCAATAGCTGGTCACGTGTAAAGCATTGAAGAATTCCTTACCTCATTTGTCGAAATCATCAAGAGTTTGAAGACAATTCAGGGTATAGATTAAATGTAGAAAGGACAAGAATACTACATTGTAGCACCCTTCAAAATATACAGGAGTTTTATTAAACTATATACCATACTCGTAGGTAAAATTAATTTATTCCCTGTAGAAGTGGAACTGCCAGAGCCCCCTATAGTTGGATGGTTTACTTCAAACACTCCACAGATGATCCTACCTGGGCCACCACTAACCTATCACTCTTTATTGCTATGAAGAGCTACCAGGTTTTGACTGGAGCTCAAGTCCAACAATCTTCTCCAATGATCATCACCACCCTTACAAGCTTCCAATACTGAACAGCTTTCTATTGTCTCCGCTCCAAAATGTTATAGTGAAAGCCCTCCATAAATCTGAACACTGTAGGCTTAACTCTGATGAATAAAGGGAGATTTTTTTTCCCCCCTCTTTCTAAAGGCTGCACAGACTGGAGATTAGGTTTCACCCTCAGAAGACACTAGCAAAAGACGCTCTCTCCTTCTTCTTACAACCCCCCCCTCACCCGGATTTTTTCCTTAGTTTACCACTAGCCCAGCAAGAAGACAGTAAGAGGAGCAGAATAACAATAACGGTCCACACATTGTCTGACTCCCTACAGCATTAGCTGTAGGGGATTTAACAGTAGTTTGAAAAAAAAAAAAAAAGAGCAGAAAGGTTTTTAAGACTTAATATTACGTTTGATTATAATACCGGGTTGTCTAAAAAAAATATAACATTTAACCTTTATTATTGTTTGTTAAACATCAAATTAAAAACTATATATACTGAACAAACGGTCTCATAATTAGGAGATAATTCCAAATAAATTGACTAACCCCCCTCCCCAAATAAGTGGTATTTTTACTATTAAGAGAGACAATTGGGAGCATCCAATCATTTTATATGACACTTTTTGTTAATTCACCATTCACACATTTGTTCATTATATTTCGCTGAGTTTTTAATTTGATGTTTTTTAAGAAAAAATAATAAAAGGTTACATTTTATATTTTTTGAGACAACCCGGTATTATAATCAAACCTAGTATTAATTATGAAGTGAGCAGTGCATCATTCTTAAAAACCTTTCTGCTCTTTTTTCTTTCAAGTAACAATTTATGAGTTAAGATGCACCCCTTGTTTTTGGAATATACGATGAAACAATTCATTAAAACCTTATAATAAGGAAGCTCTCACTTCTAACAATTGGTGCAACCTTTCCTACTACTACAACTTAAAAGTAATTCCCTTTCCCTTTCATCCTTTATCAGAAGGGGGGCACAGATGATGTTAAGTCTCAAAGCCACTCTCAACGGGATGGGATGAATGCATAAGAATGGACAGCTGCCTGCAGGACCTTCCCATCAAAGGCGGCCTCCACAGTGGCAGCAATGTCCACTTTGTAAATCTGCTAAACATATAGGCAGGGATAACTAAGTGGCTGCTCTACAAACCTGGCTTGCTGTCTTACCTACACTACTGACTGCAATACTAGTGATCAATCATCTGGGTTCCTGCACTGAGAGCACCATCGAGAAAAACACACTTTTGATAACTATTTCTAATTAACAGATCCTTTACCGATAGTCTTCACAACTGGGCACTCTTAATCTAAATCTGTTCAGGACCAAATCTTCCAAGTAGTTGAGAATAACATCTTGAACTATTTGTATTATTCAATCTCTTTTCCACTGTAAGTGCACCCACTCCATGGTACCTTTGTTTTCACGTCTCTGCACCTGTATCATAGCGGAACTCACCCATCGCTCTCGGTGCTGTAGACCACAGTGACGCGATCCGCTGGTTCTATTCCTAGTTCCGTCTGTACAATCTCCAGGTTTCGCTCAAAGCTGTCCACACTGCCGATGTTAAACCACGCGCGTGCCTGCCAATGACATGGCTGGTCAGTGTACAATTAATGACGGACATTGCACTGCGACATGTGCACAGGAAGTTTGACCATTAAAGTCTCATGCTATTTTGCACTGCAATACTGAGCAAGCTGTGGATTTTCAGTTGCTGTTTAACTATATGCACTGTTGCCATGGAGAAAATTAATTTTCACCGACTAATAAATGCAGATTGTTTATCATATTTTATAAAGGGGCAATATAAGAGACACGCTGGTTGGTCATTGGGATGTAATAATGAAGCACCAAGGCAATAAATAAGCTCCATTGGGTATAAATAACATAAGGAACAGAGATTAATTGGACAGTAGGCTTTTCATGACATTTTCTTTCTACAGTTACCATTTCTGAGCACTTGCTGTACTTCTCTATTATTTGAGACCATAGTTATTAGTAATTGTAATTCCTCTATAAATCTGTGTCAATGTATAAATAAATGTAGCACAGTGGCCTAGTGGTTAGCACTTCTGCCTCACAGCATTGGGGTCATGAGTTCAATTCCCGACCATGGCCTTATCTGTGTGGAGTTTGTATGTTCTCCCCGTGTTTGCGTGGGTTTCCTCCGAGTGCTCCGGTTTCCTCCCACACTCCAAAAATATATACTGGTAGGTTAATTGGCTGCTATCAAAATTGACCCTAGTCTCTGTCTGTCTGTGTTTGTGTGTGAGTGTGTGTCTCTATATTAGGGAATTTAGACTGTAAGCTCCAATAGGGCAGGGACTGATGTGAATGAGTTCTCTGTACAGCGCTGCGGAATTAGTGGCACTATATAAATAAATGATGATGATGTATGCATGCAAGCATTCAAAGAGGATGCACTTTGAGATGCAGCCACTAGGTGGCACACCACATTAAACAGACAACAATAGCCAGAACAAATAAAGGACAAGCCTGTCAAAAAATGTGTTATCATTAATCTGGTTCTGAAGCCGGGACCAGCACTAGCACACACCTCAGCTGTGGCCCCATGTGCAGGAATCACTCTTACATACTGCTTGTTTACAATTTCCAGCCGGTCCACCTGCAATGAATAGAAAAGAGAATTCGAACATGACACAGCAGAAATCCTCCATGACCAACACAATTATTGAACAATGTAAACCCGTTCTGCTTTTTACCTCCCCAACACACCAACAAATACAAAGCGTTCCTATGCTCAGAATGACATTTATAGAAACCATAAATATAAAATCTCACCGACAGGTGTAGTGCAGGTAAGAAAGAAATGGGGAAGGATGGCTCTCACTCCAAACAAAATCAAACCTCCCTATTCCTCCCACCTAAAAAGAGACAGTAATGCACTGGGATACGTAGGGGGAGAAGGACTGTTTACCTCTCCACTTCCTGTCCCTTTTAGGGGGCGAGACCATCAAAAGTTGTTCTTTTAAACTAAACAGATCCTAGACACCATCAATGCCCCCAATCCATGTTGTACTGTGATTGGCAGTCTGTTCCTAACAGAGAAGGTTGTAGCAATGTCATATTTCCCACCCCGCATACATCCCATTCCTATAGCGAGAAGGTTGAGGCATTTCATTTCTACAAGCCCCAGCATACTTTGCCAGTAGCTAGCCAGCTGATAGTTGGCAGGGCATGCTGGGACTTGTAGTTTCACAACACCTGGAGAGCCATAGGTTGGCCAGGCCTGCGCTATAGTAAGATGTACTGTTAGCAAATGACAAAAGCCATATTTACACTATACCCTAACTCCCCTCTGAAGGTAACTTGATTTGGGTATGTTCAGGGACTCTCACCTAAATCATGTAAATAAATAGTAAAGAAAAAATATTAAATCTCGCTCACCAGTCCTCTCTCTAGGTACAGCTGCACAAACTCTTTCCAGCTAATTTCCTTTCCTGAATCTTTCAGGTAAACCAACATAAAACCAACGGCAATTCCGGCTGCAAGAAAGAAAAGGCTGCGGAAATCTTTATCATCCCACGGGAAGTCACCCTGCGGCCGGAAAAAAAAAAAAAAAAAGAGTTCAGTAAGAGGAAGAGGTAATATTTTGCAGCACAGGTTGCTTTCAGCAAACATTTGTAATCATCATATCATGATTTGCATTGTAGTAGTGAAGGCAATCCTAGCCAATCAATACAAGACTAGAAATAAAAACAAAGTTGCACTTATGAACTTTGTTTTATATAGAGATATATTTGGCACCACAATATGCTTATACAAGTGGACATATGCCCGACAGCACTAGACTGTGCTGCTGTTAAAAATCCAGCTGTCCGGAATGGCTATGTGTTGTCTTAGCTCCTCCCAGTCAATCTTGATTGGACAAGCAGGAGTTAGCTAAGCTAAATATGTGCTGTTGTTGATATTCTAATACTCTGGCTGGCTATAGGGGTTACTCTGATTTTTTTTTTTTTTTTGCTTAGTACTTAGCACCCAAGGAACACTGTAGCGAAGCAAAAATAAGTAAACACCAGAGAACATGGTCAAAATTTTGCTTTAAAGGGATCCGCTCATTTAAACGCAACAAGAAGCTCTGCCAGGTGATAGTGCGGCTCTTCTTATAGCACAAGGACCTATAAACGGAGGTTGTTCTTGCCGCACCTTCTGTAATCTCTCCCACCAGGAGGCCTCTTTCTTCTTCTCCTCTCTTTTCTTATTGTTCCCGCTGCTGCCTTGTGAGCCAGATTCTTTTGACTTCTCTGTAGGAGAAAAGTGGAAATGATTAACATAAGCACAATATTAAAGGGGAACATTGCATTTTTTTATTCATATCTGCCCCATTCATTCTTAATAAGACGATTTGCAAATACTTTCTGATACTTAGTGGTAGACACATAACCATATATTAAAGTAAGTTTTCTTCTAACCCATCTACCTGTGTAAAGGAGATGATAGGTTGAGAGAGTTTTAAAAGATAATACTTTATGCTCTCGCACTTCCCTCCCTCTCCAATACTACAGATATTGGCAGAACAACTAAGGCTAATGGGTTTTTGTTTGTTTTTTCACTTTGTTGAAACAATATTTTTGCATTCTACAAAACTGCTAAACCTTAGTTCTACAGAGAAGATGATACAACTAAGGCAGTACGGTGGCTCAGTGGTTAGCACTTCTGCCTCACAGCGCTGGGGTTATGAGTTCAATTTCCGACCATGGCCTTATCTGTGTGGAGTTTGTATGTTCTTCCTGTGTTTGCGTAGGTTTCCTCCGGGTGCTCCGGTTTCCTCCCACACTCCAAAAACATACTAGTAGGTTAATTGGCTGCTATCAAAATTAACGCTAGTCTGTGTGTCTATGTGTGTTTATATTAGGGAATTTAGACTGTAAGCTCCAATGGGGCAGGGACTGATGTGAATGAGTTCTCTGTACAGCGCTGCGGAATCAGTGGCGCTATATAAATAAATGGTGATGATGATGATGATAAGGCAATTAAGCAACAGGGCTGAGAACAACTCCCGTATCTACTTGTACAAACATGTGACATGTTCCCCAAACATTTCAAACAGCATGTACGCGAGTCAGGAGAAGCCACAGTAATTATCTATCAATGGTCCCCAGAGTTAACCAAAGTTGTCCAGGACTCAGCTAAACATATATGCAAGTTTATACATTACAAGTGAGTCATTAAAAATTTTAAGGAATGCCTGCAGTGCAGCAGTATACTATTTTATGACATTTATCTTTATTTTCTCTTGTAGGCAATGGGAACACTGGGAAGCATAAAGGTAGATTGTGGAAGTACTAAGTGTCACATACCTTTCCATGGTTTAGAGCCCAGAAAGGAGAATATTGGATTTGGTCTCCATGTAGCAGTCTGGTTGAACACAAGGCTCCTTGTTAATGCCTAAAAGTAAAATCATAGTAATGTGTGACAGCATTAGAAGTTTAGCATGGATCCCCATAATAAACAATTGTATACCCATCAACATAAGTGATGTCACAATGTAATTAAGATCTGCTCCAGCTTTTACCCCTTCTGCATGAGCCAAATTTAGGCAAACACGACTTTACTGTACTCGGCCAATGTTACAACGCCCTTTCCCTTTCACTCCCGTCTCACCTTTCCCGACGCAGGCAGGCATAAGTGCCAGAATTGTGTAAGTCAGCATAGGCACATATGCAGACTTTGCTGGCATGTCATATAAGATAAGCAATGCAAACTGGCATAGTACTCACTCTGCATCAGCCCTCAAGTCCCTAAACCTGTCAGTCAAACACTGCCTGCTCAGTTATGGAAGAGTAGTGGGAGAGAGCATAGTGTACATAAACACTCCAATTATTTCATATATATTATTCAGCTCTGATGTATATTAATGTCAAACACTTTTTACTTGCTTTTTTTTTTTACTTTCCAATTCTATGCAATTGGTCAGAAATAATTCATGTTAAAAAGTATTCTGTAACCTCAATGAACCCAGAGCAGGCAGTGCAGTTAGACAGGAGCAGGGAAACAAGAGCAGCACATTATCACACTGGGACTGTCATAGCAGCTCACCTGTCGTGCCCCAGCTCCGCCTGACAAACCCCGCCACCACACAGTGCGACAACATGTCACAGCTCCGGTACAGAGCAGGCGCCCAAGCCCGGTACTCATCTCACTGGATGGGGCTGAGGCAATGTCACTGACACTGCCAGTTTCCTCGGCTCATTCACGTGCCTGTCAACTTCCGTCCAATAGGAAAGCGGCATTCGGCACAGGCAGCTAAGAAGGCACACCGTTGGGTCCTTAACGGTCAGGCCTGAAGTGTCCTGCACCTATTTTGTCACGGACAGGAACAAGATACGAGATTTTAGTTCCTAGTAATTTGTTTTCCTAGAAGAGAAGACATAGGAGAACAATAGGCTAATAACTGTCACGTTACTTTTTAGTTAAAAAAGAGAAACTGTTCAGTGCAACATTATACCTTAACGCTAATCTACTAGAAGTAATACGCTTTTATGTATGCAAAAAGTAAATAATGGGAAACTGTTTACTTTCCATTTTTTCCAACAATATTCCTTTAAAAAGGAATTTGTATGCTGAAAAAGTATTCTTTCTAAAAGCAGTAAATGATTTGTATGTCTCTTCTTGTGGGGTACAACTTCTACTTCCACCTCCCAGTGAGAGACACCAACAAAATGGCAGAAGTCCCACTTATGTTGTAAAAACAAGAGAACCGAGAGGGCTACAGATGGAGTAGAGAATATTTTTAAAGGGCCTCTGAGGGTGTTGAATGATCCTGTGGAGATTTATTAATTAAGTGTAGGGAACAGGGCTCCTGGGGGATGTGGAAATTGATGTTGGAGGTCCTGGTGGAAAGTGGGGTTGTGTGTTTGTTCTCCTTGGGAAGATTTAGTCATTTCAGTTGTCAGAGTATCCTTGTCCTAAGGGGATTTATTACAGGAGTATAGTTCTGTTGAGATTGACAGGGCTAGGGAGACTGCAGATGGCGTCTAATGTACATTCTGTTCGATATGACTCCTCTGTGTAGCATGATTTGTGTCATTAGAACCTGCCAAATGTTTCAAAAGTTGTCAACTATAAGTAGTCTGAATCTATGGTCCCCACGTCTGCCAATGATCAGCATGGGATTTAACATGGGGCACAAGACAATGCTCTGACCCGGTACACTCCAGCTTCATTTCACATTTTACATAGTTGCTTAATCTACACAATTAAACCAGTTAAGGCACCAAGGGGGTGTTCGAGATGGATAAGGACAAGTAATAATTTTAAGATGAACAATAAATGGCGCTAACCATCGTCCATATTTACATCTTGTACCCCCACTCCACTTTTTTTTGTGCCTTTCCCCTTTCCTACTACAACTCCAATACAGCCACTTGGCCCAAGTCATTCATGTGGTCATATCCCATGTATATAAATGTTAAAGAGTAACAAAATTGTTGAGAAGTTCCTCTTTTGTTTTGCCATTCCACGCAGCATTTATAGACTATGAATAGAGCAGGGACAAATAATAAGAAAATAGTCAACAATTTATGTCAATATTTTCCATAAGTTTTGAAAATTCCACTTATCTCTTATATACATGTTGTGTTGAATGTGTTTGGCAGAGCTATACTAGCCTGGTCATTTGATAACTGCATATAGGAATAGATGCTGTCTTTTTCAGACCAAATCTACCCATTCAAGATATAATGGCTCCTCTCAGATTTATATAGGGAGCAGCTGCCTTTATGTGCCCATGTATGCAGTAATTTGCAGCCATGTAGGCCATCCAAATCTCAGCATTTTGGAGGTGCATTTACTATTTTGTGGGATCCCAAGTTGAATTTTAGATTTGGAGCCTCTCTTATCTTTTCCTTTTAAATATATAGTTTGATCATTTTCTTTTCTGGCTGGCTAAACACTGTTCATGGACCATGAACTCTCCTACTTTGATAAGTGCCATTGTGTGTTACTGGAACCCAGAGTCAGTTGTAAACAAGATACAGTACACCACTACAAAATATTCAGATTTATTGTAGACACCATATTTTTGATCAGTTTCCTTTTACATCGAGTCACACAACACATATTTTTTGTAGGAATAAGCGTCAATATTTTTATATACTTATTCTTTTAACTGATGTTTAACAATCTGTATTCACAAGATGTAATTTTAGTGTACAACTGAATTTTCTTAAGTGTCCATCTTATGTTATTAGAAGAACTGTAAAATTGTAGCAGGCTGTTTTGAAAAACTCTGTTCTAAATACACACATATATAACACCCAATACTGTACAGCACAGGTAATAATTCGGAGGCTCTTTAGCTGTGCTTGAACTACATTTCCCAGCATGCACTTAGCATTACAGATCAATAACAACTGGGGAGCCATCAATTGCTTAATCCAGAGGTGCCCAAACGTAGTCATCAAGAGCTACCAACAGTTCATGTTTTCAGGATTTCTTTCATCGTGCACAGGTGAGTTAATCTATTTGGCTGGAATTTTAATTATGCCACTTGTTTCTACAGGCAGAAATCCTGAAAACATGACCTGTTGGTAGCTATTGAGGACAGGGATTTGAGCATCTCTAGCTTAATGTGTACCCATCGCCTATGTACAGTGGACTTGACCATTTTGTAAAATGAATCAATATTCATGATAAAGCAGTTCATTAGATTATTGCTTTAGCCCACAAAATGATTCCACCGCGTGCAGGCAACAGGATTCACTTTAAGCCCGCACTTAAATGACATATTATGGCGTATAAGAAAAGTCTTCACCAAACTGAAGAGGTGACAGTATGTGGTTATGCAGCTGTACACAAGATAACATATGAGATTTATTTTAGCAATGGTTTGTAATGTAATAAGGCAAATAAAACAAATATATTAGCAATATTGTAAATCTATTTATAACGTAAAATTGTATGTGTAAACACAGATTTCAAGTTATAATATAAATATTATAGCAGTTATAAATAAAAGGCTGATAATCATCATTTTAGACAGAAACAACGTAGAACCTATTTTGCTTGTCCGTCCAACAGCACCTGTGAGACTGATACCAGTAAGGATCGTATAAATGTAATATAGTAGGCAGTTCTCCATACAGCAAAGCATAACAGAAAGTAGCATTTTATATACATTGTCCTTTCATGTAGAACGGTGTCTGTGACTTGAATCTTGGATAGGCTGGGGCCGCCCTGGTTGTATGTACATCTTTTAGAATAACAGGATAATTAAACAAAAATTGTATTTAAAGTGCCCTGTAGCAATTGTCCAGTTACGGCAGTGGTCTATTTAATTTTAAATCCAACTTGTTTATAAACAAAACAAATATATCCCAATTGTAAAGTGGTACGGAATTTGCTGGCGCTATATAAATAAATGTTGATGATGATGATATATAGCTCTACTCAAAACTCTAGCACAGTTGCTAAACATGCCCACTTCCCTGGGCCATAGATCTCTTCTACAGTAGGCAATAAAATCTCTCCATAAACAGCAGCAGCAATTGTGCCACCTGTAGGCTAGAATAAAGAATTGCAGAGAGAAAATCCATTTTATTTTTCATTCATCCCGTAACTGTCTAAACCACATGACCACCACACACCCCTATCAGGAGAGTGAGATAGTTACTGCTGCCTGCATTACATGTTTCTCTAGGGCAGGGGTAGGCAACCTGCGGCTCTCCAGGTGTTGTGAAACTACAAGTCCCAGCATGCTTTGCTAGTAACCAGCAGATAGGTGGCAAGGCATACTGGGATTTGTAGTTTCACAACACCTGCCTATCCCTGTTCTAGGGCTAACAAGCTGCAGAACATACAATTCACACAGTATAAAGCTGTGGAAGGAATCCTCAAACTTTAATTGTGAAGTTTAATCACACATAAGTATATTTATTAAGCGGCGGTTTTCCGTCATTTTTTAAAATGGCAATTGTATTAAAGAGAAAGGCCATAGGGTTTTGTCTTTAATACAAATGCAGTTTTATGCAAATGACAGCAAACCACCGAGAATCAATGGTTTGTCAGAATCGCCGCTTGGCAAGTATAAGCAAAGAAAAAACATACAAAAACAAACAAATTACATTTATATGACATAGCAATTGGTTAAAGTCAACTCTCTCAATACGGACATAGTGAACGCGCATTTAGGGATAGAATAATCTCCACAGTAAATCTTAACTCATTGGACAGGTAAAGAAAATCTGTGTCTGATGAAGTCCTTGTCTGTGAAGAGCTCATATTTGACTAATGTAATGTCCAGGCCCCACTTACATGATTCTTGAAGTTTTTCACATAAAGTATATAACAGTCAATGGAGCCAAAACACAGTTAGATTAGAGGATTATATCATATAATCTGCACATTAAGCAGATCAGTCACCAAAAATATACATTTGTGGGCCTTTACTTCTATACACATTAATTATTCTCCAAGCAATGTATAAAGAGGTGGGAAATCAAATTGCAAATCTTTTGTGTAGTTGTACCATCTTCCATGTAACATGCATGGAAGAGCCAATCTGAATCTGCCTCCCCTTTCATTTTAAACTCCTCACCTATAAAGTCCCCACCCCATAGGCAAACCGAGGGGTGGGGGGTTTCCTAGTGTATAATTGAGGTGGCTGGACCCTGCCCCCGCTGCACATGGCTCTGCTTGAAAAGGGAGAGCTGCGTGCACCTAACAGTAGTGCACACAGCATTGCCCATGTTTATTATGGGGGTAGAAAGAGTTGGAGAGCAGCCAAGCACTGTCTAATATTATAGAAACGCCCCCATGCATGCTGGTAACGCCCACTGGTGGCGTGGTGTGGAACCTCCCCTCTACAAATCCTGCGTTTGCCTCTGCACCCAATACTCTCCCCCCCAACATCTCCAAATTCATCTCTCTCTCGCCTTGTCTTCTGGTCTCACTCCCGCCTTCAAGGCTTCTCGAGTGCTGCTCCCCACCTATGGAACTCTCTCCCTTACCCAATCAATCAGACTCTCCCCTTCACTCTAAGGGGTATATTTACTAAGCTGCGGGTTTGAAAAAGTGGAGATGTTGCCTGTGGCAACCAATCAGATTCTAGCTATCATTTAGTAGAATGTACTAAATAAATGACAACTAGAATCTGATTGGTTGCTATAGGCAACATCTCCACTTTTTCAAACCCGCAGTTTAGTAAATCTAGTCCTAAGACTTCAAACAAGCTCTCAGAACTCATTTTTTTTCATTAATGCCTACCACCCCTCTAGCTTGTATCTCTCACAAGCAGGGCCCTCTTCCTTTTCTCAATCAGTACCTCTATTCTTGGGTAGAGCTGGTGCTGATTTGCTCTCTATTCTGTCTCCCAGTGGTACATTATTAATACAAGATAATAATGATGATATAGAACAAAGGCAACAGGAGTTGTAAAAGAACTGAACAGCTGGGGGGGGGGTATTATCTTATACAAGTAGTACATAGCTAATCTGTGTGGTGAAACTCTTAAAAGTCGTAACTGTACTGACTTATTTCCTTATTTTCTAAAACCACAACCGCTTCAACTTCCCCGTTTTGTTTTCTAAAAAAAAAAGTGGAGATGTTGCCTTTAGCAACCAATCACTTTCTAGCTGTCATTCTGTAGAATGTACTAAAAAAAACGATATCTAGAATCTGATTGGTTGCCAAACGCAGCTTGATAAATTTACCCCCTGGAACTAAATCAAGCAATGTCTCATTGTACTTAGAAGTGCTAAGCAGCCTAGTACAAGCCATTGTTCTTTATTAACAGACATTGTAGGCTCTCAATAGCTCCCAGCAGGATCATCAAAGCCTTAGATAGGAAGCCTGATGCCCATATATCATCTGCACTTCTGGTGAGAACAGGTTTTGGAAACATCTGCGTATACTATTATATGAAGGTTATAATCTAGGTTTAGTCGTTAAGGAAGATTCAATGGAGGAGGCTTTGTTGTGTAGTTTATTTTACTAAGTGGGTTAGTGGGTTAGCCAAAACGATTATCAGACACTGCTCATTCTCTAGTTCTTTGGCAGCAACTCAAATACATTTCCTGAATAAATCACAGCCAAGCCTTAAAGGGGATGTCTACTCTCATTAACGGTTATTTTAAAAAAAATTAAGAATAAAAACAAATATAATACAGGTTTAAAGACTCTTGTGACTATGCTCTTCAGATCCTTCCTGTAATGTGGTTCCTTGCAAACAATTTCCTTAGTAAAGTTGACAGCCTACACTCTTGTATTGCCATTAGCAATCGCTGCTGCTACAGGAATTCAGGTCAGCCAATCGCAATACAGCAAAGGAGGAATATTTTAACTGTATTATGGACAGTCCATATTAGCACAGCTGGTATGCCCCTCATTTACTGTAGTACATCAGCCATATTATCAGGTATAAAGGGCCAGTTTGAGGAAAAACAGAATTAGCTGTAGTACTGGCAAAGTTGTTGTTTTCTATTTTTAAAAACCGTTGTATTTGAATAGTGTTTGGGCTGGGATGGTAGGGTAATACAGTATATATGTATTAGCGATAAATGAGGGTAAGTTTCCACTTTAATTCCATCCCTGCTAGTATGTCTTTGGTATCACATAAAGTCACTGTAGGGAGAACCTTGTCACTATTGATTATCAATATAGCGATAATATAGCGCCAATCATATTATGCATCTCGCTATAGAAACATGTAATCATTCACACCAGTCCCTGCCCCATTGAGGCTTACAGTCTCACATAGGCCATTGTCTTCTTAACCTGGTGATAAAGATCAAGCATGGACATAGACGATGGGAAATATCAAACATTCCCTGATAAAAGCACAAATAAAAAAAATAAAAACCTAATGACATTTTCAAAGTAGCCCATAGTAGGATTGGAAGATAAATACTTTATTGAATCTGTTTAGACAAAATCTCGATTAAGGTATAAGGAAGATACGTAATATCCCCACCTACCACAAAACTGATCCTGTCCTGAATATATCTGAACTGAATTAAATGAATTTAAAATTATCCAATTGTATCTGGCTTATACATTATTTAACAGCAACATTATTCACGCCGAAATTATCCGCATCTTACCAAGATGTATATATTAAAGTGTTTAGATGGTAAATTTTTGCCTCTTTAAAAAGAAAGATACTAGACACAGTTGATTCACATCCAAGACCATAAGGAATGGGACTGTCCTCATTCTCTATACCTAGTGTCTGGCAAAGATAATTGCTCAGAGAAACAGAAGCTTCTATCAGATAGCGTGGAAAAGGGTTGCACGTGTCTGAACCTCTTTCTGGCTTTATAAACCACAAGTCGTCTTAGAGCCTCGCCATTAAAGTGCAACAAAGAAAAACCACAATCCCATCAGCACCCAAGTGATCCACGTGAAGGCCGGTAGAATGAGACCGTGGTAACGTGCCTACAGACTTCTAGTTGTTGGAGATGGATCTGATGCAGGAAATGCCAGACTACCGACCCTGTACATTTTCTATAAAGTAGATGCACAATGTGAGGTCCAGGGAGTTCAAAGGTCAGCAATAACCTGGCCCAACCCCCTGGCGGTAGCTCCGCAGTGGAAAGACCTTATAACCAGAGTCTGCAGCTCAGAGCAGAAAGCAAGAGGCGGTGCCAAGGTCTTGGATCTTGTATTTGCTCTCAACATAGACCTTCTGCTATAGGATCACCATGTCATAAGGCACCACAAAAGATGTACACACACATTAGATAGAAGAGCACATTCTCAGCTCTGTAGAACGTCTGAAGAAAGCCTGAGAGGTCACCGTGGTATTGTGCAGGAATGATCTGGGAGGCGGCCATTGTACTGGAGTCTTGGAATGTAACGTAGACCTCCCAGGTACAGAAGTTACAGTGTGATGCTTAGTGTCTTCTTATCCAGGTTTCCAAATACGTCTTCATACTTCATTCCAGGGACCTAGGTCAACGCTGCAGTGACCACACCGCTGCCTGCTCCAGACTCCCAGCGAGTCACGTCTGTGTCCTTACCCGGTGCGTGGACACTTCCCTTCCCCCTTACTGCTACGACTCTTGTCCAGGCTCCTGTCCTTGTTTTCGGAGGTTCATCCTCATGCAGCGGGGGCAGCTGGTTGAGTTATCATAATAGCAGTCCCTGGTATAAATAAAAAAAAAAAAAAAGTTTTTTCAAATTTTTTTTTAAAACCCAAGAGGATTACCCCATATCTGCAAAGATATGGGGCAACCCCCATAATAGTTAATAATACTAACAAGCATTTTGCAAATATGGGCATTTGTTATTCAGCAACTTGTATCTATAGAAGTCATGTTTTAGTATAATGTCACTTAGAAAGCTGAACCAAAAGATGTAACGCATATGATATAAAGTAAAGAGTAATTCGGTACTTCTCCCTCTCCGCAGAAAACAATAAAGCCGCAACACACAACTCTGGGCAGTGGCAGATCCAGGGGGGGCGATCGCCCCCCCTAGCAGGGGCTTGCTGCCGGCGGCTGCACACTGTGCAGGTCCGTTCAGCAGTGACAGTGTGCTGCCCGGCTGCTCTGTTTGTGTTTTAAACACAATCAGAGCAGCCGGGCAGCACACTGTCACTGCTGAACGGACCTGCACATACTGTGCAGCCGCCGGCAGCCTTAGAAATCAGAAAGGGGGCGGGGCCTGAATCCCCCCCCCCCCTAAAATCGCCCGGGGTAGAATAAATGTCTAGATCCACTCCTGACTCTGGGGGGTATATTTAGCAAGCTGAGAGTTTCCGGTGGGTTTGAATATTGGAGATGTTGCCTATAGCAACCAGACTCTAGCTGTCATTTTGTAGAATGTACCAAATAAATGATAACTAGAATCTGATTGGTTGCTATAAGCAACATCTCCACTTTTTCAAGCCTGCAGCTTAGTAAATATACCCCTTAGTATCTAAGGTGATGTCAAAATAGGACAAAAATCTGCATTTATGGTTGCTTTGACATCACAGACCCTGCCCCTATATGGGAAATCACCATCTGCATGTGGGTCTGGATGTGGCAAATGCTGAACAAACTAGGATAATGGATGTACCCTCTATTGTAAAAGTGAAGGACACTGCAGGCCAAGTGCTTTATAGAGAGCTTGGAAATCTAAGTCGACTTTGCACCACTACTTCCAATATCCTTATATTTTAAAGACGTTGGAATAATTCTTATAATACATGAGCGGTAGTGTTTTGAAAAAAATTTGTCCTTTTTATTGAATTTGGCTTTGTACGCTTACATTTCTTGTTTAATAATTTTTCCTAATGAGGACCAGGTCTGTACATGGGGGAGTGTACGAACAATTGCCGTATAGTATCAGTCATTGACATCACTAGTCAATGACCACTTTCTCATCAGAGAGGGACAAAGGATATCTTACAGCTGTTCATAAAAGTATCTGCACCACTCCTGTACTGTATTATATTAGTATAAACATTTCACTTAGGGTATATGATTTGGCTCAGTAAACCACATGCTTTTGTTATCACCACTAGTGGGTTCAATTGCTGACACTCTGCTTTTCTATAAAGGATTTGAGAGGACAGGTCCTAATAAAGAAGTTATGCCAGTAGTGTATGACTGCTCCTAGCTCACCTGTGGAACACGGCCGCACAGTCCTGGCACACGGATGTGTGACTATCGAACGGGAACAGAATGTCTCCCTCTTTGCACAGCTCACACACAAAGCCCTTAGCTTGACAGCGCTGGGAAAACAAAGATTAGACAATAAACAGATCAGCAGTTTCCCCAAGTCGCGTCAACCAGAGTCAATCCTTCTACCGGACAGAACATTTCCAGGATTGGAAGAGATGGGGTACGACTGCAATTGAAAGTCCACAGGGATACGTAGACTTTGCTGCAGTTTGTGAGAGGAACGTGATGACGGACAGCAAGAGTAAAGGAAGTACAGGGGGTGGGAGGAAGGATACTTCCTCTCCGATAACAGTCACCACACTCCTCATATGCAAGTGGATATGTATCATTGTGCATTTCCATCTGCAGTCACTTCTTGTGGAACCAATAACCGCCAGCTGCAGGGGCATAGGGAGGAGACAGTGCCACAGGAGGCTGGTACTCCCCTATAGAGTAGTTGCACCTTGCTCCAAGACCCCACCGTGCCACATAATTGTTCTTATTTGCCCACCTCACAGTCCAGCTTGATGTGCTTGGCAAACATGGTGTGTATGTCTGTGAGGGAGCAGCCCAAGCGCCCGCTGCCAACATCCAGGAGGTCCTGAAGGGAGTACATGTCATCATTCTCCACGAAATGCTGACGTTCCTGGAGCTGTGGGCAGAACACAGTTTGAACAACACAGGACACAGCCAGTTTCACGCGGTTTAACAACCCAAACCTTCCGCTGACCTGTAGAAGCAGTCGGGCCTCCATAGCTTCTTTGCAGGTGATGAAGTACGGTTTCATGAGCAGGATGTCCTGACGTAATTTCTAGCATGGGAATGAGACAATGAAAATGAATCACCAAAGACACCAGTATAGAATTACAAACAAAAGGCAGTCTGTAAATACATTTCTCAGAGGAGGTGGCTTCCCCATCCTGCTCCCCATACAGACGTTTCTTGTCCCCAATGGCAAGAGCTTCAAAAAACGAACGCGGTACCCAGGGTGGTGTATGTGACCTGGTCTTACCCGGATCTCCACCAGCTCTTCCACATAGTTAAAAAGCAAAGGGTTAATCTCTCGCAGCTTCAGCACCGGACGGCCCAGCATCAGGGTGAGGTACCGCATACTGCACCGGGAAACCTGGAGGTGAAGACCACACTTTGTGTTGGTGGCAGAGATGGGTAAACTTAAACCTAAAGGGAAAATATGTCCTATTTATAAGTAAGGGACTTTGGACCCATTGTTTAGCTTTAAATATCCGTTCAGCCATTATGCATTTAGCTATAGACCAGTGTTGGCTAACCCGTGACACTCCAGGTGTTGTGAAACTACAAGTCCCAGCATACCCTTCCAGCAATAATCTGCTATATATTGGCAAAGCATGCTGGGACTTGTAGTTTCACAGGTTAGCCAACACTGGCCTAGTACAAGGGAATGTATATGACAGACAAAGTTTTATGTTGTACAGGCTGTGAACAATCTTGGGGGCTTGTGTCTACCGCCCCTCTAACTTCTGTCACATTTTCAGACCTTTCCATGCCCACAATTATGCCACCCACACCCCTTGCCATTCAGCCACGCCCAAATCTATTGTATTCTCAAACATCAATAAGACTGACAACAGAGTTCTAGGCGGAGTTAAAGGAACAAGAGTGAAGAGAAGGCAAATGATGGAACTGTACTAAATGGTGAGCTCTGCAAGGACAAATAAAAGCACCATCAGAGATGCCAAGTAAGGTCATATGATGATATTTTAATAAAAGTTAGGTAGCTATAGAAAGAAAAGAATACTGTTAGAGTCCTTTAAGCAGCTATTAGTTTGCTTTATTACAAATACATGAGGGCAGTGAAGAATAGGTTTCAATTTTCTCTTTTATTATAAAGCATATTATCAACCTTCACCCATGCAATAGCGTCTTAACTGTAATACCCATGCCTACCTTGCGTGGTTCAAAATCCCAATTGTGGATGGCGCGGGCCGGAATAACAGCGAGGTCGTTCCAATGGCAACTGCTGCAGTAGTACTGACCTGTGTAATCGCACTGACGGGCCTCACTGGGAACAGCCCCTGTACATAGGTCATTATTAGTCACAAATACATGGAAAAAAGTACTAGTACTTAATATGCCCTTATCTGATAAACCAATATGTGTGCAAATATCTATAATAGTAGATGACTCAGACTTATTCTTGGTCTCATGCTACACTAAGTACGCCAATATACCTTGACATTATCCCCACCACTCCTCCTCGTAACCTTAGGCCACCCTCAATTCCCTGAATTACAATGTTGGTCAACCATACAGGTCAGCATGAAGAGAACAGAGCTGTCAGTTCGGTCGTATAGAGCAGGCTAGGGTGGAGGTGTGTGCAGTGCAGACAGCCCCCAATTGGTTGCAGCTCCTGTCCAATCAGGTATGGCGCTCACTCGCTGATAACTCTCTCCTCTTTATACGGCCAGACAAGCTTTTCAATATAGATTGCGAGTATGCAATTGGGAAACCTCATTCAAGTGATGTCGCACACACTCAAGGAATATATTAGAGGAATGTTTAGTGAAAAGCAGGTGGGGGTTTCTATCCAAAAGAAAACAAAAAAAAATAATGTAAAAAACAAACAAGTTTATAGTTAGTGACTTCTCCAGCACAATACCCTCTATACCCCATGGTTAGCAGTGTCCCCCCAAATAGAATGAGAAATTAAAATTAAATCTTTCAATAATTTTGTTCACTTACCAATTAAAATTAAATAAAGCATATTAGGAAAAAAAGGAATGTAGCACAAATACATTAAATATTAAAACTAAATGTATTAACAATAAATATTAATTATACTTTTTTTTATATTTTTATTAAATGTCTTAACAGAAAACCTAAAATATGTTACTCGGTATGCCATATATTTTTCCCCAAATCACTCTTCTTTTATTATGCTTCAGGTATGGTAGCGAATCATCTTTCTGTACTTACGCAATGAGATGGGTGCACGGCACTCAGCACAGCGGTAGTCCTGGGTATCCAGCCCAGATTCGGGACAAATGGTTAGTTCATACTCTGATTGGTGACTGACCTTTGACCTCACACAGGATTTGGTAATGAGGTTCAGACATTTACTATGACAACGATAGTAACACCCTAAGAAACAGAACAGAGGTCAGGATATGTGTATTAGAGAAAGACAAACGCTTAAAGCAATTTTGGGCAAAAAAAAACTTTCACCTTTGATATGGGTCTTTGTTTGGATAAAATGTATTGTTTTAAGTTATTTCAGAGATTAACGGTACTGTGCGGCCCTTTTGAAGATTAGAAGGTTGTCCGTACAGCCCCTGAATTGTATAAGGTTGCTGATCACAGCCTTAAAGTGAATTCACTGCCTTTACTGAGTGCAAGGCAACATGCCTTCGTAACGTCACCGATTCTTGTTAAGGCATTTGGCTACATTCTCATATAATTTTTAAAATTGCTTCAGGTCACAATATGGCCGCCATACCTCGTGCCTCAGTGAGGTTACTTGTTCCTAATGAACTGATAAATTGCATTCCCATAAATATTGCTTCCGTCTCCACGGAATGTGCTTGAATAAACAGCAAGACCTGATCTACACATACTGAACACATGGGGGTAAATTTATCAAGTTGCAAGTTTCCGGTGGGTTTGAAAAAGTGGAGCTGATACCTATAGCAACCAATCAGATTCTAGCTATTATTTTGTAGAATGTACTAAATAAATGATAGCTAGAATCTGATTGGATGCTATAGGCAACATCTACAATTTTTCAAACCAGCTGAAAAATCGCAGCTTGATAAATTTACCCCATTAAGTTTTTCGGTTTTAATGAAACTTTGAAAGGCGTGACTATTACCTGTGCATGTGTACCAGGTCTGAATCAGGCCCCAAATAAATGTACTGCACTTATCGCACACTTGTTTCACGCTTTTACTCTTCTCCTTGTAGAATCGATGTTCTAACATAATTCTCATATTAGGCTCGTCCTCGTGTGGGTCCTGGGTGAGGGAAGAAAGAGGATGATCAGAACTGGGAAATTGATAGAGAAGGGCAAACACAGAAGAGCAAGTTTCATATATATTACAAGCAGGAACAGAGTCAGCGAGGACGGGGACAGGTCCACACTCACTTTCAGCTCCTGCAGCTTGAGTCGGAGATGGATGAGTCGGACCACTGCGTCCTTCTGCTTGTCCGATTGTTCGGGCAACTCAAGGATCACCTGTTTACACTCCTCGATCGCCTGCCTCAATTGCTGGATGTCAGATGCTAGGAAGAGACCCTGGGATCCGGACATGGAAAGATGATGTACACTTATCAGGGCAAATATTAAAGTTTATGCGGTAGCGGAAATCGGGTTATTGGTCTGATATTGCAGTGCATAGCCCCAAATAATAATAATCCAAAGGAAATCAACTGGATCATTACTGGATATGTTGGTAACTGCAGTAGGAAACTGAGGGGGGTGGGGGGCAAATGCCAATTTTATAGCAGAATGTGAAACACCATCAGTGATGGATAACCTGTGACACTCCAGGTGTTGTGAAACTACAAGTCCCAGCATGCTTTTCCAGTAGATAACTAGCTGATAGTTGGCAAAGCATGATGGGGCTTGTAGTTTCACAACACCTGGAGTGTCACAGGTTAGCCATCACTGTGATAGGTGCCATTACACTTTTTTTTAGCCTCCAACACTGCTTTCTCCATTGTTGGATGGCAGAAGATACACTTTCATTTTGTGCTATTGCAAAGTCTGAGTATCAGGGTCACGCATTCACAATAATTGCTGTAGAAAGTTTTTATGAGAAGACTGGAATCTGCTCACCACTGGCCGAGAGAAGTGGTCCTCCGACACCCCCAGATCCATCATTCGATCAGGGCAGCGGAATTCTGGTTCACGCGGAGGAGATCCTGGTGGAGATTCTGACAGAGAAGAGAAAAAAAATTCCATAAACCTACTGTAGATTTTTACAGAGCTTTAAGGAGGGACAATTAAGAAAATTGGTGCAGAAGAAAAAGGTGGCGAAGCCTGTAGCAACCAATCACATTCTAACTAGTTTTTCTAGTGCAGTTTAGAAAATGACAAATTGATTCAGAAACAGGGCACACCCAAACGGAACTCCATATACACCTGGTGCCAGGAGCAGACTCTTCCCCAAAGCCTCCAAAAACGTGCACAACATTTGTCGATTGTCCCAAAAATATTTTGTGTTCCTTTCTGTGCTTTCCCCCTTTTGGGGATGAATTATTAACTAAATCCTGTGTGCAACAATGTTGATGTTTAGCAAATGAAAGTCAATATTCGATTGGTTACTACAGGCAACATCACCTGTCATCAGATTTCATGAATGTCCCAATTTCTTTCTTTAAGTCTATGCTACTTGGCATAGCTAGATTGCAATTCTACCGTATATAGTCTCTAAATTCAGTTATACCTTCCCATTCTTGAAATACGAACCCTTGGAGGGCACCTGCTCTCCGTCCTCATGGGGGGTCTCCTCCTCCCTTGGTTTATTGAAAGGGTTGAGATGACCCTGACGGAACCTAGCCAGCTTGTCATTGTATTCCATAGCCAGTCACACTGCAAGAAAGAGAGAAATCAGCAGCAACATTTCACACAGACACAAATTAAGCTTATTTAAGTGGCTACTGCAACTCAATATCTGACTGGCTACTAACTGTCTAATGTGTTGCAATGCAAAAAAAAACAAAACCTTACCTGTAGCACTATATATAGCAGTGTTGGCTAACCTGTGACACTCCAGGTGTTGTGAAACTACAAGTCCCAGCATACCCTTCCAGCAATAAGCTGCTATATATTGGCAAAGCATGCTGGGACTTGTAGTTTCACAGGTTAGCCAACACTGATATATAGTATAGTTGCCAACATTTTAAAATGCTTTCCAGGCATACTTTGCTGCAGCTTAGCATGTCATGTGCAGGTATTGTCTAGGTGAGACCTCATGCACTACAATACCCATCATTATATTACATGGGATAGATTGTGACAGTACAATAAATATGAACTTATAAAGCCTGGAGAATAAACACAGGTAGTGAGGATTGCATTCAATAACTAGAATACAGGGACTGTACTGCATAGTTAGTGAATAAAAAAATAGGGACATTTCTGTGTCAGATGGTTAACATGTAGAATCATCCCTAGTAAAACACACACACACATATTTTATATATATATATATATATATATATATATATATATATATATATATATATATATATATATATACACATACATACTATGCTATATATACACACACACACACATTATATATATATAATTACACACACACAATTCTGCATATGATTAATACAAGACATGTTAAATATGCCATAGGTCAAGTTCACGGGTATGCTGTAGTGTGATCTGCATTATTTACCTAGGTTTGCAGGCTAGACACTGCACCTTGTATAATGTATGATGACAGTGTCTACATTCTGCATTATCCTTAGCACAGAAAGTGAATTGCACAAATGACAGATTGGTCACTAGATAATGGACAGATAATTCCCCACGCACAGCAGATATTATGACAGCCATGCAATAACCTGTATATTACATGGTGGTCAGCAGACTCTCAGGGAGCTCACCTCGGCATGTCCGGCCTGTGCCTCCGGGGAGAGGCCTCACTCCGGTACCGGGCCGGCCAGGTCCCCGCTGGTAGCTCCGGTAGTCAGACGGGGAGGGCCCGCTGCTAAGCTCTGATAATCACACGATTAGGGCTCCTCCTCTCCGACCTCCATTACCCCCTCTCCCGCCTGCTGGTGTGTACTGCAGACCGCTCCCTGTCTGCCTATGGTGCAGTGGTATTCAGTGACTTCTTATATTAATGTATTTTATTTTGGAATTGAGATGTGCTCAGCGGCATCTGCCCTGGAACCCTTCCCTCCTTGTTCTACAAACTCCATGAACAATGTAGATATGATCAGTGTAATTTTAAAGACACATTTGCATTATACCCACTGGTGTATAGATCTGTGTCTAGAGACGCATGTTCAAACCCCAGTAAAACTACCTGTTAAAACGCAATCATGTTTTTGACATAGGGTGGTTGAGTTGATTTTTTGCAAGCTTTCAGAAATTGAAATGCTTCCAAATATGAGCAGCATTGTCAGTGTGAGGTTATTGTAAGCAGTGGTTTCCATTTCAATCCTTTTTTTTGTGAATTGTACTAGTGTTAAAAATGCTAACACACAGTGCATGAAATTGATGCTAGTGGGTATGGGGCCTTTATTTTTTTGTTTCACTTCTTCACATACCTCTAAACTCCCGATTTAATGGCTTTGGTCTGCCAGCCCGATCGGGACAGCTTTGCCTCGCGGGTGGAATATTTTTAAAGTATGTCTCATTCATTGCAGCAGTGAACAGGTTTTTGATTGAAAAGTATCTTTATTTGTATAAAGGTACAAAAAACACACAATACATTGCATTCAAGTGTACGCAGTACTCCGTGAAACATAATCATTCGTACTTCTTAGTACAATACAAGACATAAGGTACAAGATATAACACCCTACACTATACATCAAATACTGCACTAACCATGCAAACTTAAACAACATAACAGATTCAAATAAGCAACGGATGTGAGGGGACGGTAGGTGAGAGGGGTAGGGGGAGAGATCACAAACCCAAAGCTTTATTGCGAAACAAATATAGGGAATGGTGCATAAATTAAGGCATTTCAACAAAACTTCTAACAGTGATGGGGGAATGGGTTGGATGGAGTAAGGGAGGGAGAGACACAAACCCAAGGCTTTATTGAATAAACAGACACATGGGAGAAGAAGGAGCCAACAATCAATCATCTTCCTCTTCCTTAGGACTGTCAATGGTGTTATAGTCTCTTAGCAGGCTGTGGATCAGCCTGCGACAGTCCTGGATGGACATCTTCTCCCTTTTTACAATGAGGCGATTCCTGACAAGCCATATAGCGCCTTTAAAGCAGTTCATATGGTGCCAGGCTTCCTGGAATGCTCCAATTGTGTGGGTCACAGGAAATAATTCATAAAATACTGAATGGAATGAAAGGCAAGTCCTGGGCACACTGTCCTTAAGTTTGTGTTCCAAGGCATCAAACAGTGCCTGTGCAGTGGGACAGTCCCAAAAATATACCCTGTGCTGTTTCCCTCCTGGTGATATAGAAGGGGCAGTCGACATATCTGCAGCAGTGAACAGGTGACGCACAAACTGGTTCACGCGACCGTGAATGGTGGTTGGAAGGAAGCACCGGACAGACTAGCACTTCAAAAGCGCTAGGAACATCCCTGTGGGTGTGGTCACACCCACTGCGATCTGGCCACACCTGTAAAAATTATATGGCCACGCCCCCTTTCCCCATGGAGATTCCCAAATGTTGGGAGGTATGCCTTCAATACAAGACCCCACTATTAGTTCTCTATTGTGTCCAGATACCTAAAATGTCCTGATGTGATGAGTGCGCAACACATATATACAGTTACGCATATCTCAAATCATGGAAACAATAATAAATGATTTTGGCAGCACACCACTCTCTCTCCTCTGGTTTATCAATACCAGAATTATGTCTACAAATTTATCATCACATCACATTTTTGTCAACTGAATATGAGGAAGGGTAGAATAGTTATAAGCAAATCATTTAATTCCAAGAGACGGCTTAATTACTTTGCTCAGAACATTGACAGTTCTCAGAATGTAGAGCAGAACATTGGTTGGCATTGCAGTACGCAGAAGAGGCATATGAGCACAACAAGGCTGCGGGCACAAGTCCGGCACACCCAGATTTTCTCCTGCTTCCAACCATAAACAGTAACTCTTCATTGTGAAAACCCATTCCAGCAACAGTCTTTTTTTATAGAACAGTCCTGGCTTTCTGTGGCAAAATACAGTCTGACCTAGTGATTTGTGGTTGTAGCTGGGAGGATCCAACACGAGCTTTATAAAGCGTCCTGAATTTCATTTGGGGAATGTTGAGAGACACACAAACCTATTCTTGCTTGGGTTGTGTGAGCCTATTGCTTCTTACCTCTTGTGGTTAATAACTTGAGTATAATCTGACCTGTTAGCTCTGTGACTATAATGCAGAACCAATATAATATAACCTAAACTATAAGTGAAACAAAATAGAGGAACAGAGGACAAACATTTGCAAAGAGGGACCACCTTCAGCCCAGATCTTGCCTTTGGAACGGCTCCTTGTAGAATTACCGCATCTGTACAGGGGTGCAGTGAAGTGGGTAGAATTTGGAATCTGTTTTTGTTGCTAAAAATGATTGTGACACCTTTCCCATCCAGAGAAACCATGGACTCCACAGTTATGATGTAAGTAATCTTAGATATACTGGACAACTCACCTTGGATTGATTGAAATCAAAATCTGAGAAGTAGCCTATAGCGGCACGGTGGCTCAGTGGTTAGCACTTCTGCCTTACAGCACTGTGGTCATGAGTTAAATTCCCGACCATGGCCTTATCTGTGAGGCGTTTGTATGTTCTCCCTGTGTTTGCGTGGGTGTGCTCCGGTTTCCACCCACACTCCAAAAACATACTAGTAGGTTAATTGGCTGCTATTAAATTAATTAGTCTCCCTCGGTGTGTATGTTAGAGAATTTAGACTGTGAGCTCCAATGGGGCAGGGACTGATGTGAGTGAGTTCTCTGTACAGCGCTGCGGAATTAGTGGTGCTATATAAATAAATGGTGATGATGATATTTACTTTGTTTCTGTTAAATTTATGGAGGGGTTTTGTCTTGCACATGTGAAACCATGCATGACATGCTATTCCTGTTTTATTGCATTTCTTTCAGCTAGGGACTTTTCAGTAGTTCTAAATATACACTTGGCAAACACTTCCCTGATACTGTAATATGTTTACACCACGCAATATTTAAACATGGAAAATAAGGTCAGTACCAAAAAAAAAATGAAAACTTGTTCATAGATAATAACTTTCTCTAGCATTTAAAAAATAAGTGCAGAAGCCAATTTTAATCAGTTCCAATACTGTCTCTACATATTGTTCATCATTTTCTTCACAAATAATACTCACAAATAAAGGTAAAGTAATTCTGCTCGGAATCTTCAAAAACCTCATGCAGCTGCAGGCAGGGTATATTCAGTGATAACCCTACTGAAGGGAAACAGATTGTTCCCAAATTGGTTTTCTTTTACTGAATGTCTTGTACCGAGCAAGATATAGAGAGAGGAGGATTATGGGTAAGCATAATTGGAAACTGGCTTAGACACAAGCAGACATGGGAGAGTCAGTTCAGCATTAAACACTACTGAGGGTGGGGGAGTTCTGCTCCTTCTGTACCTTGCCATAGTACAGAATAATAAAGCAAGGGGAGTTCCCCACTGTTATATAACACCTTTGCATGATCATATCATTGAGACAGTTTAGTAGCTTTCCTTTAATGCAACTTAACTTTGTGCTTAACCTAAAAATGCTTTTAAGTTCTGGAAGCTGCTGATGTCTATAACAGTAGGTAATAAGAACATACTTTCTTACCCTCCTGGAATGTCCGTAAGACTCCCAAATTTTGGGTCCCACCCACTTCTTAGTGAAGTGGGACGGTGGGCTCAAGGATGCAATTCACGGTGAATTGGTTCATTTTGGCCCCACCTCCGTGGGAAAATGTCACGTTGTGGGAGACGGGACCAAAATGACACAATATGGTGCGCCACGCATCCCCCTGGCGTTTTTGACACTTGACCTTTTGAGAATACAAAAGTTCATCATCATCATTTATTTATATAGCGCCACTAATTCCGCAGCGCTGTACAGAGAACTCACTCACATCAGTCTCTCCCCCATTGGAGCTTATAGTCTAAATTCCCTAATACACAGACAGACAGAGAAGAGTCAATTTGATAGCAGCCGATTAACCTACCAGTATGTTTTTGGAGTGTGGGAGAAAACCCACGCAAACACGAGGATAACATAGAAACTCCTCACAGATAAGGCCATGGTCGGGAATTGAACTCATGACCTCAGTGTTGTGAGGCAGAAGTGCTAACCACTGAGCCACCGTGCTGCACCTCATGCTGCCAAGTCCGTAACTGAACACCAGGAGTGCGTTAGACTCCGCGCCCCCCTGTTTAGTTGCGCTAATACCAGTCAGTGATAATTCCAGTGTTAACTACATGACACCTCCCAAGCACTGCACTAGCTGTTCCCTTAATTAGACCCAGGTGCTCCGTGTGTGTGTATGTGTGTGTGTGTTTGCGCGTGCGCGTGCGTGCGTGTATAGACTTACCCTGTCTGTATCCTCAGCCTGCAGATTCTCAGGGAGACTACTAGTCTTTCCTTTACTAGAATGTGGCAAACTACCCCAATTGCCACAGTATATGGATATATTATACCCCTGTCCTACCATTTAAATCCCACACAATCGTAAAATGTCATTTGCGTCCGGACACGAATTACATGCAATTTCGTTCATTAGCGTAAGTTCAGTTTCGGCACATGCGCAGAGCAAATTCATGCAAGATAGGGCACAGAAATGGACTTATGTCTGAAAATGAATCAGGCCCAATATGTGAAGAATTTAGTATTTAATGATGGAGGAGTGAGTAAAATGTGAAAGAAGGAATGATTGGTGGTGATGGCTTCACTTGATTAAAATGTGATTTTAGGTTCCACCTTCATAACTGCCATATCCACGCAAAACAGTTTTTCAGATGGATCATTAACTTAATCAACTGTCCATGTTCGTACCTGGCAAGGCCAGCTCACTAGCCCATGTATAAATGCGTTATAAAATGTAAGTTTTTCTCTACGTAAATGACTCATCAGATATGTTTTAGTCAACAAAATAGCCAAATAGAGGATATATTATATTGAACATAATTTAATCTTTTAGTATAATATCTATTCAGAATACACTTAGAAAATATGCTGTTTGTTGTTGGATTTGTCACGTAGAGCTTGCGTTAGTGGTTTAGAAATTATTTCAAAGTGCGTAATATACTTATAGCTGGTGTCTAAGACGTATGATCCAAGATACCACAAATAGGATCATGTCATTTAGCAATTACTGAACCTCAAATAGATTTTAAAGGAGGATCGTCACATTATCTTCATTGGAAAAAATAAATGCCTTTAAGGAAAATAGTTTTTGGTACTAATTTCTGCTCAATCTCTCTCAACTGTTTTGTGAAATAAATTAACAAGAACAGTGCCAGCCAGAGTATAGGCTAAAACCAAGTTATAATTAGTGAATAGGATTATATGAAGTTTAGAAGACATGGGTGGCCAACAATAACACAGCAGAAGTAGGTATGTAGGAACATTTTGGGAATTACTTGCAAATATTGTAGGGGAAAAAAAACAAAGACCCTTGCCAGACACTTAATTTAAAAGCATAGTAGACACTCCAATGGCCTGGGATAAATGCTGACGCTAAATAACTATTTAACTCTCTCATCGATTCATCGATTCTCAGTTTACCTAAACTGATCCCAAACTTGCACAAAGTGTGGTCCATCCAGGTGAAACGCGTTGGGTATCCAATAAGTATTATACCATCTTCTTGACGGGATCAAGGACAGAAGAGTGACCTCACTGTATACTATCTGCAGAGGGTGAAAACACCCTGGGCTAGATTTACTAAGCTGCGGGTTTGAAAAAGTGGGGATGTTGCCTATAGCAACCAATCAGATTCTAGCTATCATTTTGTAGAAGGTACTAAATAAATGAAAGCTAGAATCTGATTGGTTGCTATAGGCAACATCCCCACTTTTTCAAACCCGCAGTTTAGTAAATCTAGCCCCCTGTGTCTGTTAGCAGAGGGACGGCTCTGATAGGGAAGACCAAGGCTTGTAAGGAACAAATTCCTGAAGAGGAGCATCAAAAACAAAGAGTCCAAAGTTTACAGAATGGACACTTTGGGGTATATTTACTAAACTGCGGGTTTGAAAAAGTGGAGGTGTTGCCTATAGCAACCAATCAGATTCTAGCTGTCATTTTGTAGAATGTACTAAATAAATGGCAACTAGAATCTGATTGGTTGCTATAGGCAATATCTCCACTTTTTCAACCCAGCAATTTAGTAAATATACCCCTTTGTCTAGACCAGGCTTGTCCAACCTGCGGCCCTCCAGGTGTTGTCCCAGCATGTCCTTCCAGCTATCAACTGGTTGTCTACTGGCAAAGCATGCTGGGGCTTGTAGTTTCCCAACACCTGGAGGGCCGCAGGTTGGACAGGCCTGGTCTAGACTATCACTAAAAACATTGTATTAAGAGTTAAACGACTGAACCGGAAATAGAGGACAATCTGTCATAACACAAAGTGCAACAGAATGGAAAGACAACATCTTCTGATATAAACTAGTGCTAAATTTTGTTTTAGAATCAACGTTTGGAAATACCATAATTCATTTGTTAATTGTGCTACATGTTGGACTCTTTATACCAATGATGGGCTTTAATGAAATGTACAACTATTAGGTTCACAGCACTCAGCATGTCATGTGATGTCAGAGGGGGAGAAGGATGATTTTGTCACAGTGCAGACAGAGCTCAAAGGGGTGTTCCAAAGCCTCTCTGATCACTACATCATGTGTCCTGCGACTGTGGTTGCCATTATAATTAGCAGCAGCCTGAAGAAAAAAAAACAAGGGAATGGTAAATACCAACATTCTTCTTATGGCCATCCACAGCTGATTTATGTTAAAAACACAACTGATTTTGCTCATGGGACTGCTGCTTTCAACTATTGACTTGCATAACACTCGGCTGAAAAACAGTCATTATGTAATTACAATGCTTAATAAATGCATGCTTACATCAAGCTTCCTTGCAATCTGCACATAGTACCAATTAAAGTACTAAATCTGTGTCCAACATTACTTATGTAAGCCAATGCTTGCCCGTTTTCAATAACTTGTCTGTTTTTCAGAAAATTAGAAGGCTATGCCTATGGTATTTAACAACGCAGATAGGGACACACTATTATAGCCAATTTTCTCTTAAGTAATGTTACATTTTTGCAAAAAATACATAAGTCTAGTTTAAGTATGCCCCCTCAATTATTTTGAAGCACAAATCAGGGACCCATCTGACATGATGTTTTAGCAGCCTATAAATAGCAATCTTGTCTTATTCCTGGTGCAAAGTCCATTCAAGCAGTTACTTATTTGCTGTTCAGAGCAGAGCGAGGGACCGGGAAGCTACAGCCGCATTACCGGGATCCTACCTAAGCGTTGCTTTGGGGTCCCACCACCGGTAAACTATTGCTCTCCTTCATGTCTGCATTTTGTCTACCTTGTATGCCTCTGTTTTCTGTATTTCCTGTTTTCCCCATCGTGTGGAGCTGTGGAGCACTGTGGCACCTTACAAATCAATGACAATAATAATAAAACATGTTTATTTGTTTGTTATCTACTGTATTGGGCTGTTGCAATTGGATGAATCATAACCAATGAGAAAAGTGTGTCTATAGAACACTGTTCATTCAGTGTTATTAACCGACATAGTGAAATGATAAGATGACCTCTTGGAAACCGTTATTCAACATAAGGAAAATGAGGATCCAATAGACTGGTACAACATGAATATGTTAGAAAACTAGCTGAGAACTCTGTGTATCTTGAAGAAACGTTATATGACGTATACGTTTATTTATAGGCTTGTTGACTCCAGGAACTAGCTGGGGGGAAAGAAAAAATTCAGATGAGACCAGAGGCGGAACTAGCGAGCTGTGGGCCCGGTGTTGGGAAGTGGGGAGGAGGAAACACACTAGTTCTCCGTGCAGCGGGTCCCATTATCTCCAGCACCTGATGCACCAATGGTGGTTCCAGCACTGGATGAGACATCGCCCCATTACAGACTTAATTAATTTAAAGATATTTGATTGGTTGTTATTTAGGGGCAGTGCCATCAGATGGGGGCACACATGCTGGTCTGGGCACACTGGCACCTCATGCATTTGAGAAGAAGGCACATACTCTGGAGGGGACCCTATATCTCTTGTACGACAGTTTATATTAATTTTCCTGGATACAAACAAATCAAACTTTTCTAAAGTAGTTTTTGAATTGCAGCCCACGTGTCAGGGTCGAGTGATATCCTCATATCCTTTCTTCATCTCAGGTTTTATAGGTAGCGGAGATTAGGCCCTTTGAAGCGGAGTAGATAATTATAATAATAATTCCGAGTGGAGTCTAGGAGGATGAAGTATGCTCCTGGAGCGATAGAAATGTCTGATTTGAAGGAATTAAAGAGTCATTGATCCACCTGGAAAAGACTCACAGATCCATACCCGGCGGGCATTGTGATTTGTTTCACAGTAGTAATCCTAAATAAAAGTTTAATCTGTCTTATTTTCAAAACCAATGTTTTTGTTTTGTTTTTGTTGGTGTTTTTTTTTTTACTATTAATATAGTCTATACTGTATTTTTCTGAATGACAATTGCATTATTTTTTATTAAACTAAAATTCAATATACATAATCCCCCACTCCTTTTAGATTCTATACTATGCTTATGTTTGTGAATTAAATGATGAGTCAATAGAGTGGAAATGTTTGTTATGCTTGTACCTAATTGTAAGTAAGGCCCAAGGCTAATACTGACTTTTATTACTTTTGTAGCTGAAGAGATAAAGCACAAGTAGATCACTGAAAATCTTGTGAACCTGAATGACCCTTGAAATACATGTTGTCCTCCACGTTTTTACTACAAAGTAAAAAGAAACTTTGCATTTTGTTTGTACAACTTTCTTCTCTACCAACTAGGTATAATAATTCTTCATTTATTCGGAGATGACTCTGTACCAGTTCTTCTTGTCCCCGAAAGAGAATTGTCCTACAGTATTTGGTGCCATGCCTTGGATACACTCCCCAATAATCCAGGATGGACTACGGAGGGGCTCACAGGGCTGGGGGGGCATCTGCCCCCACCTGGTCCCA